>NC_088645.1:38094349-38634349 GCF_964019385.1 Sycon ciliatum | reverse complement strand
AGGTGTGTAGTCCCTGGAAAGGCTCTCCCACAGATTTCAGTACAAAAGGCCACGGACAAGTGTCCCACTGGGATGCGGTCGCTTGCCCGGACCGCTGGGACGCGGACACCTCCGAAGAGCAGCCTGTGACGTTTATTTTTTATGAAAGAAAATCCGCAAAAAGAGGTAAGCTTGTCCCTTTAGCCTTTCGCGTTGGGAAGGCCGTCGTGGCCATGTGTTTTTTATGAAGTATTTACTATTTATTCAATATTTCTCTCAGGATGTGAAATATGAAATGTCTCAGAAGGTTCAGTTTATTTTGGAATGCAATTTCGCGTAAATGTAGTGATTTAGCCTGCAGTTAGTTCAAGAGTTATTTCGTAGGTTGTTTGTTTCTTGTTTTGCACAATGCAAGACAAGAATTTGCACAACGGCACAAGAGTATTGACGTTGACTCTCAAAATGATTCTTGGTCGCACTTTGTTTGTTTCTTCTAAGTTTTGACAGAGCTAGAGGGACATGTATTTTCGTTTTGTCTTTTCTCGCAGTGCTTCCTTTCATTTCTAAGCCGCGACGCCGTCGCGTACTGCGGTACGACGGGTCACGTGCTGCCAATCTACTGCATTCTTTATTCACCAGTTTTCACGGCTACACTGCATGCATTGTATCATGGCTCATAATTATTTTTTGCTCTGCGCTGAATCCCGTACTAGTACAGTGTAGGGGCTTTTCAGAGTTTGTTTTCGACGAGGTCGAGGCTCTGCAAGTTCGGTTCTTCGAAAGGAAGAGAAAGAGTTGTCTTTTTGTTGTTTGCGAAATATCTATTTTACTACCACGAAGTCTTCCCGTTACGTGTGTGACCCTGAATGACAATGTATAATCAAAGCATACACATGTAAAACATGACATGACAGCATATACAGTAAAACAACCACAGCGCAAATAGCGTACTCCATGCAGCAAACATCAGCAGTTCGCAACGAATACAATGTCATAAGCCAGAAGGCCTTTCTCACTTGAGAACTGGTGGTTTGTAACACTTAATAGTATATTGTCTAAGCAAGTGTGTTTTCTCAACAGTCTTTTCGCCATGCAGGTATATCACAGTGCCATGCCAAAATACATTCTGAAACGCATTCGTTTCTCAATTCTGGGGATGATTGGACACACATATCGCAGCTCTTGACGACGTCAATGTCAACCGTCGCCACAACACAACCATAAAGACTGCGATAGTAAGGTATAAAGTCCAGTTCTCAAAGCATAAAGAAGACTATGTGGCCAAATAGAAAATGTTACGAAAGAAAGAGTTATGAGATTGTTGACAAGTTCATGTGTGAGGTGGCAGCGGTTGCAAATGGCAAACTTTATGTTCCTGCCTTGGAGAAGTGCGTTTCCCTTCCTAATCCCGTGTGGAAGCCTCCTGAGAAGGCTGAGGTGGTGCAGGATTTGGATATCTTTGCCTGATGGTATTCACAACGCAGGCTGGAAGACGACAACGAACGTGCTTGCCCAATTTGCCATGTACATACAGTGTGTACTGCCTAGGTGCCGCATAACGTAGAGATCTACAGAAACATAGAATGTCATGCGGAGTGTGTATGCTGAGTGTTTGTACACATACCAAATTGCTGGACCGTAATAATTATTACGGTAATGGGTATAGTCAAATACTCATTTGCTCTACAAATGCGCTGTATTACACCTACCTACCTACTTGCACATTCAGTGCGCGCTCCATAATAATTTAGTGTCCACTGGTGCAAAGATGGAGGTTCTTGTAGAATTTCCAATGATTGCTGATTTCAAATTGAATTCCAATGATCTGGGGATGAATTCTGATTAGGACACGTTCGATTACCTACTAGTACAAAGATGTCTTGGTCTTAAAGTACAGATTTCTTACGCTCCTGCCAGAATTTGTGCATCATTTTGGTGTACGCTTTCTTGACCCCACGTTTGTACGTTGCATGACATGGTATACTAGAGAACGGGTTTATTGACAAAGCCTATCGCGTAAAACGATAAAGTATGGGGTCGGGTGTGATCAAATGCCCCACGGTACTCATAAACTGTGTGCAGTGCTCTTTTCACAAACAGAACACTACCATACTTTGCAGATCTTGTACCAATCCAAGGGAAAATGACAAAGACAAAATAATGTGTTTTAGTCATGCATTAAAACGTGTGATAACTACTAGCACTATAGTACAACGTTTTTTGTGCTATGCGTGACAATAATAAGAAAGTTACACGCAAAACATTATGCGCATCGATCCTCGCAAGACAAATCAAGAAATACTCTGAGCAAAGGGAAATTGTTTTGCGTCATGCATGAAACTTGTGATAACTACCAGGACAATGTATTTCTTGTGCGACGCCTACTGTAGTGCACCTGACAACAATAATGTCTCCAAAAAATGAGCGTATCATATTGACGCACGATCCTCACAAGACAAAGTCAAGACAAACTAATTGAGGCTTACCTGATGTCTGACTCTACTGTCACTGGCATTGACGGCTTCTGCATGTCGAGATAACCTCGAAGAGCTGCGATATGGCACGGCCTAATGCCAGGTTTGCTCTTTTGTATAGACATCCGCGATGCACCACAATGCTTCAGGCATTCATCCAACAAACTCTTTGCAGATGATATAACCTTCCATATCCGTAGCCATTCGTGTCAAACAGTAACTACTCGACTGAGTGACGACCTGGCAGCTCTCGATGGCTATCTTGAAAGGAAAGGACTCATATTAAATCCATCTGAGACCCAGGTTTTAATACGTCGTCACCCTGGTAAAGAGCTGCCACCTGGTGCAGCAGTTCTCTGTCGTGACATCCCCTCTGCTTCCGCCCGGTATTTAGGAATATTAGTTGACGAGCGTCTATCCTTTTCAGACCAAGTAGCAGCGGTGTGTACATCTGGTAACACGAAAGTTAGAGCCTTTGTGCATGCAAAACAGAATATCAGTATCTTTGGCAAGCGACTGTTCTACCTCTCTATAATTCAGTCTACTCTTGAGTATGGCAGCACGCATATGCACGCTGTTTGTCGCAAGCTCTTCATAACAAACATTTTGCTGCCAGCCGCTTAGCGCTAAAGAGAATTTTTTCCTTGTATAGAATGACCCTAACTGCCCTTCTCTACAGTAACACCAATGTATACACCCTTGAACAATGCCTCAATTTCAAGACCTACGTATTTGTGTATCACTACCTGAATGGCCTTGCTTGCTCTCTCCTACAAGACCGCTTTACTCCTCGTGCTCACGGTGCTCACACTGCTGCCATTACCCGTGGTCAAGTGTCTGCCACGCTTGTTTTACCCCCTGCTAGCACACGCTATGGTTTCAGTGCATATTCTTACATAGGCGCTGACCGGTGGAAGGCACTGCCACCTGCTTACCGCCTTTCTAATTCACCTGCTGAATTTCGATCACCCATCAAGACGTTCTTAGGGTTCCCTGTAAGAAGGCGTTGATGCCTGTTGGGAATTCCCTAGTAAAATAAGAATAAAAATGAAAATATAAAATAAGGTTACAATCTCGTAATGTGCGAGGTCCGCTACGCAAGAAACCTTGGGCCGTCTTCTCGACAGTGACGGGGGCATCCTGCCAGAAAAATCATTCCCGCTGGGTGGGCATGGCTATACACTTTTGTCCACGCTCCCACCAGTCGGAATCCCAAACGAATCGAGAGTCTGGTGGCCAAGCTACTCGTCTTCTGTCGGACGCAGCTGCTGAGGCATCTTCTTCCTCAACAGTGGTTACACGCGATGGCAGCTCCTCAGCAGAGTATCTGGGCTCCCTGTCCCAACCGTACGCGGTGGTGGGTTGATGGTGGTCTTCACTGACCTCAGCATCGCTGCCTTCATTGCTGGGTACAGAGAATTGTTCGGAATAAGAAATTGTATACTAAAATAGTGCTCCGAGATTGCGACTGTGCCACAATGACGAAGGCAGGCCGGGATGACATAGCCAAATGGCCGCATGACGTCATAGCAAGGCCCCGTTTGTGCCAATATCTCAAGAACGCTTTGTCGTAGAGACTTCGGACCAAGACCATTTGACTCAGCACCCGAAACTCTACAGGATATGAAAGTTTCATTTTTCGGTGGAGTTCCCCTTTAAAACATCTTTGGTTGCAATGTTTACGATACGAGTGCGCACTTGATTCTATTCATCGGCATATTATGATTATTATCTCCACGCTGCCACATTAACTAAAAGTGTGACTTACCTTCCGTAATGCAAAAAGATCTGAACCCTTTTGAAGCAGCAATTCTATAACCTCCGGGTTGCCGTATCGACAGGCTGCGTGCAATGGTGTTTCTTGATCCTGGAGTAGGGAGAGGAAGGAACATTGAAAATATTTTCGTATCGAGGAAAGGGCTAAGGGAGAGACAGAGAGACAACATTTAATGACTACATGATTGATCACGGCAAGAGAGACAGGGAGAATGAGAGTGAGCAAAGGAGAGAGCTACAATGTAGATAAAATGGCCTGAGTGCCTATGACCAATACAGGTGCACAGGCAGCTGCTATACAGGAACTCGGCAAGCTTTGTGTACGGGGTGCAGACCAGCAAGAGAAAGGATGTACTAAGAAACAGTGTACAGAAGATGGTGACCTAACAGTTTGTAATTCTTTGTTGCCATCTTCAATAGGTCCGTTAAATAGTAGTAATAGGTTTTTCATTTGACCCAACGAGACCACACGACGCTTGCAGATCACAGCATGAACAGTTCACCAGCCACACTCCACGAAAGAAAGTAGTATTACTCCTGACAAGTCTTGTTTCGTTCCATAAAGTTGACGGGGAACTCATCAGAGGGGAACAGTTGGTTAATGAAGGGTTCGAGCTGAATAATGCTATGTCATAGAGAAGATACAGGCGCAAGGTGTAAACACTCAACTAACTCACATAATTATGTTACAAATCAACACAAAAGGAATAGTTCAGAATGGAGGTGCTATGAACCCTACCAAACACAACAATCACAAGTGCTTAATCAATCACAATGAGAAGGAGAGGTACACAGGAATAGGTTGCGCTAATTTACACGTCACAAAGAGTACTGAGGTGGTGACAAAAATATGTGAAAAGTCGACGCCGAGTGAATGACCACAAATCATCACGGACGTCCAACGTCACATCTGAAGATTGCTAAATGCACAAGACAAATACTTCACGAACCTCAACAAGAGAGCTTGGAAGCTCAGGGCCCTGCGCTATGCTTTTTTGCCTTGATGACCTGGGCAAAAAACGCATAGGGATGTTATAATTTTTTCATTTCTCCAATTTTTTTAAAGACATAGCCTGGGATTCCAAACCGCACTATCGCCCTGCATGCATCCCCCGATTCACTTCGCGTACATACTAATTCTTCCAAGTTGCTTCACGTTATGATCTTGCATTGCCCTATTTGAATAGCGTGGCCAGCTGTTTGTGGCCAGCCGTCTTTGATGGTACGGTATGGTACGGTACGGGACAGATACGGTCGAGGGTTAACCGGTTATACGACACCGTCCACCACCTTGATCATGTTGATGACCGAGGCAAAAAAAGCATAGGGATGTTATAAATTTTTCAATTCTCCTAATTTTTAGGCATTACCTGGGATTCGAACCCGCGCTATCGCCCTACATGCATTCCCCAATACACTTTGCATTCATACTCATTCTTCCAAGTTGCTTCACGTTATGATCTTGCATTTGAAAGACCTATTTGAATATTGTGGCCAGCTGTGTTTGAAGGTACGGTACGGTACGGGACAGATACGGGATAGCGCCAGGCGTGACACAAACAAACAAACAAACAAATACCAAATTAATTAAAGCTGTGTGGACTCTGGCTAGCGCCAGACGTTACTGAAGTAACCTCTTCTGCATAGCTACGGGAATAATTGAACTTCATACTTCACGAACCTCAATAATTGAAATTCAGCCAACGCTAGGTGAAAGGAACCTCAGCATTTCGAGTGTTTGCTCGTATGGCAGACAGTGACAAAAGCAAACAAGCAGAGGTCAAGAACGTTTTAGTGAGTGCGTTCAGTGTGACGCCGTCCAGAGCGTATGATTTGTTCAAGCGCAGTTGTTTGCGTGTGGATGAAAGTGTCGACGCGTATGTGGTCGATTTGCAGCGTTTTGCAGCGCTGTCGGGGCACAAACCGGCTGGTGACACCAGCAAGGATCCGATCGTGATCGAGCAACTGATCGCTGGCCTGCAACCCGAATTTGGCCGTCAGCTGAGAATGTCGCTGGCTGGCCAAAATCTGACGATACCTGCTTGTCTGCAGCGTGTGCGTGCGCTTAGAGCAAGTGAGACGGATGCTCGTTACACGAGCAGGTTCAGGCAGAGCGTTTCTTCCAGCGCTAGTGCCAGTAGTTACAGTGGAAGTGTACACCGACCAGCTCGCAGTACTGTTGTATGCTATAACTGTAATCAGCCTGGGCATGTCCAGCGTAACTGCCCAGAGTTCAAGAAGAAGCAGAAGCCCTGTTTCCGTGGACCCGTAGTGTTCCACTTTTGTGACCAGCATGATCATGCAAAGCCAGCGTGCCCTGAGAGAAAGAAGTGGCGAGACGCCAAGGCAGCAGAACGTGTGGCGGCTGCTGGTATGTCGCAGAGTAGCTGTGACAAGTGCCTGTGTGCGGTGTCCACTGAAGCTGCTCCCCTGCCGAGGATCTATGTGGACGCGGAGTCGGCCAAACCGGATGACTTGTGCCGTGGAGAGGCCATACTGGACACCGGGTCGGCACGCATGCTAGTGTCGTCTACCTTCATACGTACGGCTAAGATGTGCAGTGAAGTGTCGGCAGTAAAGCAGAAGAAGCTCCTCGCCCTGGATGGCAGAGCTCTGCCCATTTCGGGATCAATTTCGTTAACGATTCGTCACCTGAATGGACCCGTAAATTTGACGCCTACCCATGTTGTTGAGTGTGTAGTTCCTGAGCTGTCGGTTATTCTTGCTGACCTGTTGCTGGGATCTGACCTTGTCCGTGCCATCGGTGGTGTCAGGTTGCAGTACTCTGAGTCAGGTGATCTGCGGTCAGTGTAGTTTGGTTCGTCAAGCGCTAGTGACTCTGAGCCTGTGTCGTCTGTTGTGAGTGATGCCGTGCAGTCGCCAGATCAGCATTTTAGCATGGTGCAAGACGGTGAGGACTTGACGCTATCCATCGACGATGGTCAGATAAAGTGGCTAGCAGCTGAGCAGTGTTGGGAGGCAGCATGGAGGTGGGAGGATGACAAGCCACCTACCGGACGCATCGGCAGCGGCATTGGGGAGTACCTCGGAAACTCAGTGATGATCAGGAGAAGCTGTCCCAGCAAGAAGTGGGCTCCTGGATCAGTAATGGATGGCTCGTCGAGCATGATGAAGAGGTACACAGAGCTCCTGCTGCAATTCTGCAATGGCTTGCAGTCAGCCAGGACCACAAGCCTACTACACCTGTAAGGCCTTGCCTCGATTACCGTGCTCTGAACCGTGCCCTCATTTCTCAGCCCAGCATGGATGCCTCCGTGTGTGGCGAGAAGTTGCGTGAGTGGCGTACGCATGATGCCAACGAGTATGAGATGCTGGATATTCGAAAAAGCCTATCCTCAAGTCCGTACATCACCTGAGTTGCTACGGTCCCAGTGCGTGAAATGGAGGGGAAAGCTGTACGTGATGACCCGTATGGCTTTCGGGTTAAGTGTTGCGCCGAAGTTCATGGACGTGATAGTCAAGTGGGGCACGAGCGATCCGGATCGTGTTGACAATTACGTTGACGATCTGTACGTCCCAAAACGGCAGAAAAAGGTTGTTGTGGATACCCTCGAGCGCTATGGCCTGCGCACAAAGCCAGCTGAGCCCGCCAGTTCCGCCCGAGTATTCGGACTTCAGCTGTTCACGGGCCAAGATGGTCAGACACTTTGGAAGCGTCGAGACGGATAGAGTGTCGAGTGTGGCAAGCTGACGAAGCGTGTTGTATTCTCGTGGTGCGGCCGACTGGTATCGCACTAACCCGTGCGCTTGTGGCTGCGACCTGCCTGCAGCTTCTTGAAGCGCCTAGCGTGTCGTGATGGTGGTGGTTGGGACGATGACGTTCCCAACAATGTGTTAACCTGTTGTGCCGAACTCAAGTCGCGTCCAAGATAAGGATCCGGCCACAAGCGTGTGTTATGCGTCAGTGAACGAGAAGCAGCTCACCGTGTGGTGCGATGCGTCTGATGTTGCATATGGCATTGTTGCCGAAGTTGGTGGTGAAGTCATGGACGACAAGTCTTCGCTTTGCGAAGCCGACGAGAAGAAACACATCAACATCGCAGAATTGGAAGCAATGATCCGTGGGTTGTCGAAGGCAGTCGAAGGGAACGCCTGCAACGTCCGTCTTGTTACTGATTCCAAGACCGTATTTGGCTAGGTGAAGTCGTGCCTGAACAATGAGCGGCGTGTCAAGGTGTCCGGTCTGAACGAAATGTTGGTTCGCCGACGACTAAACACCATCGTCCCAGCAGAACAAGGCTGACAAGTTGACGCGTGCCCCAGATTTGTTCATCCGCTGCTGGAAGAAATCAGCCAAGCCAGATGTAGTTGCTGCCGTCTCTGCACCCCCGAAGATTGTGAGTGCTATTGTGTTACAGGACATACTTGATGCGCAGAAATCAGATCCTGTTTTTTTTACTATGTTCCAATAACCAGCTCGAAAAGAATAAGGAAAGACAATGGTACAGAGACTAGGACAAACTGACAACTAATGAGCAGGGGCTGTACCGAGACGCAGCAGTGATGGTGGGGCATTGATGACTCTGCCGATCTGAGGTCTCGGCGTCACGGCCAAAAACACGCACCAAAAACAAAGAAAAAAAGAAGAAGATAGAGCTGAACAGGTCAGTAAAAAACCCAAGGCTTAACACGAGCCAGTGTGGGGGAAGACTATCATAGCATCATATTATTCATAGGGAATCGACTGCCCAGAGCCAGTTTGTGCTGCGAAGATGGCGATAAACATTCGTTTTGAATGATTGCATTATCTTGCTGTGGGGAGGCTGGGACAGGAGAGCAGCAGGGAAGGAGTTCCAATCGCTGATGCTGCAGTGTGGTAACGAGCGCTTCAGTGCCAGCGGGGCAGATGCAGACAGCTGGTGTTGGAGCTGGTGGTCATGGGCACTGACACTACCGTGCTCGCTGCGGGTTCTGGGGTTGGTGGAGGTGATATGGCGCTGTGGCAACACACAGAGCAGCTGCGGAGGACCAGGCAAGTAGTGCAGCTTGTACAGGCAGGCAAGCGAGGCAACAATACGGTGGATGGCCAAGCTGGGTAGGTGTGCCCCAGGGCCGATAGCATGAATTGCCCGGCGCTGAACATTGTTCAGACGCTGGAGGCGACTCTGCGCACCTCCCATCCAAACAAGAGGCGCATACTCCAAGACTGGTCGTACGAACGCCTTATACACTGCCGTCCGGTGTAAACGCGAAAACGGTTCCTCCGCGAAAATGGTTCCAGGCATACACCGGTTACCCCCTGGAACCGTTTTCGCTAGCGAAAACGGTTCCACCCTAGCCGCGAAAACAGTTCCTCCGCGAAAACGGTTCTTCCACACATTTCCTGCATCTATGGCCCTCTTGGAACCGTTTTCGCGGATGGGGTCTCACCGCGAAAACGGTTCCAGCTAGCCGCGAAAACGGTTCCACACATTTCCTGCATCTATGGACCGTTTTCGCGGATCGACATGCATCCGCGAAATCAGTTCCCAATCATGAGTTGTGCTTTCGGTTTTTTCTTCTTCAAAACGTCCTGAAGATGTCTTCTCTTGGTGGTAATCGGGCGTGTTACGACGAAGTCTTGCAAGCGTTGCTTGCAAACGCCTGCCTCGTGTCCTGCTGACGCGAAGAGGCGTAGAGCAATAAAACACTTTGCAGTCAACTTCGTCTTGGATCGTGGGGTCCTTTTTCGCCAAACAGATGAAGGCCTACCACAATGGATCACAGACGACGGCCAACAAAAGGAGATCTTGCATCCATGCCACTCGCATGATATGTCTGGTCACCTTGGCCGTGATAAGAGAGGAGGAAGGTCTGTGAGAGGTGAGTAACTAATATTACTTGGATTTATTTATTTTCAGTCTCAAATCAATGAAAGTCGAGAGGATGGTAGTGTGTGGTGTAAGTAAGGGAGTTAGTGCACCACATTTAATTATTATTACTTTCAACCGTCTTCATGGAGGCCCACACACAAAACTGACCACAACTGACAAGGCTTCTGTTGGAATATCAGTACAGTAATTGACCCGGATTAACTCACTTCATATACCGTAAAATCCCGCCAGAGCGCCCCTACCTCCTCGTCGCTTCAGGTGGGGAGAGGCGGATGGGCGAGTCCTCCTTGCCGCATTCAGTGCAACATGAAAAAGTACTCACCCTACGAAAACTTTGTGCATCTCGTACACCGACCAAAGGTCAAGAGCCAGGAGTCGTACAGACCCGTCAAAACTCAGGGTTTGTGCGATCCCTGGTCAAGAGGGTACCTAGGGTGGGCACTGTTGCGTACATTTCCAACGGGGTCGAGCACGCGTCTGCAGTACAGTACGGCATCACAGACTGCGACAGAGTCATACGAGGATACATCCCTGACAAGAAGTCAGGGAGGGGCGGACAGGAGAGACGGGGCGCTCTGGCGGGATTTTACGGTACATGTAAGCACGCACCTAATTTTCCACCATACATGACTGTAGAGACTTTCAACCCGGGTTGAAAATTCTCATGTTAACACAGCCTAAGGCCCGGGTTCCGCTGCGGCTCTGCTGCTCCGCGGTACATGCAGCGGAGCAGCGCGGTTCCACTGACACTCGCCATTCGCGGTACCGCGGTCGTGCTCCACACTTTTTGATGATGTTTCATTTGCCTGCAAGTGCAGTGCTTTTAACACTCAGTAAGTCTACGTCAACTATCTGTACAATGTCATGACTGTATACATGTATCATTATTTAATTACAGTACAGTATACTCACTCAGCGTTATTTGCAATAATAATAATTTGTAAGAAAGGGTTTGCTCCCCACACTGGAGCTCGCGCTATTCCGCCGACTTTACTTGATACTTGACTGACTCACGACTGCCATCCAGAGCACACGAGTCCATCCGTTCTCACCGTCCAGGAGCGACACTGACTCACGCTGCTATCTGGTGTTCACGAGGTGTTTGTGGCGCTGGAAACGGGGCGTCTCAGTAAGTTTGTATCCCTGGTGATGTTTGTGCCTGGAGAGCACTATATAAGTGGTGCTCTTCAGGCACAATCTTCCTCAGCCTACTCAAGCTCAACTGATGAGGGGTGAATTCCCCGAAACACTGTGTATTGAGCAGGGAGTGGTGCTTTCTTGCAGGTTTGCCGAGTGGAAGGTTCGATGGACTTCTCGTGTGCTCTGGATGGCAGTCGTGAGTCAGTCAAGTGTCAAGTAAAGTCGGCGGAATAGCGCGAGCTCCAGTGTGGGGAGCAAACCCTTTCTTACAAATCATCGCCGAAGTCGCAACCACTACTTCGTAATAATAATAATAATAATATTAATAATAACTCTAACGAGTTAAGGAGGAGAAATCTGTCGTTAAAATAGAAATCGTTATACAGAAATCGATACATAATATACTGTCCTATTGAGCGTTGAGAATAAGTGAGAATCGTTACCTTTGGTACACGTAAACCAGTAATTTTTTGGGAAATCGTTATATATGCGCCTCGTTAGAATAATGGCTTTTACAGTAGTCTTTGTATCATGCCCAAAAGTAGTTTGTTGTTTGTGTTTCCCTTTAGCCGACTTGTCCTTCGTCCTTCCTCCGATGTGGATGGTGTGGTAGTTTCGGCAGACTCCGTTCAGCAAGGAGCGGAAGAAGCTGATGTAAGTTGACCTTGCCCAGTGCGTATTTTATGCACTTTTCATGAGTGCGTCGTGAGCTTTCAACCTAATCTTTGTAGCATGCCCCAAAAGTAGTTTGTTTGTTTGTGTTTTCCTTTAGCCTACTTGTCCTTCCTCCGATGTGGATTGCATGGTAACTGGCGCCAAAAAAATGGGTACAATTGGTGGGTACCTCCTCGTGGTTGTACCTGGTAACCATTGTAGCACGCCATAGAAGTCTTGAATGCATCTATCGTGTGTTACATTGGGCTAAATCCCACCACTTTCTTAGGCTTTCACTTTCAGACAGTGATGTGTATTTAGGACCTAGCATTTGCTTTGTTCATATTGTAGTTATATGATTCTTAGGTATGTGTATGGGATTGAGGCCTTTGGCATCTGGTTGGTGGATCTGATCTATCCTCCCCACCGTTTAGGAGCTGCATCTGACGCCTGATCATGGGGTGGTGGCGTCCCACGGAGGCGGAAAGGTGGTTCTTGACCAGGGAGTTGTACGACTCCTTGTTCTTGACCTGCCTGGTACGCGAACCCGTCGAATTTATTTATTTATTTATTAGGTATGTGTATGATGTGCTTCTGTGTCTTCTGACTGTAACTTTATTTTAACTCTGAAAGAGCAGATTTGATCCTTTATGACTCCTTCATTTTCGACACATTCTCTGTACTGGACACATTGTTGCAATTATTCTATGTAAAAAGAAGAAAAACACTAGGGAACGAGTTATGAAGCAATTATCCCCGACTGCAACAAGATAATAGGCAGAAAGTGCGATAACAGGGCACACAACTGACAGGCTACTGAGACATTCAGTTTTGTGCCTTGTTAGCGCACTTTCTGACTGCTTATTATCTTGTTACAGCCATGGATAGTTGCTTCATCACTCGTTCCGTAGTGTTTTTCTTCTATTTTACATTTGTATCCGAGCAATTATTGTACACTTCCTTTATATTTAAACTCGGATACTGAGCCAGTTATAAATGTAAAAAAGAGAAGAAATACATGAGAACGAGTTATGCAGCAACTATCCACGACTATAATATTCTTATTCTTTGTTTAACAACTATCCACGACTATAATATTCTTATTCTTTGTTTAAACTGGTGTCTTTCTTTATTGGTAAAGTACGGTTTTCTACTTCTATACGTTTGAATGGCGTTGTGACATGCATAGTCATGTATATCTGGTGTGGATGCATGTACATTTACAGAAGGGTGTATGCATGTACCGTGATGTTGTGTATTGTGTATCAGGCTTATACTTCAACCAGGTATTTATTTGTATGTCAGCATGGAAACCAGGCTTCTATTGCGAAAGTCACAGCCGCAGACACACACCCTCACCCACACACAAAGCAGGTAGCGTGATTACAAAGCTATGCATGTGTTGCCGACAAAGTTGCGAAGGTAGAACTTGTTCTCATGACGACACTTGGACACCAGCTCTGACCTCTTGTAGAGGGAGCGGGTCCCAGGCAATCTCTAGCTTTCTGGCCAGACACAGACACAGCCAAGATGTTAGAGTATGGTGCAGCTCCACTAGCTCCACTAAGTTCTTCACGTAGGCGTACAACATACATGACTTGAGGAGTTCTTCACGTAGGTGTACTGCATGGATGGCTTGATAAGCGCTGACGGTGATTCACATCCAGAAATCAAATCCAGATCTCCATACTTCAGCTAGCCATGTACTGAAGTACTAGCTGTGCAGGCAGGTTAATATCTCACAAATTATGCTAAATGTCTCGGCCTTCTGTATTGACTCTCTATTGTATAAGCGATACGAACGCTGTCGATGATTTGCATCTACAAACCAAATCGAGATGTCCATCAATGTTCAGGTAGCCATGTACTGAAGTACCAGCTGTATAGGTTCTCACAAATCCTGCTAAAATTAATGTCTCCAAGCCAAGTGCCAGCAGTACAGCTACTGAAAAATTGTAAGGTCTGAGAGGAAAGCCATAAAATAAGAATTCTCACAAACTCTCATTTATTAATTATCTCGGCCATCGCGAGTGATTCTCTACAAAGGCAATGGAAAGCAACACTCACAAACTCATAAATACCTCGGCCATCGCGAGTGATTCTCTACAAAGGCAATGGAAAGCAACAGTCACAAAAGTCTTCGAATAGTTTCTCAGTACTGGAGCAGTCAAGGATGTACAGACTGGAGCCTGGAACCGTTTCCGCGGATGATCCCAGTTGCTGCAGTCCGCGAAAACGGTTCCACAGTAGACAGTGGTCGCAGTTGCCTGGAACCGTTTTCGCGGATGGTCCTACACCAGAAAATTAATCCCTGAAACCGTTTTCGGGGCTAGCCCGGCTAGTCATACATCAGAAATTAGTGGGCTGTGGATTCCAGGGGGAAACCGGTGTATGCCTGGAACCATTTTCGCGGAGGAACCGTTTTCGCGTTTACACCGGCCGGCGGGGGTGAGGATGTGGGCGGCTCTGTTTAGGACCCCAAGCCGTTGGCGTGCACGGGTGGCTACGGAGCGTAGGTGATCGCTAAAGGTCAACTTGGCGTCCACCTTCACACCAAGGAGGGTGATGCTGGTTGTCTTGGGCACTAGTGTGTCACCAAACAGGAGCGGGGGGAGATCTAAGCTGGCGCGTCTGAGGGTGGCTGTCATGGCCTGGGATTAAGTTGGTTCAAAAATCACTTTCCACGTGCGGCCCCACTCGTGCAGTCGGTCAACGGACACCTGCAGTGACTGCGCTGTGGCTTCCGGGGTGTGCTGCGAGGTGACTAAGCTGTACAAGGTTGTGTCGTCAGCATAGGCCTCCAAGCTGGCACCGTCAGCGAGAACATCTGGCGCGTCGTTGACGTACGCCAGGAAAAGCATTTGTCCCAGAATGCTTCCCTGGGGGACTCCAGCGGAGGTCCTATACGTAGATGATGTGCGCCCTCTAGCGAGGCACTGTAAGGAATGGGTGTCCAGGTACGAGACCAGCCATCTCTGAAGCGGACCTTCGATGCCTAGGCTACGCACCTTGTGGAGGAGGCCGGCACGTGAGACACGATCAAACGCTCCTGCAGTGTCCACAGCAAGGATACGAGCCGCCCCTCCACAGCCAACAGCGCTTGCCGAGGCAGTTTGGAGAGCTTGTAATGCGCCTGATGTTCCGAGGCCTCTGCGAAATCCAAACTGGTGCGACGCGAGCAGATGGTGGTCCTCAAAATAGTTTACGATGTGTCTGTTTACTAGAGTTTCCATGATTTTCGAGATTATGCACAGTAAGGATACAAGTCTGTAGTTCTTAAGGGTTTAGCGGGAAGATCGCTTGTAGATCGGAACCACGTTGGCCGTCTTCCACATCCTAGGTTGGACTCCAGACCGGAAGCATAAAGCAAATAACTTGGACAGTGGCTCTGCGAGCTCGTGAGCACATTCCTTAAGAACGCGAGCAGAAATACCGTCAGGCCCTGTAGCCTTGGAGACGTCGAGCCTTGCCAGGAGGCGGCGCACAGCCTCTGGTTGGAAGCGGGTGGTGCAAAGAGGTGGAGCATCTGAGGGAGCAGGGTCCGGTAATTCTATTGTTGTTAGTGTGATTGAGTCTGTGCGTCATGGTCGTGAGATTTTCGACCCAGTGTTTAAGAAATTGAAGTCTCAATTGTCTGTATCTGATGATGGTTACCTGTATCGTAGTGTAGAAGTACCGCCGAATGATGTGCGTGTTGTACCAGTTGTGTCTCAGTCATTGCAGCAGCAAGTGGTGTGTCGTGCCCATGCTGTGAGCGGTCATTCCAGTTGGGAGACCACATGGAGGCTGTTGCGTGCGAGTTGTTATTTTGCAAATATGGCTGTTGTTTGTCAGTCGTTGATTCAGTCGTGTGATGTGTGTGCTGCTGCTAATTCTAAGCGTGGGCCTGTTGCTGAGCCAGCACGTCCGGTTATGTCGTCTGGTCCGTGGAATGTAGTGCAGCTCGATACCCTTGAGTTGGGCCCGAATAGAAGCCACCTGTATCATTGTGTTATCGTCTGTACTGATATGTTTGCTAAGTGGGTCGAGGTTGTCCCATTGGTTCGCCATGATGGTCCGTCTGTAGCAGCTGTGTTTGTGGATGTATGTTCCCGCTGGGGTGTCCCAGCAGTGGTGCGTTGTGACAATGGCACAGAATTTGTTAATCAGGTATTTACGTCTCTGTATGATGCATTTGGTGTTGAAGTGCGACATGGTGCAGTGCGTCATCCACAAAGTGAAGGTGGTGTCGAGCGCTTCAACCGGACTTTGCTGAATTTGATTCGCAAGACTGTGCAAGTATCCGATGATTGAGTGTCTACTTTGAACGTATTGTTGTATTATTATCGTATTCATCCCCATTCTGCGCTTGGTGTTTCTCCTAGTGAAGCCATGTGTGGCTGGGTTCCTCATGGCTTGATCGTGGACTATGACTCTCTCTCTCTCTCTCTCTCTCTCTCTCTCTCTCTCTCTCTCTCTCTCTCTCTCTCTCTCTCTCTCTCTCTCTCTCTCTCTCTCTCTCTCTCTCTCTCTCTCTCTCTCTCTCTCTCTCTCTCTCTCTCTCTCTCTCTCTCTCTCTCTCTCTCTCTCTCTCTCTCTCTCTCTCTCTCTCTCTCTCTCTCTCTCTCTCTCTCTCTCTCTCTCTCTCTCTCTCTCTCTCTCTCTCTCTCTCTCTCTCTCTCTCTCTCTCTCTCTCTCTCTCTCTCTCTCTCTCTCTCTCTCTCTCTCTCTCTCTCTCTCTCTCTCTCTCTCTCTCTCTCTCTTTCTTTCTTCTCTTCTTCTTCCCCCATCTCCCGATAATTATTAGCCCCCGTTTTCTTTCGACGCGTTTGCTGTGCAGTGAAGCCGAGACCCTAGGTCGGTGGAGCACATCAGACCCCGTCACCACGTCCACGATTCATGCCTGCGATGCTGCACCGCTGCTTTGCATGTCATGATTGGAAGCTGTGGCCTTAGTAAAAAAAAAAAAAAAAAAAAAAAAAAAAAAAAAAAAAAAAATGAACGTTGCGACATGTCCCCCAGTGCATGGGTCGATAGCTTGTGTAGTAAAGCGGTTGTCGTGCGAGACTATGTGCAAAGTGAGTTGTCTTCTGCTGATTTTGTTCAACCTGTTGAGTGTGTGAAGTTGTGAACCCCTACAGTGTTGGTTTCACGGTGATGTTGCGGCAGGGTGATCGCGGCCAGAAGCGAACAGTGCCGTATGAGGCCGGATGGACAGTTGACAGTGTTGTGTCGCCATTAACTGTTGTAATTGTAAGAGACACTAACGGTCGACATTCTGTGAAGACTGTCAACATTGATATGATTAAGCCGTCAAGAGTGAGTGTGTCTGAGTTTGATGATACATGTACTAGTGATTCTGATTCTGATGTACCAGCCCAACCACTTCAAGTTGGTGGTCATCGTCTTCATAACCGTGCTGGTCTCGTTCCTCCTGTTCGTTATTGTAGTTAACTGTTAACGTGATGTCACCAGGGGGAGGTGTGACAATATGACAATGTGTGTAGTGTGACGATACAATGTGTGTGTTGACAAACATGACGATTATGTATTTGGTGTGGTGACATCTGTCATCAGTGTATCATGCCTCTTATCTCTTTGTAGCTTCATCCGTGTTACGCTTCCATTGTCCTCGTTCTATATTCTAATCTATTTTCTTCTAGTGCTAGTCGTTTCACTTCTCATCTTCCTTGAATTTGAAGAAGAGCTTAGGCTTCATGCAGCTTCATCTCTGAAAGGAATTCGGATGGACACACCCATTCCCATCGCACTGCACATCCGAACCAGTTCCGTTATTTTGACAACGTTTCGGCACTTGGCCATCGGCAGGTAATAACAATGAATACCGCGGAAGCCGCACAAGAGCAGTATATATACGCCGAGTGTAGCGCCAAAAAAAGATGCGAATTATGTCACCTAGTATGCAGAAGGGGGGGGGGGGAGGGACAGAGAGAGAGAGAGAAAGTGCAACTAGCACTTCACGGAGAAGAAGCAGCTGAAGGTAGCGCGCCATTGCATTCTGCTCTGTGAAGTGAGGGCGCGTGCCATGGCGTTACGCAGAGTGTAGCGCCAAAAAAGGGATGCGAGTTATGTCACCTCTATGCAGAGGGGGAGAGAAGTTGAAACTGTGCACATCACGGAGAAGAAGCAGCAGAACTGAATACAGCGCACCATTGTGCTCAGTGAGGGCACATGCCAAATAATTATGGTGTTAATTCTAGCACATTACAGGAGGGGAGTAAGGAGGCCCATGCGCCAATGCACTATAAGGTTAAAAACAGAATGTGTGAGAAAAGCAGACAACTGCCAAATCCCATACTTCCATGCCAAACTGTCACCACCAGGGACGCGACGAGGCATCAGGAACAGAATGGCCACTTTCCTTGAAGTAGTTTATTTGAATTGTAATGATTTTCCTGCAACGATCGTTCATTGCGTTATTTATTTGCGTCTCGACTTCATTATTTATTTCGCCAGCGCCTGCAGGGCTGCATGCGCATGCTAGATTTTGTTTTCACGCGTGGCTGATGATGTCATCACTATGCCTTTGCTTGCTGCGCTTAGTCGTGTAGCTGGTCTTGTTGTTTTCTGTGCTTCGTTTGAGTTGCTGTTTCCTCGACTTCGTTTTCAGATCTATTTTCTGCACTCAATGGTGGCGGTGGTGGCGGTGGGTGCAATAGCAGCTTCAGCCACGACGGTCCCCTATTGGTTGCCCTGCCGCCATTTTGGATGCCATGTTTGACGTGTCTTTTCCTGGCCAAAGTGCTCGTGATTTTGTGTACTTGTTGTTCTTTTCTTGTTATCTCTCCATTGCCAACTTGCATTTTTCATGATTCATACATTTGCACCAAGAGGCTGCCGTTTGCGCTGGTGTGTTGTGTTGGGCGAAGAGGGGTGGTAGAGAGGCTAGACAGCTCCAGTCCTCCAACATGCACAAATTTCTAAAAAGTAAAAAAGGACCAAGAAACTACAAGTTACACTATAATGTCCACTAGCAACATCAGTTACTAAACGATCAGCTCATGCGATAACATTGCTAGCCAGGTAGTTGTAGAACGTCAGTACCGCCGGTCAGTGTCGTGCAATGTTATGGCATGAGCTGATTGTTTAGTAACTGGTGGTGTTAGTGGACATTATAGTGTAATTTGTAGTTTCTTGGTCTTTTTTGCTTTGTATAAATAATCCTTGGCTCTCCATCCGAGTTCATACCATACATATACATGCATATGTTCTGCTTGGTGCATGTGCAATGTTTTACAGTTGTCACGTATCATGCTATTGCTGTACCAGTTTTGTGTTTGTTTCTGATGCTTCCTCAACCTCTTTTTCACTCTCTCCATAGTTCATGCATGTATGAATATTATCTCCCCACAGCACTGTTCATTACCAAACCTTTCCCAGTGGTGACCATGCCTAAATTCATTCTTGATGTCCTTGTTGCTATAATTATCATTCCTGATGATGGGTATTTTATGACGGAAACGATGAAATATTTTCCTGATACGATATTGCGTGAGCCAGTGTTGCTCATAATCCACTTTCACTGATGAAGGTTAGTGACGCACAGGTTCACAGGTTCCTACATCTAGTACATGTAGTTATTTGCTTTACAAAACCGTGTTGCGTTCCGTCCTATGACTCCTATTTCATGTTTATTAATTAATGAAGAATTTCGAGACCAACAATGAAGAGATCGAGAGTGAATAGAAAGAATAAAGAAGCACGCGCATCCAGGACTCTCATGTTTGGCAAGGCCATCGCAGAGAGGTACAACGTCTGGTTAGACTACAGCAACAGCGACAACAATATGTGACTGTGTGAGAATGTCTGCACGTCTGGTGTTCAGTGATGTACGATTGAGAATCTACATAATAATAATAATATACCGCAAGTGAACAGGTCAAAACAAAACAAATGAAACACAAAGAGAGAATGAGCTACTGCTAACCATACGCCTGACAGTTCCTTCCTTCATGAGTCAGAGTCGATCCGGAACGCTCCAGGCCGAGGCACGTCCGTACCGTGACACCTCTATCTCTCCCAGACGGATCGGTTGAGCACGGCATGGGGACATGGCGATCAGTACTCACCAGCAGGCTTATTGGAGCTGCTGAGAGATTGAGCATGCGGGACGACAAACTGGCTGGACAGGGACGACGGTCAGGAGAGACAAGGAGCAGTGGCGTGACTGCTGATGAAGAATAGAGTTCACGAGTGGGACGAAACAAGTAGAGCGTAGTGCATGCCGAGCATGACTGGACTGACATTTAGTGTTACCAAACGTTTCAGAGTGACGACGACGATAACGAGACTGTCCCAGAGCTGGGGATGCTCGAACTGCTGCTAGCGGCAGAGAGGGTTCTTTCCTAATTCTACAGGCGTAGAAACCACAGCTGCCACCATGTTGTGTTCGCCTGGTGCCACGCAGGAGTCCCTTGTGGGTCTAGACAAAGACTGATTTATTTACAATGAGCATGCGTATCATAGATAAGAGAGAAGCAATGCGGAGAGGGACAATACGGCGACAAACACTATACACAACAGTTGAAAAGAAAAGAAAACAAACACTCACATGAGTCAATCGATTGCTGTTCTGGGGAACATTCTCTAGCCAATATGAAATCAAAGGTTATAAGCTTCTCGATAATCATGCACGGCGATGATACTACAGAGTACAGTAGAAAGTGTGACTGTGCGAGCGATGAAAATTCTATTTTTCCAAGCCGTGCGGTAGGGACTGTTCACCAAGCGAGCAGAGATTCCAGGTGTCAAGGACTCCGAGATTTTGCTGGATCGTGATGGAGAGGAATCATGTCAAAGTACAGAATGAGCCAACCATGAAGCCTGTTGCTTCATCGCTCCAGCCCAGTCTTCCAGCTGTACTGTGGAGACTTTTGTCTTTTTGGATAAGAGATAGTTCAGTAGTGAAGATATTCCGTGTGCAACATTGCTCAGTACACATACAATGGAGTTTGTTTTCCTCCATTTCTGTTTTTTCCCTCCCACATGTGTGTCTTTTCCAGGAATATTCCGACGCGAAACATACACTTCCTCCGCGTCATCGAAACTGTCGGAATTTGACTAGTGATTTGTCACTTGTTACTGACAACTCTATCAGCTAAACCATCCAAAAATTATTACACAGGAGGATAGTCTGAAGTGTAGAGTAACGTTCCAGGACAGGTAATATAGGCACACACCTCCACCGGGAAGGCCGGCTCAATCCAGCCTGGCAAGGCTATATCCAGATAATTATATCGATCTCATTGTTAGCTACTGTGTTGGTAACCAAGTCTCGGCCACACGGACAATGTCCCAGTCCATCAAATGCACCAAGTCCCACAGTTTATGTACTTTGTACTTCATAGCGTAGACTACAAGTGTTGAGGAATGCAATGGTCAAATCTTGCTCCGATGTTGCAAGCACTATTCTTGTAACAGTGGGTTGGAATGATGTAGCGTTTGGATTTAGAGGAACTAGGGCATGAGGAGCAGAGGTTGTGGAAAGATGGTACTGTTGTCAAGTTAGCACTCTAATGTTATTCCGTTGATTGTGACTTGTGCGCCACTGTTATCCGTATTTTCAGCACGTGAAACTTCGTCACTTTCAGCTGCAGTGGAGAAAGCGTTGGCGAGTTTGGCAGCCTGGGGAGTTGCTGGGAATGTATGCTTCCCTGATGCCATGGTGAATATTTTTGTCAGTGTCAGGTGACTGATGAGGTGCCTTCCCCTGCCACTGAAAAATCTGTTGCTCTCCTGGATTGGCGTCCTGGTCTCACTGCGTTCCTGGTGCAGTATCTGGGAAGCATATCAGTGGTTTGACAGGCTTGCACTTCGCCCTGAACTGGAGGCTGTCCAGCAGCTCCAACTGTAGTCATCTCAGAGTCAGCAGGTGAAGTAGCACGAGCCAGTACTTAACGCTCAGAGTCCAGAACTTGACCTGTACTCGACCTTGAACCAGCCTTATGAATGCGAGAGTATAGCGTGGAGTTGCTGGCAGATGCAGAGTTGTAGACGGTATGGTGGACTTAATAATAATAATAATAATAATACCACAGCACGCGTAATAATATAATTAAGTGGGTATAATTATACGTTCCGCTTCTGTCCTATCTCCTATGATCAAATTCCAGTATCAAGGTAATTATTAACACGGCGCACTGATGACCTGTGACGCCAGATCATGGATTGTCGGCCAGATTTCTCCATGTAAGCTTGTCCAGAGCGATGGCCCTCACATTCCCCAGCTGACTGCTGCGCTTCAAGTCGATGTTCCTCCTCTGTAAGTCGCTTGTGATGCGCGTCGCAATGGATGTCCTTGGACGTCCACGCCCAGCCTTGGCATCTCCCGCAAAATAGCCCGTCAGCGCGATCCATGGCGGCGCATCCCTGTCCATACGGAGAATATGGCCGGTTAGCTGCCATCTTCTCCTGTCCACGATGTCAGATAGTGGTTCCGTGTTGCACCTCTCATACAGCTCAGTATTTGACATCCTGGCTGGGTAGACTATGCCAATGAGCCGTCGGAGCTGCTTCCGGTGGAAAACGTTAAGCGATTCTGCTTGTGCTGCCGTGAGCCCCCATGCGCCGCAGTTATACAAAAGAACGGGCAGAACCAGGGCATTATACAGGCGGATGCGCCTCTGCTCACTGACCTTCCCACGCCTCAGCCAGAGGCTATACATCCTGCCGTATGCACTCGAAGCGAGGTCTTTCCTCCGCTCCAGGTCCTCACTGTCGCCAATGAGGGACCCTAGCTGCCTGCTGGACCGCCAGGAGTCTGAAGTTGATGTCAGATGCAAGAATTCGGTCTTGGTCTCGTTTACTGTAAGGGACCAATCCCCGAGTTCTGCGCTAATGATGGGGAGGCTTCGCTTCAGCCACTCCTCACTGGTTGAGTACAATGGGTGGACTTGGGTACAACATTTACAAATACAGTGCCAGTCGTGAACTTCATCCATCCACAGGCTTCTCTTCCCGCTTTGGGACACCACATATATGGACAGAGACTACAGTTCCATCACCAACCAACAGTACTAATAATTAAGCTCCGTCGACTATGAGCCCTCTGGATAACACCTCGTCTCTGACAGAAGTGCAGGAGAACGAAAATCTACAAACTCTTCGCCTTCCGCTAAGGTCAATTTGTTTTATTTCATCTGGTTTGACACCAGAGGAAAGCAACTGGCTACTCATGCTGCCCTCTGTTGCCCCGGCATGCGTTCAACCAGATACAACAGCAACTCGTAACAGTATGAGACCAAGAACTTTCTCCTCTGAGATAAACTGCAAGAACCAAAACTGTAAACTGCTTCCTACAGTTCAAAACTGACAACTAACAAACTTCAAAGGCATGGAAGTATACATTCTAGAATGACGAAAGCGAGAGCGCAATCGCAGCCTGCGAGTATGCACAGGACTGTGCACAAATGCAAAGACGAGTGAATATATTACGACTAGATAGCATGGAGACAGCACATGCATCAAACGATACGCTACTTGAATCTCAGACAATGCAAAGGTTGAGACTGGCCTGCGGTAACAATAGTCAATACATCAGGCGCCAGCAGCATGCACTAGAATAAAAGAAATGAAACCTGAGTTCAATGAAAGGTAATGCAAGATTCACCACAAGCTGGGAATATTCCAGAACATATCCCCCTTCACTCACGAGCACAGGGTCAGCAAACAAACTGTGACGAGTGAGTACTACTACGGTACTGTATGATGAAAGAAAAACTTCATAGGTTGAGAGAGAGAGAGTACTGTCACAGGGCTGCCTGTAGCACTTCAGATACACAAGGCACAAACTACTCGGTGTCCAGAATAGGTACTAGATGGTGGATAGACCGTCGGTAGATCTTGTCGTCGATCTTAATATCCACTACTCGGACGAGCTTGTCTGCACCAGGATGCACTGCTGTGACTCTACCCATGGGCCATGTTCCACGGGGAGTGTTTGATGTAAGACACAGCATGATGTCACCTACGGCTACATTGCGACCTTGACGTTGCCACTTACGACGGACATTCAACAAGGGAACATACTCATCTCGCCACCTGTTCCACACGTCTGCTACAAGCCGCTGAACATACAACCAACGTTTGCGTGGGTCTCTGCAGGGGTGCTCGTCTGCTTTCACTTCCAGAGCCATTGGTGGGTCGAGTCGTCCGACGAGGAAATGTGCTGGTGTTAGAGGCTGCAAATCAGCTGCATCGGCACTTACAACTGTCAGCGGGCGCGAGTTCATCATGCCCTCAACCTGGCACATGGCAGTCACTAACTCTTCATCTGTGACGTCCGCTTTCCCAAGTACTGCTGTGAGTCCGCGCTTAGCCGTCTTGATGAGGGATTCGAATACGCCGCCGAAATGTGGTGCTCTAGGTGGGTTGAAGCGCCATCGCACGCCATCACTGACCAGTCTCTTCTCGATCTTCTCCTTGTCCATGGCCCGGACGGCCTCACGGAGTTCTCGCTCCGCGGCAGTGAAGTTGGTCCCGTTGTCGCTGACCATTTCAAGCGGGACACCACGGCGCTTTGTGAATCTCTCAAATGCTAACAGGAATGACTCAGTGGAAAGGCCATAGGATACCTCTAGGTGACAGGCACGAGTCTCAAGGCAAGTGAACAGGCACAGGTACCGCTTAGCCTGCGTCTTACCTCGGCCCTGCTTGGTCAGGAAGGGACCCGCGTAATCAACTCCTGTACGTCTGAACGGTTTCAACGGGCCTGCAACTCGGAAGTCTGGAATCTGGCCCATCATCTGGGACGCTGGCTCCGCACGGTTCTTACGGCAAGTAACGCAGTTGCTTCGAACGGCCTTGACTGTCGATGTTCCGTGAACAATCCAGTAGCGTTGTCGCAGATTGGCCAGAAGATGCTGTGGCCCAACTGCATGGAAGCACCGATGATCTTCCTGTTCGATTATCAGCTGGGTTACTCGGTGCTTTGCTGGTAGGATGACTGGGTGGCGTACGCCACTTGGCATGTTCTTTGTAGCTTGCAATCGACCTCCTACCGTCATCAGGGGTGACTCTGTTGCACTATCGAACTGGGGACAGAGAGGTGCCAGAGGGTCCGATTTCAACATCGGTTGCCTAGACTGTAGACGATGGTATGCTGTACCATGGCAATCCTTCTGGGCAGTTGCAATCCAGTGCCGCTCTGCTACTGATACTTCGTCAGTGCTGAGAACTGGAACACTGATGGAGCGGGTGCCGCCAAGCTGTACTGGCATTCTCACTGGCGTGCTGGACTGGCTGTCCGATGCGGCATCCCCCTTCGTGGACTTGCTGTCACTGACTGCCTGCCGACAGTTTGCCACAAATCGCTTGCACCATGCTGTCACGCGTACCAGTCGCGACCATGTGCTAAAGCGACCCAGGATCTCGGAGGGTGGAGGGACGACTGCAACTAGCGCCGTCTTGAGCTGACCAGGCAGCGAGGATGTGCTGACTTCCTTCATCTGAGGCCACTCATCTGGCTGCTGGCGAAGAAACTGTGGACCGGACCACCACACTGCGTCACGGCACAGTAATGCAGCAGACAAACCACGAGTACCTTTGTCTGCAGGGTTGTTCTTTCGGGGAACATGTCGCCACTGGTGTGCTCTCGTTGAGGTCTGGAGCTCAGAGATTCGGTTGCCAATGTCCACTTTGTAGCGCCGGCTGTGGCTTTGGACCCAGCCCAAGACGTTCATCGAGTCCGTCCAAAATGTGTGAGCTGACACTGGGATACCGATGGATTCAGCGACGAGATGACTAACGCGAACGCCAAGCACAGCTGCTCTCAGTTCAAGCTGCGGGATCGTCTGTCGCCTCACTGGTGCCGGCTTCGCTTTCGACATCGCTAGCGTTATTCGGGTGGTACCGTCTGGGTAGCTGGCTCTGACATACACAGCGGCTGCTATCGCCCGATCTGAGGCGTCGGAGAAGCAGTGCACGGAAAGACTGGCGTCTTCGGATGGCTGTTGTGGATCCTTGAAACAGCGGCTGATCTCCAGGTTACTCAGGTCTGGGAGGCCTTGGAACCAACCCTGCCACTTGACGACTTGTTCCTTTGGCAGCAGGTCGTCCCATCCCTGTCCCAGCAACCAGGCATCCTGCAGGAGTACCTTAGCCGTGATGACGTATGGCGAGATCAGGCCACGCGGATCGAATATGGAGGCCAGGCCGCGCAACACAGAGCGTCGGGTGAATGTCGTGATGTCCTTCATTTGATGCTGGAAGGTGAAGGCATCCTTCTCGGCGTTCCAACTGACGCCGAGAGTCTTGACAGTTGGGAGGCTGGTGTCACTGTCCACATCTCGGACAACATCAGGTGACCTATCTTCCTCTGGTATGGTGTTCATCACTTCAGCTTTGTTCGACAGCCATTTTCGCATGTGAAAACCGCCCTTGGCAAGTAGCTGCTGCGTTTGCTCTCTGGCCTGGATGGCACGCTGTGTGGATGGTAGTGATGACAGCATGTCGTCAACGTAGAGGTCTTTGCTTAGGCACTGCACGACGTCAGAGTCGTACTCATCACCGTGGTGCTTGATGACCTCTTTCACCGCTCGTCCTGCCAGATACGGTGACGCCTTAGCGCCGAAGAGCACACGGGTGAACTGATACACCTGCACTTGGCCATTGTCATCATACCACAGAAAGCGATGATAGCGCTGGTCACGTTCCGCCAGTTTGACTTGGAGGAACATCTCCGACACATCACCAACAAGCGCAACTGGTTCCAAAGAGAATCGGATCAACACGCTGGTCATGTCGTTTTGAAGTGCAGGACCTGTAAACATCTCATCGTTGATGGAGTGTCCATCCCAGCGGGCTGCACCGTCAAATACTATTCTCACTTTTGACGTGGATTTATCTGAGCGTACTACCGGGAAATGGGGTAGGTACCACTGGTCGTTGCCGTCTTTGGCTATCTCATCCGGGTCCACGCGTCTCACGTAACCCTTGGCAATGTGTTTCTGCATAACGTCAGAGTACTGCTGATTCACGGCTGGCCGTGACTGTAGCGAGCGTTGTAGACTGCGGAGCCGCTGCTCAGCCTGAGCTCTGTTGGACCTGACACGTGGCTTACCGCTGTCATTGACTCATGGGATTCGGACAGTTACCCGGTTGCCGTTGCAGCTGATTGATTGGCTCGTGAGCTCCTCGGCTCTTCTGTCATCGGGTGAAGGCGTCTCCTGTAGTGGGTTATCTGTGCCCGCCGAATCATCTCGCCAGAACTTCTCTACTAGCTCGGTCAGCCCATCAGTTAGCACTGTGTTAGTAGCTGGTGTAGTAGCTGTGATTGCACGAGTGGTGTCGACTCCTGTACCAATGCACACCCACCCGAGAGGAGTTCGTCGAGCAATGGGCGCTCTTGCTGTTTCTGCTCGCCGTTCTTCTAGAGTAGCATGAAGCTCGATGGCATTCAGGCCGATAAGCGCGTCGATCTGACTGCCCTTGATGGATGGGAAGTCAATATCACTGAGATGCGGCCAGCTGCTCTTGTGCTGATTCCAGTTCACTGCCGGTAATGGCACGGTGACGGTGGGCAGAACCCAAGCTTCAAGCTTGTTTATGGTCTTGTCGCCCAGAGCCGCCACTTGGATCTGTACATGCTCACGTCTTGCTGCGGTCTGCTTGCCGCCTACTCCGGAAGTGACGAGCTGCCGCTTGGGTCCACGCACATTGAGGGCTGTTGCCACGGACTGCTGGACATAACTCGTGGACGATGCTGGGTCCAGGAGTGCATTACCTTGGAGGCTCACACCATTGTGTCGGAATACAACAGGCACAACCATGAATGACTCGCCACTGTCAATCTCTGGCTGATGACTTGCGCAATGTGTTGTAGCAATCTTGGCAGGACCGCCACTGCTGGCCGAAGCTGCGTTGGCCTTGATTGCGGCATTTGATGGGTCTGCAGCGGAATCCGAGCGTCGGATGTTGTAGTGTAGCATGTCATGATGCGTGCGGCTGCACTTTGAACAGGGTTGCCTGGTACAAGTCTTTGCGCGATGATTGAGACTGAAGCATAGGGCGCAGACATCTGGCTTGGACTTGATGACTTTCCATCGGTCCCTGACCTCCATCTTAATGAAATCGGGGCAGCGGTGGAGCTGATGCGCCTTGCCACACGAGGGGCAGCTTCTGTCGGCACCTGCATCCTTGCTAGTTGCCACAAATGTTCGTTCAGACTTTGTAGCACTCTGCTTCGACCATGATCTTGCTGGTGCTGGTGCTGAGGCAGTGACTTCTGTCGACCGGAGTCGTTCATCGGCACGGCGTAGTGTGTTGACGCGTCTGAGGAGCCACTGTGTTAGCTGGTAAATATCACAGTCAGCATCGTCATACTTCTCCATGTACCTAAGCAACAGCGATTTCGGCAACTTCTGCGTAACCGATAGGTACAACTCACGGCCCGGTGTTACTGCACACATCTCCATATTCATGAGCATCGTCCGGAGTCTGAGGACAAACTTGGCAAAGTTGTCGTCTGACTCTTTTAGCTTCGGCCACTGCAAAATCTCCTTCTCTTGGCGCTCAACAGTGCGATTGTCGCCGCCATACCATGCATCTAGCTCCCTAAGGATGGTGTGGTAGGCTCCTGGGCCGTCAAGCACGCCATCAACAAGGTCGCTGGCCGTGCCATGCATGAGACACTCACGCAGTTGTGCAAGTTTGTACGCTTCAGTCGTTAGTGGATCTTCGTCAACAACGCGGCGAAAGTTCTGCTTCCACCGGTCGTAGTCACTAGTCTTGCCAGAGAACTTTGGTAGCTCCAGTGGCTTCACGTGAAAGCTGAAACTAGCAGGGTGTAGTGTCTGCAGTTGAGGTCGGTAGGGCATGAAGGACTCTGCTTGCGGGTTTAGCACCTGCTTGGAGTGTTCTTGCACTGCCACTGGTGTTGGTGGCTGCTGTTTGGCCACTGCTGTATGCTTCTGTGGTGTATGCCATGGTGGTGTTGCATTCAGCATTGATACTGCCTTCTTGTTACTGCCAGGCAGTCTTGATTGTACTGCTGCACTGCTTATTGCTGGCTGTACAGGCACTGCATTAATACTAGCTGCCTGTATGGACACTGTAGTACGTCCTACAGGCGCACCACTGGCCATTGACTTCTTGGCTGGCACTACTGACAGCACTGTACTGGTCACAGACTTTTGAGCGGGCGCGCGCATGAATGCTTGCGCCACTGCCCCCAGGGCAGGCACGCCAAACGCACTGACACTGCATGTACTTGACTGAGCTGGGCTGTCTTCCGCCACACCTAATACAGCCTCAGGTTGTGTGGGCGCATTCACAGTACGAAACGTACCTTGCAAACTCCTTGGCTTGCCGTGGTCGCGTTGTCCGTTCACTCCACCGACATCACTCATCGTTCTGAAGTGCTCACGCGGTGGTAATACGAATTTTCGACCAGGTCCGGCCAACTTGTCGTGCTCAGCAAGACTCTTGGCAGTCAATATTGCCCTGCCACTGGATGCAGCGTTTCCAGTCTCTGATTTGCGAGACGACACTTTGCTCCCTGACCCGGATCGTAGTGCAGCTGCAGATTCAGCCTCGGCTCTTCGAACCTCCAGTTCCTTCTGCACCAAACTTGTCTCACGAGCCAACTTGCGTGTCTCGGCTTCCTCCTCCAGCTCAGCGATTTGCTTTGCAGCCTCAAGTTCTACACGAAGCATCTCTGCACGAAGTGACGCCTGCGACGCAGCAGTTCCTGAAACTTTCGAGGGCGCATGTCCTGCAGAGCTCACGCTGTCCGGAACGTCACTCCAGTTATCAAACCCGTATCTGCTTGGCGGTCTCCCTTTGGTAGACCGCGAGCTCCGTCTACACTCAGCGCCTGGGACTTGCTCGTCGTCGCGCAGGACTTCTTGGATCTGGCTCTGAGATCCGGCTCGAATAGGACCACTATGGCTACTCATGCTGCCCTCTGTTGCCTCGGCATGCGTTCAACCAGATACAACAGCAACTCGTAACAGTATGAGACCAAGAACTTTCTCCTCTGAGATAAAACTGCAAGAACCAAAACTGTAAACTGCTTCCTACAGTTCAAAACTGACAACTAACAAACTTCAAAGGCATGGAAGGATACATTCTAGAATGACGAAAGCGAGAGCGCAATCGCAGCCTGCGAGTATCCACAGGACTGTGCACAAATGCAAAGACGAGTGAATATATTACGACTAGAAAGCATGGAGACAGCACATGCATCAAACGATACGCTACTTGAATCTCAGACAATGCAAAGGTTGAGACTGGCCTGCGGTAACAATAGTCAATACATCAGGCGCCAGCAGCATGCACTAGAATAAAAGAAATGAAACCTGAGTTCAATGAAAGGTCATGCAAGATTCACCACAAGCTGGGAATATTCCAGAACAGCAACAGTCTAATAAAAAAAGGCATGGTTCTTCGAGGGAAGGTTGCCACTCAGCTATATAGAACGTACTCGAGACATTTCTAACAGTAATGCATACACGCAGGTTTGAATGATTCCAGAGCACAAAAAAACTGCATCCACTCGCCAGCTGGTGTTGGGGCTGCTGGGGTGGTAACATCCTCTGTAGAAGGTGATGTGCATCTGGACAATGCATATTGTACAGGAGGCCAATGTAGGATCCCTTACGATTAGGCGATGGCCACCCTGTTGGATGAGGCGAGCCAGAGTGGTTTGTTTAGCGCTCATACAAATGACCATGCCATACTCCAGCACCGGGTGGACAAAACGCTTGTGGATCTTACAATGGCACCTGGAGTCCAGCACTCGAGAGGATTTCGGAGTTAGCCGAGATGCTGCGATCCTCGAATAGCCAACTTGGAAACATATACCAGGTCTCTTCAAGACATTGGACTTACGAGCGGGTTTGAGGTGACGCAAGTAACTCATTATTGTTGACTGCTGGTTAAGTTGACAGGACAAACCTCGGTTTCTTCAACAACATTCTCAAAACTAATGGTTTCGCGAGTAAACTTCCATACCTTCTCCTCAGGTGATATTCAAGCAAGACCAAACAAGAACAAATACAATGACTTATGTACAGCAATGAGGTGATATAACCGGGTCAAAGCAGACGATGTTTAATTAATGCGAGACCAATATACATCATGCAAATACATAATTCATTGTTCTTGCTCTCGTTTTCTCGTGCCGGTATATCACCTTGTTGATGTGGAAGGAGACAGTGTACGGGAGAAGGTACGTCACAACCTGAAAAGAAGGCACGGAAGTTTCCTCGCAAAAAACATTAATTTTCATAATGTTGAAGAGCCTGAAGTTTGTGCTACTACTGTCGTGGACATGGCAATCCAGTCGATAGACCTCGGCCGGCGGCCTAAGGGCTGGGTTCCACTGCGGCTCCGCGGCTCCGCTGCTCCGCTGCTCCGCTGCTCCGCGGCAATTGGCAGCATGCAGCGGAGCTGCGCGGTTCCACTGACACTCGCCATTCGCAGTACCGCGGTTGTGCTCTACTTTTTTTGTTTTTTATTTTTTATTGGAAAACCACAAACCTTCAGACATGTGAATGTGCACATGATATACAGTGTACATACGTATGTATCAAGAAGGCAGCACGGAAACGGCAGTGGTGGTGAGGCCTGGGCAGTTCGTCCGACCGTGGGTCTCCGAGTCAACACTGATTGTGGATACCTGCCTACCCGCGTGAAATAAATAAATCCTCGTCATCCGGCCTGCGCAACGCATTAAAATTTACAATTCTCGCGTACAAAACAATGCAAAATACGGGAAACAGGTCGAGCCCCGACCGCGGGTCGCAGTTTTTGATCAAGAATCATAGAGAAAGCTCACGGTGAACCGCGGCCTCACTGCTCCAGCTCAAGCCGTGGTCACTATGGTAATGATGACGTTTCAAGCAGCGGATGACGAGCAGCGGAGCCCCAGTGGAACCTGGCCCTAAGCGCTTACAGATCGTTGCGTGTAGTGCAGAATCGTCATGTTGATTTGATGCGATCAGCAGCGCATACTACATGTACGTGTATACTTCATCCGCTTCATTAAAATTGTCGCTTCCCAGAGCGATTTTTCGAAATTAGTTGGTCCACGCGAAGGGCAAAGAAATCAGCTAGAAATTGAGGCACATCATTGTCGACAGGCCAAGCTTTAGTTTTTGGCCTTCAGCTTTGCTGCACTTGCATCTAATTTCGGCGTCTTCATCAGATTTTAAGGCAGACCCTTCAGCACTCAACAATACGCTGAACAAGACACGCGTTCAAATTCAGGTCAAGAAACTTCGTTTTCAAGCGATCCATGCCTCCAGGTGGCAGGCGATGAAGGCAAGCGAGTATTTTTCAAGTTCTCTGTAACGAACCTCAAGCGGAATAGGGTAAGCAGTTCCGCACCTTCTTGCCTTGGCAAGCGCTTAGCCAATTTTGTTGGTGTTTTCAGACCTGCTACCTTCGCAGCAACATGCGCCATAAGAAATTTGACAACACTTTGTTCTTGCCCTCGTCAACTTCAGCATTACATTTTCGTATTCAGGAGAGATACCAGGTTTCGTATACCCGAGCTTGCAGTCTTGCTGCCCACACGAACGATGTGGGACGCCACGAACTCCAGAAAAACGGTATGAGCTCTGCGGCGGAATAGTGCGGAGCGCGATGAATTTGCTTGGTGCGGAAGAGAGATCCGACAAAGTCCGAGACCACCAAGGCTTCAGTAACAAGTAGACATTGCACAGGAAGGGTCACACCAATGTTCGAACACAGAAAACACTGATTCCGACAGTCTGACTAATACAAGCCAAGTCAAATTTTTTTGCGAAGCAACAATTTTAATGACGCGGAGGAAGTACTGCTTACCTACGGCTGCATGGCCAGCGCCCTGGGGTCGCTAGACGTCCGACCGGATTTCCATGTCCATGACAGTACTTGGTAGCATTATAGCAAATATGTATCCCACGAAACCTTTTTGTGGATATAATTAGTAAAAAATCATTTGCCATTTGTGAATTTTTAGCGTAAAACAAACCCACAGGCATGGTCAACACCCACTGAATTTATTCACCTGCGTATTTCTTTTTTCTACTCATACGCAAACGAGAATGCATCACGGATAATAATGACTTACATTATTCTTTGGTTCCAATGAATGTCCAGAAGTGTGAAGATATTCTACTACAGAAAGATGACCATTCTCTGCTGCACGATGTAATGGTGTGTCACCAGCCTGGAAGCCAAAAAAACAAAAAAAAACATTTACACCCACACCCACAGACATACACATGTTGATGCACACCTACACATGCACGCACGCACGTACTCATACTTGCACGCACCCCCCCCCCCCACACACACACACACATCCAAACACACACATAAACACACACATACGCACCTCAGACCTCAGACCTCAGACCTGCTCGCAAACTCGAAGACATCAGCATGGCCGGACTTGGAGTGGGGACGACGCCTAGTGACAAGAGGGAACAGACGGCCATCACTTGTGAAGCTTAAGTCCACACCAGACTCTAATTCACGCTCCACGAGAAGGTCTCGCTAACGCTCAATAACTAAGCCAAAGTACAAGTTAAACAGTACAGGTGCCATCACGCACCCTTGGCGCAACCCATTCTTGACAGATATCGGATCCGTGCAACAACCGGCAATTCGAACGCAAGCTGACATGTCTGTATGGAATGATCTGATGATGGCCAGAGTCGAGGACGGCACACCCAGCCGCAGGAATGCCTGCCAAAGAGCTTTGCGAGGGACAGAGTCGTACGCTTTGCGGAGATCCACAAATATTCAGAAGAGCTTCGATCGATGTTCGTACGACTTCTCGACAAGTTGACGGACAGAGAAGATGGCGTCCGCCTAACCACAGTGCCGCCGAAACCCGCAATGGGATTCAGGCAACTCCGCCTCAGCAATACCTTGAAATCGGTTTTGCCTGATCCGAGCAGCCAACTTGCCGACAACCTCCAGCAATGTGATCCCTCGCCAATTATCACAGCGAGAGAGGTCGCCCTTCTTTGGTATCGGTATCAGCAGTGCATCGCGCCAGTCCTGGGGCACGCAACCCCCGGACCAGGCAGATTGGAGTAGGTCCAGGAGGAGTGGATGGAGGACAGGCACACCAACCTTCAGCAGCTCCGGCACAATCTGTGATATACCACCAGCTTTGCCATTCTGTAGGTGTCTAATTGCCTGAGTCAGCTCATCCTCCGATGGTGGCAGTGAGAGGGGGTCCTCGATCTCACGCTGAGGAATAAGTTGGAAGACATGCGGATCGTACACACTGCAGACATTCAAGACACCCCAGAAATGCCCATTCCATGTGCCTTGCTGCTCCTGAACAGATTCGCAAAGAACTCCATCGGCATGGCGGATGGAATGGACGGACAGGGGTTGCAATCCCCCAAAGCAGCGTTGCATATCGCGAATGGCAGACCAGACAGCTTTGCCACTGAAACGTCCACGGTGCACCACCGCCGCTTTGTCCATCAACCAAGTTGTTTTCCCTCCCGCATACCAGCACGAGCCCGGCCACGCACTTCTTTGAAAGTCCGGTGATCAGAGTCCCTGCCGCTTCTCAGCCATTGGATATACACGGTATTACGAGACTCCAGTAGAGGCTCCAATACAAGGGCATTATCACCGAACCAATGTGGCATCCACAGCTTGTCCCGACCAACCACCTGCTTCGCCGCGTCAACAACAGCCGACTTCACGGTACTCCACTTACAGTCCACAGACGAGGCGAGGTCATATGTGGATAAACTCGATTCAAGGCTAGCACCGTACTCAGCACGTACAGTAGCCACACGCTCAGCCTTCTCTTCACTCATGAAGGGCTTCCGATTGAATTAGAGAACAGCAAACTTCCGCGGCGTGGAACGTGCATCATGATGGTACGGTTGCTGCACAACGTCAGGTAACCGGTTTTTCATGCGGACAAGACGGTGGTCTCTGCTACACTCTGCAGTGCTCATCACCTGACAGTCCATGCAGCGTATACGGTGTTGTTGGCGTACGAACACATAATCTATACAGTGCCACTTCTGTGATCCAGGGTGTTGCTAGGTGTACATGTGAATGCGTTTCTTGGGAAACAGTGCATTACGTACTGTGAGCTGTTGACACGCCAAGAATGTGAGTAGTCTATGATCAGCATCGTTCACATCACCAACACCATGTGATCCAAGCACTCTCTGCCACGTCTCTAGTTGCTGTGGGACAAAACCAACACTAGCGTTGAATTCCCCCAGGACGATGACATTGTCCAGCAGAGTTGACATCGCTGAGAGCAGACTGGAACTGAGCAAGAACTCTTCCTTGTCAGCATGGGGGATCGAAACGTAGGAGCGTAACATGAAATCACTGACATCCACCCCTGCTCAAATCTCAACCTGGCCGTCACGATGCGTGACGAGACGGACCTCCACTGGTAGCCTGCACGTTCAAATACCTGCTTGGCCCTCCGACGCAGAACCAGCGCAACACCCTCGCCACGCCTAACATTTTCGATGTCCAAGTACGGGGCGACCAGAGGCGAGTACAGTCGCATCGCCGATGTTGAAAGAGTCTCTCCCAAACCATTTTGATTTCCGGAAGGCCAGCCATGTCCACGTCAAACCTGGACAGCTCATGGATAACCAAGTCGATCTTTCTGTCCTCCACCATGGCCACAAAATTCCAATTTTCAAAATTCACTCGTCTCTTTGCCGTCTCGACAGGTCCGTCATTGTTGAACAGAGTACGGACGCTCCAAGATCCAAAATCCAATGTTCGAAGCCTTCCTCTCCTCCGCCTTTTTGAGAGTACTCTCTCAGGTTCGCAGTTTGAAACCAATTGGGGGGTCAGCTACACCACCGCGAATGGAGAGATGAGGACGACAACGACAGCACCGCGGAGCCTCGCCCCAGGAAATTTAGGAACACGCCAGGGGCGACTCTGGTGAACCCAGAGCCACCCTGTGACTTAAGACTAGTAAGAAGAACGACTAAAAAAACTCAGATAAATCGGAGCTACCAAAAGTGCAACCGTCCCCTTCAAACACAAGGGACACACACACACATACTGTACTGTACTGTACTTGCTCACTTCCAAATTTGGTCATGTGGGTTTCCCCGGGAGAGGGGAGAGAGGAACTGAAAAGGAATCTTGGAAAGAGGACTCTATTCGCTATTGAACCGCCCAACGGCAGACACCCCCTGAAATCCCCAAACTATGGGTGCACTTGCAAATGATCCCACTTAAGAGCTCACCACACCTCAGTAAGTGGGTGCAGAAAAAGGATTGACGGCTTCAGGGTATCTGTCCTGGGATCCAACTGCAGTTACCCCTGCCCCCAGTGAAGGTAATACTTGCTACTAGTGTGGGTGGCTAAATCAGAGTGGATCTGACATAAGCTTCACTAGCCCCAGTGATTACACAAGAGTTAATCTAGCCAGAAGCTGTCCAAGATCAACAGGTATGTATACTTCAAATAGAAAGTATATGAACCCTGTAACCAACAAAGGTGGCAGATAAAACAATACATCTTCAAGCAGCCGAGCCTGTTGGCAACAGACCAAATACTATCCAGCATATGTGTACCCACCAACGGTACTAGCTGGCACACACAATACAATACAATACAATATGCCCATCCGGAGATGAGAGCAGGTCCCGAAGGTACCAACAGTGTTCAAGTCACGAGCAGAATCGGGCGTGGCGAGTCAAGTCCTGGCGACGACAATAGCGCCTTCCACAAGTGCAAACAAAGTCTAAGGTGACGGGGTCGGTCGGACGAATGGTGCTGCATGCTGATCTCCGCTGGCACACACGCACACACACATACACACACACACACACTCACCCACACCCACACACAAACACACACAAGCACACACACACACACACGCGCATACACACACTTGTAATTGTACTTGCTCACTGCCAAAATTGCTCATGTGGGTTTCCCGGAGAGAGGGGAGAGAGGAACTCGAAAGGAATCGTGGAAAGAGGACTCCACTGGCTATTGAACCGCCCAACGGCCGACACCCCCTGAAATCTCCAAACTAGGGGTGGATTTGAAAATGATCCCACTTACGGACTAACCACACTTCAGTAAGTGGGTGAGGACAAGGTGCAGAAAAAGGATAGACGGCATTAGGGTATCTGTCCCGGCATCCAACTGAAGTTACCCCTGTACCTAGTGAAGGTAATACTTGGTACTAGTGTGGGTGGCTAAATCGGAGTGGATCTGATATAAGCTTCACTAGCATCAGTGATTACACAAGAGTTAATCTAGCCAGAAGCAGTCCATGATTAACAGGTATGTCTACTTCAAATAGAAAGTACCTCAACCCTGAAACCAACAAAGGTGGCAATTACAACAATACACCTTCAAGCAGCCGAGCCTGTTGGCAACAGACCAAATACTATCTGGCATATGTGTACCCACCAACCCTTCTAGCTGGCAAGTATACACACACACACACACACACCTCAGACCTCAGACATGCCCATCGCGGAAGCGATGATAGCGAACAGCTATGTTAGACATAGCAACTTGTGCTGGGATTACACCATTCAACAGCTTGCAAGGCTGATGAATAGACCAATCCCGAAAAGATTGTCTGGGTTCGTGAAAGGGGGCACGCGTGCAAGCCAGCACGTGTGAAGTGCATCGTTTTGTATTCAGTTTGTGTGTGTCAGCTCATGGCGGAGGAGAGAGAGACTTTTGCTCGCCGAGCTGAAGCTAAAGGATTTGATGGAGTCCTGCCAGCAGCTAGTCAAAGGACCTTCGGTACCTTAGGCAGACCCTGACGGAGTTTGGAGGCCAGATAGCTCTCAGTGAGGAGAGAAACATTCGCGTGGCGATCGACTCTCCGTAAAAAATGCAAGCTACATAGCGCCGACATACTGCAACAGCTACGATTTCAGCTAACTAACGTTACTTCTCGATCTGCTGCTTCACAACGTTCAACTATTTACTAGTCCTGACTGTTGTAGTCTGAAGCTGGAGTCTCATCGCCCACCTACAGGTAGCTTTTGGAGCTGATGGATTTCCCGACTTGGACTCCTTCCGCAAACTCTCGCAACATTAGTACCGGTATTACTACAGTGTATGCTGTGTTTCCGCACGCTCGTGTCGACATGTCACCTATTGTACATGTACCGGGTCGCGGAGGAGCTTGACGACCTCCGCAGACTCCAGGTTTCCGAAATACTGCCGTCGTCTTCGTTGATGTCGCTGGTGACATTCTCCCCTTGCAGGACTTGCACATAGTTGTCGTCCTGGGGGTAAAGACTATGTTGTCTTTCGAAATAGTTCTTCATCACGCTCGCGCGAATGATGTTTCTCATCATGAACTCGTTCCGACGGTGTGACACGGCGATGGTCTTTGGCGGGGCACTGGCTTGGCCAAAACGATATCTTCTTGTGCAATATAACATTGATCGGCTGCAGATGAGTACAGTCACTTCGTGGTTGGTCCTATAGGAGGGCAGCTGCCAGGAAAGAAGCAGGACTCATCGAAGACGAAGCGCTCGCAACAAACAATAGCACTCGAAATATCTCGTAAGATTTAGGGCCTATCGCTTTGAGCCACAGCGCTCACAGCCTTGCCTACTTCATCAAAGTGAGCTCTACATGTTCGTTGAACTCTTCACACTACACAGAAGACCGAAACAAGGATTATCTCTAAGCATTTCAACTCCAACAGCAGACCATTACCAGTGCGAGAGAGAAAACTACAAAGGGCTTCGCTTTCTGTCGCATCGTCTCTCTTGCATGCAACTAACGAGAAAATCGTGTACTTACCCTCGCATTCACACGCGAACTATCAAACACGTCCTGTGCCGCATGCTGATCAGGTAGTGCCATGTATGTGTTGTACAGTGCACTCTCAGTTGACATGCCCCCTTTCGAACCCAGACAATCTTTTCGGGATTGGTCTATTGACCGCCGCTATTTTTAGCCTGGTATCCACCACACAGCTGTTTTGAAGTGACTTTTTCTGGCCAGTGAATTCCTATTTTTCATTTAAAAAATTTCCATTTTTTTTACACACACCACCACATACTCCGGCATACACTGGCTGTTGGTAACCACCCAGGAGAATGAAAGAAAAGTCAGGAAGAGTCCGAGAAAGAGAAGAAAGACGTGTGCGACCATAATCGTGGGGAATTGAACCCGCAACCTCTCGATTGGAAATTGACTGCACATACCACTGCGCCATATGGGACACACACACACACACACTCTTCCTGTTCTTGTTCTCGGTGCTCACTGCCAATGCTGGTCATGTGGGTCTCCCCGGGAGAGGGGAGAGAGACTCAAATGGAATCTTGGAAAGAGGAGTCAATTGGCTTGAAAACCGCCCAACGGCCGACACCCGCTGAAAATCTCAAAATCTGGGTGAACTTGAAAATGATCCCACTTATGAGCTCACCACACCTCAAGGTGTAGACAAGGATTGACGGCATCAGGGTATCCGTCCCGGGATCCAACTGCAGTTACCCCTGCCCCAGTGAAGGTAATACTTGCTACTAGTGTTGGTGGCTAAATCAAAGTGGATCTGATACAAGCTTCACTAGCACCATGAGTACAGAAGAGTTAATCTAGCGATCAGTAGTCCACGTACTTTGTAGCGTAGACTACAAAATTAATGTTGAGGAATGCAATGGTCACATTTTGCTCCGATGTTGCAAGCACTGTTCTTGTAAGAGTGGGTTGGAATGCTGTACCGTTCGGATTTAGAGGAACTAGGGTATGAGGAGCAGAGGGTATAGGAAGATGGCATTGTTGTCAAGTTAGCACTCAAATGTTATTCCGTTGATTGCGACCTGTGCGCCACTGTTACCCGTATATTCAGCACCTGAAACTTCGTCACTTTCAGCTGCAGTGGAGAAAGCGTTGGCGAGTTACGCAGCCCAGGGAGTTGCTGGGAATGTATGCTTCCCTGATGCCATGGAGAATCCATCTTTGTCAGTGTCAGGTCACTGATGAGGTGCCTTCCCTCTGCCACTGAAAAATCTGTTGCTATCCTGGATTGGCATCCTGGTCTCACTGCGTTCCTGGTGCAGTATCTGTGAAAGAATGTCAGTGGTTTGACAGGCTTGCATTTCGCCCTGAACTGCAGGCTGTCCAGCAGCTCCATCTGTAGTCATCTCAGAGTCAGCAGTTGAAGCGGCATGAGGCAGTACTTAAGGCAAAAAAGTTAAGAAAAAAAAGAAAAGAAAGAGAAGAAAAGTTAAGGCAAAAATCAAAATTTCACCACTTGTAGTCTTCGGGGTGCTGAGTCGAATGGTCTTGGTCCGAGAAAGCTGAGACGCTCCCTTCCTTCTTGAATCCCAATCGAACTCGCGCTCTTCTACCGAAACTGGGTGACTGCGCCCTACTAGATGGGGATTTTGTATGCAAAATGTCACTAAAAGCGCCATTTCGTTCTTATAAAAGCACGGATGACCGCGATTGGCCCATATGTTGTAGTCTTTTGGACGCTGAGTCGATTGGTTTTGGTCCGAAAAAGCTGCGATGCAGCGTTCCTCCTTTATTCCCAATCGAACATGGTTGAAAAAGCAGTCGACTGCTCCTGGCTGCCCAAATCATCTGGTCACCATGCCAGCAGGAGGCAACTTTCACACCAAGGTTCAACTCGAGTTCAACTCGAGTGACAGGAGTGCACCCAAAAAAAGTCAAACAGGCTAGTAAGTTGTACCCTGCAAGCACGGTCACCAGGTGACTGGTGTACGCAGGAGCACGTGACCGCTTGTTCAACCATGTTCGATTGGGAATAAAGAAGGAACGCTGCATCGCAGCCTTTTCGGACCAAAACCAGTCGACTCAGCGTCCAAAAGACTACTACATATGGGCTAATCGCGGTCATGCGTGCTTTTATAAGAACGAAATGGCGCTTTTAGTGACATTTTGCATACAAATCCCCATCTAGTAGGGCACAGTCACCCAGTTTCGGTGGAAGTGCGCGAGTTCGATTGGGATTCAAGTAGGAAGGGAGCGTCTCTGCTTTCTCGGACCAAGACCATTCGACTCAGAACCCCGAAGACTACAACTGGTGAAATATTTTTTTTGTTGTTTCAAAATGTCACTAAAAGCGCCATTTCGTTCTTATAAAAGCACGGATGACCGCGATTGGCCCATATGTTGTAGTCTTTTGGACGCTGAGTCGATTGGTTTTGGTCCGAAAAGGCTGCGATGCAGCGTTCCTCCTTTATTCCCAATCGAACATGGTTGAAAAAGCAGTCGACTGCTCCTGGCTGCCCAAATCACCTGGTCACCATGCCAGCAGGCTGCAACTTTCACACCAAGGTTCAACTCGATTTCAACTCGAGTGACAGGAGTGCACCCAAAAAAAGTCAAACAGGCTCGTAAGTTGTACCCTGCAAGCACGGTGACCAGGTGACTGGTGTACGCAGGAGCACGTGACCACTTGTTCAACCATGTTCGATTGGGAATAAAGGAGGAACGCTGCATCGCAGCCTTTCCGACCAAAACCAGTCGACTCAGCGTCCAAAAGACTACTACATATGGGGTAATCGCGGTCATGCGTGCTTTTATAAGAACGAAATGGCGCTTTTAGTGACATTTTGCATACAAATCCCCATCTAGTAGGACACAGTCACCCAGTTTCGGTGGAAGTGCGCGAGTTCGATTGGGATTCAAGTAGGAAGGGAGTGTCTCTGCTCTCTCGGACCAAGACAATTCGACTCAGAACCCCGAAGACTACAACTGGTGAAATATTATCTTTTGCCTTAACCTCCCCTTTAACGCTCAGGGTCCAGGACTTGACTTGTACTCAACCTTGAAATAGCCTTATGAATGCGAGAGTACAGCATGGAATTGCCGGCAGCTGCAGAGTTGTTCTGCTGCGTGCAGTCCTTCATGAGGTGCGTTCTGGAGCCACACTTGAAGCATGTGGGAACTTGACCGCTGTGCCTAACTCAAAGTTTTTGACCGGAGCCAGACAGCACGATTGTAGACGGTATGGTGGACTTGGGTACAACATTTACAAATACAGTGCCAGTTGTGGACGTTAATCCATCCACAGACTTCCCTTCCCGCTTTGTGAGACCAACGATGGTTCCAAACTTTACGATCGCAGATGTAATGGCCGACAGTGGAGGATCATCCGCCACACCAAATATATGAACAGAGACTACAGCTCCATCACCAAATAACAGTACTAATTGAGCTCCGTCGACAATGAGCCCTCTGGATAACACCTCGTCTCTGACAGAAGTGCAAGAGAACAAAAATCTACAAACTCTTCGCCTTCCGCTCAGGTCAATTTGTTTTATTTAATCTGGTTTGACACCAGAGGAAAGCAACAGTTTAATAGAAAAAGGCATGGTTCTTCGAGGGAAGGTTGCCACTCAGCTATAATAAAGAACATAATCGAGACATTTCTAACAGGTATGCATACACACAGGATTGAATCTGGACAACGCATATTGTACAGGAGGCAAAAGTAGGTTCCCTCACCGATTAGGCGATGGCCACTCCGTTGGACGGCATTGATGTGAGCCAGAGCGGTTTGTGTAGCGCTCATACACATGACCATGCCATACTCCAGCATCGGGCGGACAAAGCGCTTGTAGATCACACAATGGCACCTGGAGTCCAGCACTCGAGAGGGATTCCGGAGGAAGCCGAGATGCTGCGATCCTCGAATAGGCAACTTGGAAACATATGCCAGATCTCTTCAAGACATTGGACTTACGACCAGGTTTGAGGTGACGCAAGTAGCTCATTATTGTTTTCCAGGCTAATGTAGCTAAGGAACACTGCTGGTTAAGTTGACAGGACAAACCTCGGTTTTTTCAACAACATTCTCAAAACTAATGGTTTCGTGAGTAAACTTCCGTACCTTCTCCTCAGGTGATATAAAAGCAGGAGCAAACAAGAGCAAATACAATGACTTATGTACAGCAATGAGGTGATACAACCGGGTCAAAGCAGATGATGATTAATTAATGCGAGACCAATATACATCATGCAAATACATAATTCATTGTTCTTGCTCTCGTTTTCTCGTGCCGGTATATCACCTTGTTGATGTGGAAGGAGACAGTGTACGGGAGAAGGTATGTCACAACCTGAAAAGAAGGCATGGAAGTTTCCTTCCAAAAAACATCAATTTGCATAATGTTGTTGAAGAGGCTGAAATTTGTGGTACTACTGTCGTGGGCATAAAAAATCCAGTCGATAGACCAGGGCCGGCGGCCTCAGGGCCGGGTTCCACTGCAGCTCCGCGGCTCTGCTGTTCCGCTGCTCCGTGGCTCCGCTGCTCCGCTGCTTCACGGCAGTTGGCTGCATGCAGCGCGGTTCCACTGACACTCGCCATTCGCGGTGTCGCGGTTGTGCTCCACTTTTTTGATTGTGGATACCTGCCTACCCGCGCGAAATAAAAAAAAAACTCCTCGTCATCTGGCCTGCGCAACGCATTAAAATTTGAAGTTTAAAATTCTCGCGTACAAAACAATGCAAAGTACGGGAAGCAGGTCGAGCCCCGACCGTGGCTCGCAGTTTTTGATCAAGAATCGTAGAGAAAGCTCACGGTGAGCCGCGGCCTCACTGCTCCAGCTTGAGCCGTGGTCACTATGGTAATGATGACGTTTCAAGCCGCGGATTATTATTATTATTATTATTTGAGGGATTCCCCAAAGGCCGAAGCCTAAATCAAGGGGGTCTCCGAGAATAAATATACGTGTACAATACGTGTACAATAGGGTGCAATTCTTAAAAGGAAGAAAATATTACGATAAAAAAAGATTAATGTGAAGAGGTTAAATAAGAAGTCTGAGTAGAAGCAAGCGAAAAGGGTACTGGTAAAGAAGGGGGGGTAATCAGGAAGTGAGAAAACCTCGAGGATGGAATCTATACCTGTGGAAATGGGACTTAACGTGCCGGCTAAATACACCACGGGTTTCAGATATCCTAATCTCGGTAGGCAGGGAGTTCCACGTGGTGATCATGGAATGTAGTAGAGTGGACCGGAAACAGGGACCAGTGTGAGTGGGCAGGAGATAAAAGTGGGGACGTCGTGCACTCTTGGATAGAACTATGTTGAGATTATTGAGGGTTTCCGGGTATTGGCGGGTGAAATGTTAAACAGTTTGAGGCAATGTATATGCCGCCGCCACGCAAGACTTTCCCATTCAGCAGCTTCAAACACGTTCTCCATGCCATGAGGAATGGGCACTTTCCGACGGTGTAAATACTGCCTGGCCAAGCGTGCTTGCAATCGTTCCAAAGTGTCAATATTTCCTGCGGTCAGTTTGTTGTTCCACAGAGGTGAAGCATACTCAATGGAGGGACGGACGTATCCTTTGTAGAGGCGGGCAATGAGAGCAGGGGTCAGATTGGGTGACATGTAGGATAGCAGAACAACGCGACGACGAAAGTTGGAGGTGACACTATTGATGTGGGTCTGGAAAGACAGGCGGGGATCCAGGGTGATTCCTACATGGCGGTCGGTAGTCGAGGGACATAGGTCTGCAGCATCCACACGCAGTGCTGGGGCAGGAGTCTGGGCGGGGTCAAGTTTGCCGAATACAACACGCACGGATTTAGCGGCATTAAACCTGCCACCAAATGTAGCAGCCCAGTCCATCACCATGTTCACTGCTGACTGGAGCTGTTGAGGTGCTGCTGCTGGCGGTCGGGATAACCCCAGCGCAGTATCATCAGCATAGAGTAATGTTTCCGTCCTGTTGCCATCAGGGATTGATCTCGGGAGGGTATTAATGTACAGGAGAAATATAATGGGGCCAAGGTGGGAACCTTGAGGAACTCCCGCCGAGATAGGGGCGAGGGGGGAAAGGTCTTCGCCAACTTTGACCTGTAACTTGCGAGCTGCAAGGTAACCTGCAAACCAAGTAGTAGCCGTTGGGTTGCATAGTGGTTGTAGAAGGGCCAGAAGGGTAGAATGCGGGACGCGATCAAATGCCTTGGCAAAATCCAAGAAGACCACATCATACTCCTGGCTGCTGTCCATGCTCTTGGCGGCGCTAGCCGTTAAATGTATCAGTTGGTCAACTGTGGTCCGACCGTGTACAAACCCGAACTGATCCGAAACTATTACATCTTCATTCCTAAGGAACCTGCTAAGACGGCGCGCGACAATCGAATCAAGCACTTTGGCGACCGAGTTCAAGAGAGAAATAGGGCGGTAGTTCTGGGGTTCAGCTGTGGAACCTCTCTGCTTATATATTGGTACAACTTGCGCCGTTTTCCACGACGGTGGCAGGCGGCCTTGTGTTATACTTAAATTAAAGACTTTGCAGAGGGAGTGGGCAATGACACCAGCGGTCTCCTTCAGAATGCGGTTCGGGATGTCACCACCGGCAGCTTTATGGACAGGCAATCTCTTGAGAGTATCAAAGACGTCGTAGGCAGATATAACTGAGATATCGAAGGGGGATGTTGGCGTAGGTGGGGGGTGCGGAATAGGTAGTTGTTGGGTGTGGGTGTTGGAGCATTGGTTGGAGAACACGTCAGCCAGCAAGTGCGCCTTGGAGGCGTCTGTGGTTACAACCTCGCCTCCAGACTCAAGGGATGGAATTGGTGCACGCGTTTTAGATATATTGGTGAGCTGTTTGGCTTGGCGCCACCACTGGTACGGACTTCGTTCTCTGTCAACCCGTGCGCTCATGTTCTCCAGGTAGATCGCTTTAAAACGTCGGACGGAGGCTTGATAGGCATTGCGGGCAACTTTAAAGACAACCCAGTGGGTTGTTAAGTTTGTACGCTTGGCTAAACAGAAAAGGCGGTCTTTTTTCTTGCAAAGAGTGGCATGGCGGCCAGTGTACCAGGGTGTATCTGTTCTTCGCTTTGTGGAAATAGTTCTCATAGGCACGTGTGACGAGATTGCCGTAGTAATGCAGGAATGCCAACTATCCCACGCTTGCTCAACTGAGGACATACTACTGATGTCAGACGAAAGTGGAAGATTCCATATGTGGTCTCTGAGTGCATCAAAATCGGTGTTTACGTAATCAGGAACGGCACGTGACTGACTGGGAGATGACTGGGCAAGGGAAGCCAAAGCAACTTTGAAGACAACGGGACAGTGATCGGAAATGGAGGACATCACTTGAATGTCACATACATGCTGTGGTGTGTTTGTGATGACAAGATCAAGGAGCGATGGACCCTGGCGGCCAGTGGCAGAATATCTAGTCGGGGTGTTGTGGACGAGTTGGATGAAGCCAAACCGGTCTAATGCTTTGAGTTTGAGTAGAAGCTTGCCTTCTGCTGTAGACGGGTCTGTAGAGTTCCATGTACGTAGTTTAGCGTTGAAGTCACCCACTAAGATTGTGGGCAAGTGTGGCTGGTTCTGTTCAAAGGTACGGCTGAAGGAAGTGAAAAATTGGTCGCGCTCGTCTACGGTACGATGTGGCGGGCGGTAGAAGACATGAAAGGCCATTGGAAGCTGTTGAGTGATGCTTACTTGAAGACAGAGATGTTCTATGTCCGGGCCCTCCATTTGTGGCAGCCTAGTAATCCTGTGGGAAAGACTGGATTTGACATACAGTAAATATCGGATATAACGTGCCCCTTTGATTTTCGAAAATTTATCACTATATCCGGTGCATCACTATAGCCGATTTGCATGTTTGACCGACACATGGCACATGACTCCACATGAAATGATGCGTACACGCTGGAAAAAGCATGCCGAAAGTGCATGCATGCTCCGCGGACTGTGTACCAGTGCATGACACAGAGCAGTGCATGGCAGTGCAGTACGAGTACAGACTGTACATGTACTAGAACTTCGATACATCATGTGGCATGGCTGCTTCTTCAGCGTGTTCTCCAAAAAAAGCCTGAGCTGGATCCGTACCCACGTAGATCTACTCGGTGTCCAACGAGTTGCGTAGAGCCAGAAATAGACATGAGTGGCTGTGTACGTGAGTTGACAACATCATCGTTAGAGGCAACACAGCCAGAAACGGACAAGATCATGCAGAAAGATACAGAAAAGGACAAGACCATACAAAGGGAGCAAGGGGTAGCGCAGCCAGAAAAGGACATGTGCATACAGAAACGGACAAGAGCATACAAACTTACACAAAGGGAGCACATTGCAAGGGGTAGCACAGCCAGAAACGGACATGTGTGATCATCACTCTTGATCATTATATGCGATATTTTCCTGTACATTTGATATGGTTTGCTTCCTGAAGTCCATCACAATAAGCGATATATCGGTATAGCCGATAATAGTGTATATAGTGATATTTTAGCTGTATTTTTTCTGATTTGATTTTGATTTTGACGTGTTCTATCACTATAACCGGTATATCATTATATCCGGTCACTTTATAAACGATACTTACTGTACACTGCTATACCTCCTCCTGTGCTGCCTAGTATGGCTGTCTTTCGGTCACGTCTGAATACTACATAGTTAGGGATATTTACACTGTGGTCGGGGAGGGATAGAAAAAACCAAGTCTCAGTGAGAAAAAGAATATCTATATCGTGATATTTAATGAATGCTTCTAAAATAGAGAGTTTTCTAATTGCACTTTGGCAATTGAGGTGTGCAACTCGGAGCCCCGGAGGTTCCTATTGTTGCCGGTTTGAGCTCCCAAGTGCGCCAGCTCTTGGGTGTAGTTGTGCTGCGTTGCTTCGTGTTGTTGCCAGCGGGTCGATGTTGTGTGCTCGCATATACTCTTCTGCAAGGACCTGCGAATGAAGGATTACTCTGGGCGAATCCTTCGTCGCAACAACTTCGATGTGAGTGGTGCGCAGATAGCAGATCTTTCCGGCCTTTCTCATTGCCTGGAAAGCTGGTCGCAGCTTCTGTTGAAATTGGCGTTCCTCCCTGGTCAGATTTTCAGAAAAGTACACCTTTTCCCTGGTCTCGTTGGTTGTACGGAGTCTGCTCCGTAGCTGGAGCATGCGCTTGCAGGCATCTGGCGTTGCAGTGCGGACCAGGATGGGACGCGGTTTGAGTGGCGGTTGTTGTACTGACGTACGCGTGACACCAAGTCGCTGTGCAGCAACAATGTCAGTTTGTTGCAGTGGGAAGCCTAGTGTGTCCCGTACAAGGGTCACAACTGCGTCTATGGTTGCCGTACCCGTATCGTTTGAACTGGAGGCCAGCTCTTGTTCCCCTTCCCCAAGGCCCTGGATGATGAAGGAGGTTGCCGTTTCTCGCTTGGCCTTGTCTACCGTGTCAAGGAGACTTTCAACCATGGGGTCAACGGCTTGCAATTTGGTGTCAATGTGATCGACTCTACTTAACAGGGTAGCTGTTCTGACTTCAAACTCATCTCTGATTTGATTTTCGAATTGGCTCACTCTTGCCTCCAAATCCTTGCATGCTTGTTTTATTTCTGTCGTCTGGGCAATGATTGTAGCCATTCGCTCATCTAGAAGCTCCGACATTGTGGAACGGAATTCACTCACTAGCACTTCTATCGACACAATGCCATCCAGTGACTCACCCTCATCATTGTTGGCTGCAGGAGGGTTCATACCGTCTGATAGTCGGGATGCTGACTGTCGGCTCTCTCCAGGCGAACTACAGGGTTTAGATTTCGTGCTTGGCTTGGTAGAGGAACCCTTGGCTCTGCTCGATAAGCTAGTTCTATTAACTTGAGACATGGTTTCATTAATGCAGTTAGAACTGATCTTCAACACGGGTACTGAAGCTAAAATCCTTTCTACAGGCGGAGCCCAAAAATTGCCAACCGCACTTCAAAAACGTACAAGACAGTTGATATGGATGACGAGCAGCGGAGCCCCAGTGGAACCTGGCCCTAAGCGCTTACAGATTGTTGCATGTAGTGCAGAATCGTCATGTTGATTCGATGCGATCAGCAGCGCATAGTAATACATGTATGTGTATACTTCATCCACGTCATTAAAATTGTGCCTTCCCAGAGCGATTTTTCGATATTATTGTGTCCACTCGAAGGGCAAGGAAATCAGCTAGAAATTGAGGCACATCATTGTCGACTGACCAAGCTTTAGTTTGTGGCCTCCAGCTTTGCTGCACTTGAAGCTAAGGTCGACGTCTTCATCAGATTTTAAGGCAGACCCTTCAGCACTCAACAATACGCTGAACAAGACGCGCGTGCAAATTCAGGTCAAGAAACTTCGTTTTCAAGCGATCCATGCCTCCAGGTGGCAGGCAATGAAGGTAAGCGAGTATTTTTCAATTACTCTGTAACGACCGTCCAGCGGAATAGGGTAAGCACTTCCTCACCTTCTTTCCTTGGCAAGCGCTTCGCCGATTTTGTTGGTGTTTTCAGACCTGCTACCTTCGCAGCAACATGCGCCACAAGTAGCGCATTTTAGGAATTTGAGAACACTTTTTTCTTGCCATCGTCAACTTCAGCATTAAATTTTCGTATTCAGGAGAGATTCCAGGATTCGTATACCCGAGCTTGCAGTCTTGCTGCCCACGTGCACTATGTGGGACGCCACGAACTCCAGAAAAGCGGTATGAGCTCTGCGGTGGAATAGTGTGGAGCGCGATGAATTTGCTTGGTGCGGAACAGAGTTCCAACATAGTTGGAGACCACCACGGCTTCAGTAACAGGTAGACATTGCGCAGAAAGGGTCGCACCAATGTTCGAACACAGAAAACAGCGATTTGGACAGTCTGACTAAGACCAGCAAAGTCACAAAAATTGCGAAGCGACGATTTCAATGACGCTGAGGAAGTACTGCTTACCTGCGGCTGCATGGCCAGCGTACTGGGGCCGCTAGACGTCCGACCGGATTTCCATGTCCATGACGGTACTTCGTAGCATTATAGCAAATATGTATCCCACGAAACTTTTTTGTGGATATAATTTGTAAAAAACCATTTGCCCATTGTGAATTTCTAGCGTGAAACAGACCCACAAGCATGGTCAATACCCACTGAATATATTCACCTGCGTATTTATTCTTTCTACTCATATACAAACGAGAATGCATCACGGATAATATGACTTACATTATTCATTGGTTCCAACAAATGTCCAGAAGTGAGAAGACATTCTACTACAAAAAGATGACCATTCTCTGCTGCACGATGAAATGGTGTGACACCAGCCTGGAAACAGCAAAATTAAAGACAAAACATTTACACCCACACCCACAGACATACACATGTTGATGGACACGAACACATGCACGCACACACGCACTCATACAGGCATGCAGCCCCCATCCCCCCAAAAATACATACACACATCCAAAAACACACACATAAACACACACGCGCACCTCAGACCTCAGACCTCAGACCTGGCCGCAAATTCGAAGACATCAGCATGGCCAGACCCGGAGTGTGGACGGCGCCTAGTGACACGAGGGAACAGCTGGCCATAAATCGTGAAACTGAAGTCCAAACCAGACTCTATTCCATGCTCCACGAGAAGGGATCGCCAACGCTCAATAACTAAGCCGAAGTACAAGTTAAACAGTATAGGTGCCATCAAACACCCTTGGCACAACCCATTCTTGACAGATATCGGATCTGTGCAACCACCGGCAATGCGAACGCAAGCTGACATGTCTGTATGGAATGATCCGATGGTGGCCACATTTGAGGGCAGCACACCCGGCCGCAGCAATGCCTGCCAAAGAGCTTCGCGAGGGACAGACTCGTACACTTCGCCGAGATCCACAAATATGCAGAAGAGCTTCGATCGATGTTGGTACGACTTCCCGACAAGTTGACGGACAGAAAAGGTTGCATCTGCACAACCACGGTGCCGCTGAAACCCGCATTGGGATTCGGCAGCTCCGCCTCAGCAATACCTTGCAAACAGTTTTGCATGATCCGAGCAGCCAACTGCTTCTGAACAGATTCGCAAAGAACTCCCTCGACATTGCGGATGGATTGGACGGACAGGGGTTGCAAGCCCCCAAAACAGCGTTGCATGTCGCGAATGGCAGACCAGACAGCTTTGCCACTGAAACGTCCACGGTGCACCACCGCGGAATTGTCCGTCAACCAAGTTGTTTTTGCATTCCAGTTACCAGCACGAGCCCGGCCGCGCGCTTCTTTGAAAGCCCGGTGATAAGAGTCCCTGCCGCTTCTCAGCCATTGGATATACAGGGTATTACGAGACTCCAGTAGAGGCTCCAATACAAGGGCATTGTCACGGAACCAATCGGGCATCCGCCGCTCGTCCCGACCAAGCACCTGTTCTGCGGCGTCAACGACAGCCGACTTCACGGTACACCAATTACAGTCCACAGACGAGGCGCGGTCATACGTGGATAAACGAGATGCAAGACTAGCACAGTACTCAGCACGTACAGTAGCCACACTCTTCACTCGTGAATGGCTTCCGATTGAAATGGTGAACACCAAACTTCCGCGGTCTGGAACGTGCATCATGATGGTACGGTTGCTGCACAACGTCAGGTAGCCGGTATTTCATGTGGACAAGACGGTGGTCTGTGCTACACTCTGCAGTGCGCATCATTTGACAGTCCATGCAACGTTTACGGTGTTGTTGGCGTACGAACACATAATCTATACAATGCCACTTCTGTGATCCAGGGTGTTGCCAGGTGTACATGTGAATTAGTTTCTTGGGAAACAGTGTGTTATATACTGTGAGCTGTTGACACGCCAAGAATGTGAGTAGTCTATGATCAGCATCATTCACATCACCAAATCTCTGGACAAACTGTTGGCGGAGAATGAGCGGAAGAAGAAGCTGCAGTATGATGAGCGCATCATCAATGTGGACCGTGGGACATTTACTCCACTAGTTTTCACCATGGCCGGTTGTTGTGCGCCAGAGTGCTCCAGATTTGTCAAGCGCCTGTGTGGCCTCATTTCGAGTGAGGACACGAAGTTGTATGCCGAGACAATGACATATGTCCGGTGTCGACTGGCGTCTGCATTGTTGCGGTCGGCGATCATGTGCATCCGCGGTGCCCGATCGTCATATCATCGTCCTGTGAATGCATTGCGAGAGTTGGCAATCTCGGAGGGCCGTCTGTGAGGTTTTGGAGACGATGGTGGGCAGGACATTGCCCTTGTATTTCCTGTGTTTATTTTGGTGTTTTTTTTGTTTTATGTTTTTCTCTCTCGTTTTTTGCATTTTTTCACACATACAATTTTTTTCATTTTTTGGTGTTATGTTCTTATCATTCGCCATGCCACTGTCAATTGTATTCTGTTTGCCCGTAAAAGAGGCCTTTATAACACTCATTCACATCACCAACACCATGTGATCCATGCACTCTCTGCCACATATCTAGTTGCTGTGAGCCAAAACCAACACAAGCGTGACATCCCCCAGGACGCTCTATGTTGGCTCTATGTTGAGCCACTCACTCTCTCGCGCTCTATGTAGAGCCACTCACTCTCTCGTGCCTTATGTTGAGCCACTCTCTCTCTCTCTCTCTCGTGCTCTATGTTGAGCCACATTGCCTCACTCGCAGCCAGCACCCGTATAACTCCAAATTCTGCGCCCTTTGTGTTGGTGTACTTAATAGCGCTGAAGCATCTGCATGTGCATGTGGGATGTGGGCTAACAGTCAGAAATGAGATTGTCAGCATTGACCTTTAGATTTGCTGGGGGTAAGCACTCCATCGTTGAGATCGCTGGTCGTTGACTGATCTGCTGTTCCGTCAGGCTGCTGCATATCCACTGAGTTCCCAGACCTAGGGTACTGGTGGAAGTTTCATTTTCGACTGTAGTACGAAGATGGCCAAAATCCCTTCGTATTTACAAGTTCAATGCTCCTTTGAGTGACGTTTGATGCCAATCTATCATACTCAGAGCATCTTCGAGGAATTGCAGTTGCGTGCCACACAGCGAATTGGTTAAAGGCGTGCCATGTCCTGGACCAACTGGGCCAGGCTACAGCATACCGGGGGTTCATTCGGCCTCTAATGGAGTACTGCCCACTTGTATGGATGGGAGCTGCGGCTACCCATCTCTCACAGCTGGACCAAGTCCAGCATCGTGCCCTAACCCTTATTGGGACAGGGACTGCAATGGACACTCTGTCTTTGCGGTGCCGTGTGGCCGGCCTCACAACCCTGTACAAGCTCCATTCCAACACAAGCCCACAAGCTCTTGCAGCGACAAGCCCAGCCAGAGCCATCGCACCCGCCATTGCGCCTGCCACACATCGCCGCTCGGCAGCCAACCTTGCGGACGAGCTTCAACTTCAGACAGCCCTACCTGCCAGATCGTGCAATTTTGCGCTGCGCTCTTTCCCGGAGTGCCTCATCGAACCCTGGAAGGAACTGCCAGCCACTCTCCTCCGCGATGCACCGTCTGCCAAAGAGATGCAGCAGTTCAAGGTTCTGATCTACCGCTACCTGAAACGGTCGGGGTGATCATTGGCCACAGATATCGCCCCCTAGGCTACTGCCATTACGACCCTGTTCCTGTTCTCGGAGCACTCCCTTCTCATCAAACGCCCAATCCATAATATACTATGTCCTTATCTCTCTCTAACTCTCCTCCATTCTCACACTTTTCTTTCGTAAAAATTGCACGGCAATCAGCCTCTACTTTCGCCTCAGCATCATGATCTTGATATTGCTATCTTTGTACTTCAGAAGTACTTGTTTGCGTACTTGTCTGCACTCATATCTTGGAATAACTCACAAACTAACAAGTTTCCTGGTTTCCTCCCCTCCCTCCTCTCGTTCCTACCCTCAGAGTTCTTGATCTCCTGCTCCTCGCCCTTCCACTCCCTGTTTTGTTTCCTTTGGTGCACATGTGCAGCTGTGATTCAGCTGTGCAGCTGTGATGCCGAGACCCTTGGTCGGCTGAGCTTCACAGGTGCCACCTACTCCGTCCTGCGGGATATGTACCCTTGTGCCGAGTTCTCCTCCTCATTTTAGTTCATCATGCAGTGAGTGTTCAATAGTAAAAAAATATAAAAATATAAAAATACTTGTCCTGTTGAGAATGAGTCAGGCTGAGTGAACTTTGGGAGATAGCGTGCAATCATGGATTTGCACCTTCACGCCAACCTCTTGCGCCCTTCGTTGTACGTATTGACAAAGGGTATATGCATCGCAATCCTTCCGGAGGTTGCCCACTAACAGAACAGCCTTGCTTCCTTTTGGCTTCTTGGTGCAGACCAGCTGTCATACTTTGCTGCCTTCTACATCCTCTGCGAAAGTAGGGAGCATTCTGGAAAGTCCTTTTTTGCCAAGTTTGGCATCAGTTGGAGTATCTGGGTCCATTTGATGCACCCTGGACGCTTCGGTCACACTGGTATCTTGTTCGCTACGTACAACTGAGGAGCAGGGTTCAACCGAATCTCGTACTAGTTCCTTCTGAGGGTAGCCAGCTACGAGTATGGGTGCGCCAGGGTTGGAAGCTGCAACTTGCTTCTGTTTCTCCTGGGATGATTTTTGCACCGAGGGAGATCCTTGGCGTCTGACCGCCATTACTGTAGACTTGAGCAGACTGCAAAGCCGTCATCTTGTGTGTGAGCTCTTCTACCTTCCGCGTAAGGTGGTCGATTTGATTGGGAAGTCGTTTCTTCCTGACCTCAGTTGCACTGCGGTCTAGCTCCAGCATTTCTGTAACAGATTCACTGTTACTACTAACACTAGGAATAGGATACACTTATCACCTGCTATTATCACGCTGCTGCTGTTAGGTGTTATGTCCATCATTGCTTGTTCATGTATATAAGAATGCATTATGGCAAGGATCATTGCTTATTCCAAGAATGACTACTGAAGTTAGTCGGACTGTTACACTGGTAGCAAGAGGATGGTTTTTCTTTTCGTCATGTTCGGGCTATGCGCAGTGGCCGCATTAGTCGCCTACGGTATATTCGAGATTCAGAAGCGTCTGAATCACCTTATCGCACTTGGTCAGTGCGATGGATCAGATCAAACGCCAAGTCGTGCTCAAGCTCCCAGCAGAGAGAGGCCACGCATGCGCCATGTTAAGTCTCCGCCTGTGTTTCGCGGAGATACAAGAGAGTTCAAGGAGTGGGCCTTCGCCATCGAACTCGCCATGAAGTCCCTGCAGCTGGACAACGCGGAGGAGCGCTTGAGCTACGCGGCGAGTTTTCTGGAGGGCAACGCTCGTCTTTGGTTTATCGCCTCTCAGGAGGCAAACACGCTGTTTTCCTACTGGCCAGACCTGAAGAGCAAGCTGGGAGAAGTGTACGGCCCGGTTTATGACAGGGAACAGGCGCGCATCGACTTATTCGCTCTTCACCAAGATGAGACTCTTGACGAATACATCAACAAATTTTCGTGGCTTAGCTTACAAGTTCCCGAGCTTGATGACCACTCCAGAGCTATCTTGTTCACGCGTGGGCTGGCTCAGGGCCTAAGCGGTGAGGTACTTAGGGAGCATCCGCAACATTTGGCCCAAGCCATACGAGCTGCGGTCTCAGCAGACCAGTCGATGCGGCTAGCCCAAGCAAGCTACGCCAAGGCAGTGCGCGCACCAGGGCATCAGAGGCGCCAGCCTGGACCCTGGTCAAGCCAACCAACACCATCCGGTGGGAGAGAAACCAGGGAGCCAGAGGATCGTTCAAGGCTGTGTTTCACCTGCAGGAAACCCGGCCATACTGCCAGATTCTGTCCAGAAAGAGGGAGGAACGCCACAAGCAAGCCTTCTTTAAACGATGGACGCCAGCAAGGAAGGGAGTGCGACTACTGGCGAACACGAGAGCACCCAGGAATAGGCCACGAATCAAAGTTCAGAACAAATTCAGCCCCTTAGCAAATGAGGAACCACGCCTCGAGGAGACCGAAATTCAAGCCTCGCCTGTCAAGCATTCGTCACCTGATACTGTTGGCCGGCCTAATGAAGTTACCGCCAGCACAGGGAGCATTTCCGCCGACAACGAACACGACCTAATGCGCGTCCAGGGCAAGATAAATGGACGTCACGTCACCATGCTACTGGATTCTGGGTCAACCCACGACTTCATTTCAACTGACCTTGTCAAGAAGCACAACATCTCCACAACAACTGGTAGCGACGTCCTGAACGTCACACTTGCTGATGGATCGGTCCGCTCACAGCCTATTACGAAAACGGACAGCTTGAAGACCGTAGTCGGCGACTTTAGCGAGCACCAACAGTTCCTAGTATTCCCTATGACGCGGTATGACGTGATCCTCGGCAAACCATGGCTGACCCGGACGAACCCACAGATCAATTTTCGTACCAATGAAATCAAGCTGGAGGGTGGATCCATCATCTGTCAACCGAGTGAAAGTGATGGCACGGACAAATCCAACCCACCGATTGAGACATTCCTCATCTCAGGGAAGCAGGCTAGGCATGCAATGAGAGGTGGCGCAGAAGGAATCGTAGCGTATGTGACAGCAGATCCGGACGAGCCACAGACGGTGGATAGTCCGGGTAGGGAGGATCAGAAGGATTTCAAGGACCTGCTGAAGGAGTTCGGGGACGTCTTTCCCGATGAGCTTCAAAACAAGCTGCCACCCAGAAGAGGCGCAGATCACGAGATAAAAACGGAAGAAGGAGCTAAACCGCCATCTCGTGCAGCATATCGTTTACCAAAACCAGAGATGGATGAGCTTCAAGCTCAGCTCACCGAGCTGCTCCGTAGAGGATTCATCCAGCCCAGCAACTCCCATACGGAGCCCCTGTGTTCTTCGTAAAGAAAGCGGATGGAACACTGCGAATGGTATGCGACTGGCGTGAGCTAAACCGCATAACCATTAAGAACAAGGCATGCCTACCGAATATTGACGACCTCTTTGATACCGTCCAAGGCAGTGCGTATTTCACCAAGCTAGATCTGAGGTCCGGTTACAATCAGATTCGAATAGAAGAAACAGATATTCCGACGACAGCAATAAATACCCCATTCGGTCACTTTCAGTTCACAGTGATGGGTTTCGGCCTAACAAATGCCCCGGCAACATTCCAAACCTTGATGAACAGTGTCCTCCAGCCATACCTGCGTAAATTCGTTGTGGTGCTTCTAGACGATATCCTCATATTCAGCAAATCATGGGAGGAGCACCTCGATCATGTCAGAACCATCTTAAACGCCCTCAGGAGGAATGAGCTATATTGCAAACCGTCTAAATGTGAATTCGGCCGGACAGACGTTCTGTTTCTTGGGCACCGGATAGACGGCCAATGCATTTCTCCAGATCCAGAGAAGATCAAGGCCGTGCATAACTGGCCTGTCCCGACGACGGTCACGCACGTAAGACAGTTTCTGGGATTCGCTAATTACTTTCGAAGGTTCATTAACCATTTCTCGGCCATCTCCAAACCCCTGGAGGAACTGACAGGGAAACATGTGCGCTTCGAGTGGAATCAGACTCGACAGGAGGCATTTGAGCGATTGAAGTCTGCTCTGCTGGATGCACCAGTGTTGCGACTAGCAAACGTCAGTCAGGATTTCCGCGTTGAGACTGACGAAAGTGACTTTGCTGTGGCAGGAGTCTTGACGCAGCAAGCAGAGGACCAGTCCTGGCATCCTGTGGCTTACGTGAGCCGAAAGCTGTCTTCTGCCGAACGGAATTACACGGTCGCCGAGCGAGAAACTTTGGCTGTAGTGTACGCCCTGCAGTGCTGGCGGGTCTACCTATTTCGCCACTTTCAACTCTACACCGACAACATGGGAGTTGTCTACCTCAGGACCAAACCAAACTTAACCAAGAGAGAGGCTCGATGGATTGAATTCCTGGCCGACTATGACTACACGGTACATCACAAGCCAGGGAAGTGTAACATAGCAGACCCGTTGTCACGTCGACCAGACTTGGAACTGAATGGAATCGAGTTCTCTCTGGATGTGAATCAAGGAATTGCGAATCAGATCTCAGCAGGGTATGATAGTGACCCAGAGCTTTCGCCAGTAATCAGGCGCTTGATGGCTTGCAGCGAAGACGCCATGCATGAGCGATACGTCTGGAACAGTGTGGACCGGCGGCTGTACCTAGTAACATCGGGCGATGCTCGCCTCTGCATTCCTCGCGGTCCGGTACGGCTGCAACTGCTCAAACAGAATCATGATTGCCTGACGGCCGGCCATCCGGGGAGAGACAGGACCTACCTGAAGCTGAGCAGATACTTCTATTGGCCAGGCATGAGAAGTACTGTGAAGGACTTCGTTAAATCTTGCGACCGGTGCCAACGCGTAAAGGGTAGCCAGACCAAGGCAGGACTGTTGCAGTCCCTTCCAGTCCCCGAACAGCCCTGGACAGACATCAGCATGGATTTCATCATGGCACTGCTGCTGACCTGCCGAGGACATAGCGCCATTCTAACCTTTGTGGACCGTCTGACGAAGTATGTGCACCTGATCCCGACGACTGTTCATGTTGACTCTAAGGGGGCAGCCCGATTGTACGTGGATCATGTGTTTGCTGCCCATGGCTTGAGCAAAACGATAGTTTGTGATCGAGATCCGCGATTCACGTCGGCGTTCTTCAAGGAGGTTTTCAGTATTCTTGGCGTGGAGCTAAAAATGAGCACGGCATGACGGCATGACCGATGGCATGACTGAGCGTGTGAACCGTGTCATTGAGGATACGCTAAGAGCTTTCGTCAACCATAGGCAAAACAATTGGGATGAACTCCTATCGCTATGTGAGTTTGCGATCAACAATGCCGATCAAGTGTCAACAGGTAACACGCCATTTTTCCTCAACCATGGATGCCATCCAGTTACTCCCTCGAGCTTATTGACGAAGCAGAAAGCTGGAGCTGGCATGGACACGAATGGTCCGCTGTCATGGCTGGATGGCCGCGTAGCGGCACTACGTGAGGCACAGGATGCCATCGTGGCGGCGCAGGCCCGGCAATCATTGTATGCGGATCGAGGACGGGTGGAGGACGCCCTGAAGGAGGGGAATGAGGTGTTGGTCTTCAGGGACTTCCTGCTGACGCCCGAGGAACGAGACAGGCCTTCACACAAATTAAGGCTCAAGTGGTATGGGCCGTTCAAGGTGCAGAAGAAAGTGGCCCCGAATGCGTACAGATTAGCTCTTCCAAGAATCATTCGGGCCCATCCAGTGTTCAATATTGCTGCCCTCAAGCTGTACCATGGCAATGAGATACCGGGCCGTACTCAGCCGGCACCTCCACCCCTAACCGATGCGGATGGCCATACGCGGTACATTGTCGAAAAGGTGTTGTCGCACAAGAAGAGAGGACGGCACACGCAGTACCTAGTGAAATGGAAGGGCTACCGAGATGCCACCTGGGAGCCGGAGGAATACTTGATGGATGAAGCAGGAAACGCTATTATTCTGCTGAAAACCTACCTGGACCGTTTTTGATAAAATCGCTATTTAATTGGCAGCCACAGTTGTATTGCTAGTTTCTACGTGTTGCAATAGAAATGTAGCATTCTGCATGATTAGGATAGTGCTTCCCTGCCAGCCAGGCAATATTTGCAGAGGACATGCACTGGATCTTGAGTTCATCAGTGTTGGTTTCGGCTACCATGCATTCCACATATCCATGCATGATCATTAGTTACCATAACTGTTCCTTCGAATTGGTACTGTTCTGACAGTTGAGAGGGGGGAATGGTGTAACAGATTCACTGTTACTACTAACACTAGGAATAGGATACACTTATCACCTGCTATTATCACGCTGCTGCTGTTAGGTGTTATGTCCATCATTGCTTGTTCATGTATATAAGAATGCATTATGGCAAGGATCATTGCTTATTCCAAGAATGACTACTGAAGTTAGCTGGACTGTTACAATTTCAACGATCTTCGGAAATCAAGATTTGTCCATACTCTGGTTTGAACTTGCCGTTTCGAAGGTGGGGGACACCAGATCTGCCGGACATTCGACATCTACTGGCACGCCTGTCGCTATAGCTTAGGACAGTGTGGTACCTGGCATGGGACGGTCTCTACACAACTAAAAAAAAGCCCAAAAAAGCCCACACGGGGACAACTGTGTGAGGGTAGGCTCGACACAGGTTGTTTCGGGAAGGGACTGGAAGTTCATTTACCAGTTGGTGTGCGTGGGCATTACATCTTCCAAACGTACTACGGGTGGAGTGGACTGTTTGGTAGTGGGGCTGCTGGGGTATCAACATCCTCTGTAGAAGGGGATGTGCATCTGTACATTGCATATTGTACAGGAGGCAAAGGTAGGTTCCCTCACCGATTAGACGATGGCCACCCGGTTGGATGAGGCGAGCCAGAGTGGTTTGTGCAGCGCTCATCCACACGACAATGCCATTCTCCAGGACGGGGGGGGGGGGTGGAGCGCTTGTAGATCATACAATGGCACCTGGAGTCCAACACTCGAGAGAGTGCATAGATGCTGCGATCCTCGAATTGCCAACGTGAAACCATATACCAGATCTCTTCAAGACATTGGACTTACAAGCACGTTTGAGGTGACGCTAGTAACTCATTAAATGTTTTCCAGGCTACTGAAGCTAAGGAAACCTGCTCGTTATGTTGATAGGACAAACCTTAGGCTCTTCAACAACATTCATAATAATCTAGTGGTTTCGCGAGTAAACTTCCGTACCTTCTCCTCAGGTGATATACAAGCAAGAGCAAACAAGAGCAAATACGATGAATTATGTACAGCAATGAGGTGATAAAACCGGATCAAAGTAGAATAGCTAAAAACAACAGTGATAAATGCATACATCATGCATATCCATAATTCATTGTTCTTGCTCTCATTTGCTCGTGCCGCTATATTACCTTGTTGATGAGGAAGGAGACAATGTACGGGAGAAGGAACGTTACAACATACAGATAAGGCACGGAAGTTTACTCGCAAAAAACATTAATTTTCATAATGATGTTGAAGAGCCTGAGGTTTGTGCTACTACTTAGTATTATAGCATATTTGAATCGCACGAAACTTTTTTGTGGACATAATTTGTAAAAAGAATTGCCAATTGTGAATTTCTAGCTTAAAGCAGACCCACAGGCATAGTCAATACCCACTGAATTTATTCACCTACGTAATTCTTCTTTCTACTCATATACAAACAAGAATGCATCACGGATAATATGACTTACATTATTCTTTGGTTCCAGCGAATGTCCAGAAGTGAGAAGATATTCTACTACAGAAACATGACCAAGCCGTGCTGCAAGATGTAATGGTGTGTTGCCACCCTGGAAGTAGCAGCAAAATTAAAGACAAGACATGTACACACATACCCACCGTCATACACATGTTGATGCACACGCAAGCACGCACACACACACACACACACACACACACTCATGCATGCATCCACTCACACACACAGACACATCCAAAAACACACACATAAACACACACACACAGGATTCCTTTGTAGGACCCCTCAGGATTCTCTCCCCTCTCAAGATTCCCTTGTGGGACAAGACAAAGATTGATTATCTACAACGAGCATGGGTATAATAGATGAGAGAGAGACAATACGGAGAGAGACAATACGGCGACAAAAACTATACACAACATCTCCCTTTCCGGGGAAGAAGGGTGGGGGGGAGAGAGAGAAAAGACGTATGTATACAATATATCCCTTTTCGGGAAGAAAAAAAGAAGAAGGGCTGAGGCTTCCTGCAGCTTCATCTGTGAAAAGAATTCGGGTGGACACACCCATTTCCATAGCGCGGCACATCACAACCGAACCAGTTCCGTTATTTTTACAACGTTTCGGCACTTGGCCATCGTCAAGTAATAGCAATGAATACCGTGGAAGCCACACAAGAGCAGTATATACGCAGAGTGTAGCCCCAAAAAAGATGCGAATTATATCACCTAGTATGCAGAAGGGGGAGGCAGAGAGAGAGAAAAGGCGCAACTAGCACATCACGGAGGAGAAGCAGCAGAAAGTAGCGCGCATTGTGCTCTGTGAATGGCGTTACGCAGAGTGTAGCGCCAAAAAATAAAATGATGCGAGTTATGTCTCCTCTCTACAGAGGGGGGAGAGAAGGTGCAACTGTGCACATCACGGAGAAGAAGAGCGCGCCGTTGTGCTCTACGAAGTGAGGGCACATGCCAAATAATTATGGTAATACTATGGTAATACTGTCAGTAAGTAATACTGTCAGAGTGCAAGAACATGGATTCAAAACATGGATTCAAAACTCCTCAAGTCAATCCTACCAAGCAGTACGAAGTTCCCCGAGTGGTACGGTCTTCCAAAGAGCCATAAGCAGAACTTACCATTGCGACCCGTGGTAGCAGCGTGCGACAGGCCAACGACTGGAGTATCTATTGTATTGGAGCGCATCCTACAGCAGCTCATTCAATTTGTCCCGGCCCACCTGGCTAACACGACGGAAGCAATAACCCACATCTGTGACGCAAGTCCGGGATTGAACGCCCTCGATGACACCATTGTTATGTCCATGGATGTAGTCGGGTTATATCCGAGCATACCTATTCGGAAGGGCGTTCAGGCAGTGGTGGATATGCTGCAGCAGTATTCCCAGCGGATCGACATGTTTGGGCTGAGTGTGAGCGGGGTACGGAATCTGCTGCTGTTTGTTCTCAGCCACAACTATTTCATATTTGGCCATCAGATCTATCACCAAGTGGATGGGGTTGCAATGGGTAACAATCTTGCACCCCCATTTGCGATTCTATTCATGCATACGGTTGAGGCCAGGCTTCTGCAGGATTCTCCGTTAGTACCGCTCCTCTACAAACGCTACATCGACGATATCCTGCTGCTATGGACCCACGGCAGAGAGAGCTTGATGCGGTTTGTGCAGCATTTCAACTCTGCACACCCAAGTATCAACTTCACATATGAGCTCAGCGAGGTGAGTGGCTCCATAAATTAAATGGATATCACAATTATGATCCAGGAAGGCAAGCTGGCATACAAGCTGTACCAGAAGGCATGTGCTAGTGGTCTACTCATTGATTATACTTCGGCAGTTCCCCACCATATCAACTTGGCAGTTGCTTCGTCACAATTCCTAAGAGCTCAGAGGCTCTCATCGAATACCAGAATGCGTGCAGAAAGTGAAGCGAGGGTTCATGAACAATTAAGATTGAACAATTACCCAGAGAGAATTATTGAAGAGGCACGCACTGCCTCCATAAGGCCAAAGCGTCGTCGCCATGCCAACCCATGCTGCGCATTTCTAAAGCTTCCATATAAGTCAGATAAAGTACATCAAGCAGTGAATAAAGCCAGAATCAGAAAGTATAAAATTCCGGTCAGAGTCGTATATGAGCACACTGGTAGCCTGAGGCGCACATTGTGCCGCTCCGCCCTCGTTCCTCCTCTATGTGTCAAGGCTGCAAATCCGCTACAACCGAAAAAGAGAGGTCGCCCAAAGGGGCCGTGTATCTCGTGTATATCCGGGGGACAGGATGTATGTATGCAGAAGAATGATGTATATCAGCTGAAGTGCAAAGAATGTCCGGAACAATATGTTGGTGAGACTGGCCGCTTTCTGGAAACTCGCCTGGAAGAACATAATGGTGAGGCAAGACGACAGGAACTCGACAAGCCATGGGGCCAACATTTTCGTACCACTCACCCTGGATGTAAGCTTAACTAGGGGCAAAGTGCATTCTCTGCAGTTGAAGTGATAGGAAGAGAGCCTGATCGAGCCGGTCGCAAACTGCGCCAGGCGATTGAGATTCGTGATGCCAAGCCCCATGTGAACATAAGCACCGGATGGGATTTGTTGTGAATTTTTCTCAGCTCCCCCTGCTGCTACTTCAATACCACTGAATAATTATAATATGAGGCGGGTCACTCAAATCCATTCTGTTACTGATGCCAGTAGTATAGTGCGGTAAGGGTTCTGGCTCAAACCCCACCTTTGACCCATGGCTGCCTAATAAGGAAGAATAGTCCATATATGGCAGATGATCTTTGACCTTTGAGTTGACCTTTGACCTTTGAGCTGCCATATAAGGCTGAATAGTCCATATATGGAAGATGTCATTTGACATTTGACCTTTGCTGTGACATTTGACCTTTCCATATAAGGATGAATAGTCCATATATGGAAGATGTCATTTGACCTTTGACCTTTGCTGTGACCTTTGACCTTTCCAAGTAAGGATGATTGGTCCATATAAGGAATGTGACCTTTGACCTTTGGGATTGACCTCTGTGCTTTATATGGAAGTAGTGGCTATATAGGGTGATATGGTAGAATGTGCTATATATGTCTGGATGGTCTATATAGGGGGTGAAGTGTCCTTATAAGGAAGGTGCACGTGGTTCAGGTCATATAAGGCATCTTCCATAGAGGGGTGAAGTGTCCTTATAAGGAAGCTGCACGTGGTTCAGGTCATATAAGGCATCTTCCATAGTGGGGTGAAGTGTCCTTATAGGGAAGGTGTACACGGATGAGGTCATATAAGGCATGTGCCAAAGTGGGGTGAAGTGTCCTTATAGGGAAGGTGTACACGGATGATGTCATATAAGGCATGTGCCATAGTGGGGTGAAGTGTCCATATAGGGAAGGTGTACACTGGTTTGGTCCTATAAGGCATATTCCATAGTAGGGTGAAGTGTCCTTACAGGGAAGGTGTACATGCTGTAGTTTTTAAATAAGGCATATTCCATAGTGGGTGGAAGATGCCTTATATGGCATGCGTATCCTGGCAAGGTCATATAAGGCATACAGTCATAGTTGAAACAATTGTCCTTATGCAACACTCATTGAGGGCCTTTCTGTCTGAGGCTTTGAAGAAAAGAAGCATCGTGTAACAAAGCTGGGTTCGTACCCGCAACCTCTCGTACGGAAGGCATGAACTGTACCAAACGACCAGGACGACTACACACAAGACCCAAGGCTCAAATCCCCTATTTATACCCGGACCGTAAAGAAGAAAAAAACTCATCATGTAACAAAGCTGGATTCGTACCCGCAACCTCTCGTACTGAAAGCACCAACTGTACCAAACCACCACGGACGACTACGCACTAGAGGGAAGGCTCAAATTGACTAGTTATACTGGGACCGAAGCTCACCAAGGTCTCGCTGGATGAGACATCAGCGACCTATCGACAATGTCATCGAGCATGGAAAGAAGGGTGGGTGGTGGTGGTGGTGGTCATGGTGATGGTAGTGGTGGTGGTGGGATCATCATGGCATCCAACAGATGGACAGTCGCCAACAATCACTACCCGGTGAAAGGGAGCTGAAGGCCCCATTTTTTGGGGTAAAAAAACCGGGTGCTGTATTTTTACATTAAAAAAATCATTTTTCGGGTGTTTGAGGTGGTTGATGGGATATGATATCATGATTGTACCCCCAATGGTTATACCTGTTAATTGCCTCGGATGGGAGTCGGTATATAAAGTAGATACATTGTTGGATAATGTTTCATTATGAAGATGGTGATGATGTGGGGTGAAGATGGATTCTGATTTTGATATCTTACGTGCCTATGTACGTGAAAAGAGACATCGTGAAGTAGAAGAAGAACAAGCAAGAGAAGAAGAAGAAGAAGAAGAAGAACAACAACAACAACAACAACAAGAAGAAAAGCAAGAAGGGGAGCAAAAACAGTGTCATCATCTTAATCATGTTGTTCATGAAGGAAGATACGTATGTTCTTCGTGTGGACTTGTCATGGATGTTGTTTACTTACCTGAAGTTGATGTGCATCAGAGATGTAGTTGGATGAAGAAGCCTTACGCTGCACATGAGCGGTTATGTGGTGTGGATCGTCATCTTTTGCATTTTCTTTCGAAAACTGAACTCTTATCCGATCAGCTTCGTGTACACCCTCTTCGAGAGCAGATAAGTGCGATGAAGAAGTCCTGTTTATACAAGAGTCTAAACTATGCTATAGCATTATCCTGTATAGTATACGATACGAATGTGGATGCATTACGTAAACTACATTCCTACTTACCTTATAGCAATGTGTCCTGGTTGAGGTTCAGTCGAATCATGAAACCTTTTCCTCAGCATTTTCCACTCCTATACGTACTGCATCTCATGGAGTCGACTAGGATGGTGTCTTCATTGCAACTGTCCACGTTGCGTTCGAATTTGCTGCTTTTATCTTCATCTGATATATCTCTTATGACATCATTGATTGATGCTTATTGCTGGGAAACCTATTCACTTGATCACGTGATCCAGAACATGCACACGTTTGACTGTGATCTTATTTCTATACTGTATCAGTTCACAAAGGTGGCGGTATCGTGTAAGGAACCTTTAAAATGAGATGAATCATGATTTTAGCGTGCACGATGCTGATTGGTCAAATATTTTTGGCGGGCTTGATTGACTGTATACTACTTTCTACTCCAATATCTCATGATAGTCATAAAATAAAAAAATAAAAAAAATAAAAAATTATAAAAAATAATAAAAATAAAAAATAAAACTTCTAAAGAACAAGTATGGGTGGTGTTGTGTCGAGTAGTACGTCCACGGAAGAGTGCTGCCTTGCCTCTTCTGACTCTAGTATCCCCACTCCTACTAGTGGAGAATGGGTTGCAGGATGTGAAAAGAATGGAATTGGGAAAGATGAACCAGGGTGATCTCATGTGCACACCCATCAAGGAATACGATTTATTTGAGAAAGAAAATATTTCCTAACCTAATTAGTACAGTGTGTGTGTGCGAAGATGGCGTACTGGGCTACGCATTTCCATAGGAGTGATGGTGACAATGCCTCCCTCAAACACATGCAAAGCATGCGGAATGACATTGCCGAGATGCAATCCGTTGTGGGGAACGATGACACCGAAAACACCTTGGTTCATGATGTGGAGAAAGTGAAATAGGAGAAAGCCGATGAGAGCAATGTGCAAGATGTGGAAAACAGATCTCTGCGCTACACAGATCAAGCCATAGCAGCTGATGAGCTGCACGTTAAAACAGACGGATCCGTGCCCATGGATGCTAACCTCGACATGAACGAGCATTCCATCTGTAATTTGACGTACGACGATAGCTCTTTGACAAGTGCTGTCCCTGCCGGTTGGGTCAAGAATGAAATCCGTCAATCATCATCAAGATTGCAAAACGACATCGACGCTGTGCGCAAGATGAAAGGTCCTCGTGGTGATCGGGGATTGGGATGGCTTAGCGGAGGTGATATGCCACTGAACTCTGTAGGGAGAAACGGTGACTTCTATGTGGATGCAACCACGCTCATCTTGTACAAGAAATTCAGCTCGGAATGGATGGCTTTCGGTCAGCTTCATAGATCAAGAGGTGAAGCTGGTCCACGTGGAGAACGTGGATTGATCGGTCCTGAAGGTGAGACTGGACCTAGAGGAGCTGATGGACAAGGTGGTGAACGCGGTCAAAAAGGTGATCAAGGAATACCTGGTCCAGAAGGTCCCAGAGGTAAAGTTGGACCACGTGGAGAACGTGGATTAGTCGGTCCTGAAGGTGAGATTGGACCTAGAGGACAAGATGGGCAAGACGGCTCACAAGGTGAACGTGGTGTCCAAGGTGATCAAGGAACCATAGGCCCCGTCGACCCCCAAGGAACCATCGGTCCAACCGGTCCTCCAGGAGAAAGAGGTCCCGCGGGCCCCCAAGGAACCAGAGGCCCCGTGGGTCCGCAATCAAATCAGAACCTATCCGATCCGTTTCATCTACTACCTCTCATTCGGAGAAACGCCTACCTCTACATATACTCTCATCCTAGCCGATTTGAATCCGTCACCAGGGTAGGCAGAAACAGATACAGAGGTGGAAATCTCTTTGCTTTGAACGACAAGAGAATCATCGTGAACGGCATCGACATGTTCCGAGACGGTCACTTCTACCTCAACATTTCACAACACGAGCAAGTTTCCATTAGAGAACGATTCGTCAATCTGTTTCACGACAACATGTCTTTTGCAATGTTCCAAGTAATTCAAGTGGACGCACCTGACCCTAGAAACATGTCGTTGAGGGCATTCGACATCGATACTGTCAGAAATTTCAGCTTGGATAGTTTATACGTGTTGTTCACTGCCACCCACATAAGTGGCAACTACTTCACGGGTTCCGACTCTTCATCATTCAACCTACCCGTTTCGTCTTTAGCGAACCGATTATCAGGGGCTTTGGATAAGCCTGTGTCGAGCATGACGGATCTCTTGGGTACAAAGTGTGTCATAAGTTACGCTCGGAATTCAGAAGGCCTATTCACTCTAAACTCCATTTTGATGCATTCCAACTTGGATACGGATCCATTTTCCAGAACCAATGGAATCGAAGATTGCGATTATCGCATTGGCGGTACTCAATTCTTGAACGGCACTACGTCAAAGTTGTTCTGTCATTTGCACTTTGTCGAGAGTTTATTTTCTCACACAATCCAGCGCATCCACACAGAACACATGGCACACTACAATATCTGAAAGTATTAAGTACTTCGATTGTACATATAATATATATATAGCGCACATGCTACTCTACATTCTTGAGATGAAAATGAAAAATAAAACCTATCTATAGTGATTACCATCACAACATCAGAATGTCTGTGATACTGACGGTGGCGAACAACACGTCGGGGGTGAGCAGGGGATTGCTCAAACCGAACTTTACTCTAAATGTGAAGGACCTGGATACACGCGATAAAGTCCTGCATGTTGAATCGGCTCAGTTTGAAGTACACTTTGAGAACATAGACGAGGCAACGAACAAACTCTATGTGGTACATGGTGAAGAAGAAGAAGAAGAGGATAGACTGTCCATCAAGACGGGAACATACAGCGATGTAGACGATTTGGTGTCTATAATCAATGCCACTCTGAAACGAGCAGGACACGGAGACATTGTGTTTTCCTACTCTCGTCACACCAGCCGCATAAGTGTCTCGGTACCCAGGAAGAAACGGTGCTTGTTGAAGAAGGACTCACCCGGATTGGTGCTGGGTGTGGGCACTATTCTCAAGCCATACACGATCGAGGGATCTCACACGTTCCCGTTCGCTGTGGATCTGACAAAAGACAGACGACTTGTCCTGCTCTACACCGACCTCATTGGACCTGCTGTGGAGTACGAAGACAACACTGATTCGAGGGTGTTGAAGACCTTTTCCATTCAAACCCTCAACGGTTTGAATAACTACGTGTTTGGAAAAGAAGACAAGCGATTGCTGCTTCCACACGAAAACGTGACTAGCACTTCGTTTTGGTTGAAATTCAACACCGGCGAACACATCACTTCGGGATATCCCGTCTACCTTGATCTTCGGATCACCAACACGACTTAGATGGATCTTCCAGATGTTCGTGTCCGCCACGTGCGAGACATGGTGGAGGATATAGCAAAACGAAAGGAATTGGAGAGCGAAAAGGTGCGTTGCCTGGAGAAGTACGTGATTTACAACACCGCAATCTTGTCCTTTCTCATACTCAGTCAAACCCTTCTCAATATTCTCCAAGGGAGTGGTGTCGTATCTGGAGAACATCGCATTCGAATCATCGCCATCAGTAGCACGATCATCGGCGTGATCATGGCATGCATAGGCAAACACGTTCTCGACACCAAACGTCAGCTTGTCACGTGTATCGAACAACTGCAGCAGATGGAGAGAGCTGAAGACGCGTTCATGTTGGAATTGGGCATCACTCTGGAAGATGGGAAGCTCACTAACGAGGAGCATCGACGATTGATAGCGATGATGAACGACTTTCGCAAGACACTGGATATTGGATCGTTGAAAAAAATTCGCCCCTATTATAATGCGACTGGCAAGAATGGCACAGGAGATCTACTCGCCGCAAGCTCAGGAGTCCTTCACGGGACTCCTGACCAACACGAAGATCGTTCAGAAGAACATCCTCGACAGGACGGAGAAGAAACTCTCGTTGCTTGAGGGTAGACGCGGAGGATGACTATTTTCCACAGGAGATCGATCACCACCATCCCTGAACAATGAACTGGACATCTCGTCACCGAATTTCATTGCTCTCGGGGAGAGCTATTTCATCGTGAAAATGCGCTATAGTGTCAAAAACAATCTCGATAATCAGCCTGGAGACCATACGCGATGGGTGTGCACCACGTCACCAGCCTTTTCGTGGTTCAAGAACATTCGAGTGGAGATCAACGGAACAGAGGTCACGCAATCGAGTAAAGTTGCTGACATGCAGATGGTTCAGCATAACCTCAGTCTAATGGAAAGCATCAGCGAACGCCTTCAGTACGTTGACTCGGATCTCTACGGTCTACGGAAACTGGATCCGCAAAGAGCATTGATAGGTGTGGATTTATCGCCCTATCAACTTGGTGTGAAGCGTAAGCATGGCTATGCCTTCGAAACAAACGCTGTACACGCTGATGCAGCACGAGCACCGGATTTTGCCGCTAATTTCACACCCAAGCGTGCACCCACCGTCGAGCTTGTCACCAACGAAGGCTTCTCCAACACGGTACAGGAAAATGCACTTCGGGCAGCCGTTGGACGGTTTCAATACAAGCTGAGACCCTTCCTACCGTTTTTCAATCAGGACGATGCTTGGTTACCGCCGGGTACACAGATGAAGCTTCGCTTTGATCTACCCCAATCCGAGCTTTCCAGATACATCATGCTTAGCGATCAGGGCGGTGGTGCCAACAGTGATCTGAGTGTCGGTGATATTGACATTGATCTACTCCAACTGGACTTTGTGTACACTACCTATCGCATGGAACCCAATCTTACCGATCGTGTACGCCTTCCCAAGCAACTCTATTTCCACACGTGGTGCCCTCGTCTCATACAAAAGAGCATTTCAGATGATGCTGGTACACTGGAACTGCTTCACAATGCAGACATACCACGCAGGATGATCCTGTTCTTCACGGATTTGACTCATGGTACACAACCAACATTGGCTGGAGGCCAAGCATCACATTCTTCGAACAGACTGGCCATGATTCATGCAAATCTCAGTCAACTTCGCGTCACTGTCAACTACAAGACGCTCTTTGACAACCCGCTCAAGTTCCAGTGGGATGTGCGTCGTAATACGGAAGGACAATACTTCTACGATTACAACAAATCCTCCTACCTGCGTGGCTACAATCTGGTTCAAGACTTTTTCGGCAAGACGTATGGAACGCAAATCCCCATCACTGCTGCAGATTACTGCAATCACTACTTTATGGTGCCTATCAACTTGAATCTGGATCGGATGACAGACAATCCAAGATCGAGAGGAAATCTGTCCATCGACTATTAATTTAACGACGTGACAAACGCTCCGTTTTTCGAAGACCTAGCGAAAATGGTGCCTCGATCAAAGTCAACCTTCTCTGCATGGACAAGTACCTGTACACCATGAGCAAAGACGAAGGCATCAAAGCCGAAGTTGTGTAAATTAATTCCGATCTAGTACTAAAAGGGCGTCATGGAAGGTGGTGACCTAGAGACCAGACATCGTGTCTACGGTGGTGATTTGAAATCGTCGAGTCGACAACACGGTGGTTTCTTCTGGAAAAAGAGCTTCTGGAAAAACCTTATTGGTGCTGGACCCGAGGAGATGGACAAACAGATGGCGGAACCCATGACAAAACAAGATGACATGCAACGCGGTGGACTTGGACCCTTGGCTGCCATGGCAGGAATGACACTTCTTCCCATGCTTTTGGGGAGGGGAGAGTCCGGAGACATCGTGGAAGCACAAATGAAAACGGCTTACAACCCGTCCATGCACCGAGGTGGTCTAGCCATTCCACCAGGATTAGCCGCCAAGGCCATACCACTACTAACCAATCTGGCTGCTCCCTTAGCCATGGGTACCATGGCATCACTAGGTGACAACGTAATGGATAAAATATTCGGTAGAGGAGTAAGAAAGGGAAGATCAACAGGTACCACGAAGCGCGCTAAAAGTCGTCGTCGTCACGCTCCGAAGAACATTCGGCAACGAGCACCTCGAAAAAGCAAAAAGCCAGCTCGTCAAATTCTCTACAAAGGTCGCAACACACGAGGAATAAAGAAACAAGGAAGGGCCTTGTTCAAGCAATTAGGACATCGTGCCCTGAACGAAGCTTCATCATTCCTGTCTGCACCACCACCACCACCACAGAGATCACTGACCCGTCCTGAAACCCCATTTGCTCAAAAAATTCGACAGAACATTAACAGTGCAGGACCGTCTTCTCTGAGTTCCGCTCACATCGGCCCATCCTTCAACATCTGATCATGGACTTTATCTCGCTCCTTGGATAGGAAACCGAGAGGAAGAAAAAGGCTAGTCCCGTAAGGAATGACGATGTTCCATCCACGGTCACTGCTCGACACAAGCTGCACGTTCCTGGTCTTCAATTCGAGTCTAAGGATTGGTTCACGGAAATCATTCCTGCCCTGAAATCCTGGGGACAAAAAGGAATTGTTTCTGGGACAGAGCAACATGGGTAAATCCCACTTTCTCATCAAACTCCTGAAACGCGTACAACCCGAGCGTATGGTGGTCATCTCCAACACGCCGGCCGATCAGTATCGTCTTCCAAACCTCAAATCCTTTAAGCATTACAGCATCATGCCCGAGTGCATCGAAGACATGGATCTCCAGCCTAATACCTATGTGATCATTGATGACATCAGAGTGATGGGTTTGAAGCATGGTAGTCAAAGAGAGTGTCTCTACAAGTTCTTCACCATGTACAGTCATCATCATAAGTTGAACGTGTTCTTTCTCTCTCAGAGCTTTGATAACATTAAGGACATGAAGATCAATGCAAACTTTATGTATCTGTTTCGCTTCACCGATAAAAGCAATATCAAACGTTATCTCAATACTCTGTTTGGTGGTCTGTGTACGAAGTCATTCATTATCTTTAGATTGTATGAGAAGTTATTGACGGTGTGTCGCAGGCCTATCCTAACCATTGATTGCTCTTCTAATCAGTACTACACGTATTGCGAAGACACTGCATTAAAGGTGCTTTTTGAATAACCCCCTCGTTGATGTGTGTGTGAGTGTGTGTGTGTGTGTGAGTGTGTGTGTGTGTGTGTGTGCGTGTGTGTGCGTGTGTATACGATCGCGATACATGTAGTCGATAATAGCCGAAATGTTAGCCTGAAAGCTAGCCGAAACATTAAAAAAGAAAAAGAAAATAAAGAAAAAATAAAGAAAAAAATAAAGAAAATAAATTAAATAATAAATTAAAATAATAAAAAAAATCCAACAATAGCCGAAAAGTTAGCCCAGAAGTTAGCCGAAATGTTAGCCTGAAAGTTAGCCGAAATGTTAGCCTGAAAGTTAGCCGAAATGTTAGCCTGAAAGTTAGCCGAAACATTAAAAAAAATAATAAATAAAATAAAATAAAAAACTCAATCTGCGGAGAGCATGCTCTTTCGTTCTAAAAAATAAAATAAAAATATTTAATAATAAAAATATCCAATAATAGCCGAAAAGTTAGCCCAGAAGTTAGCCGAAATGTTAGCCCGAAAGTTAGCTAAAACGTGAAGAAAAAAATTCCAACCATGAATAAGAATGGAGCATCTTACGGTGAAATTCTCCAATGGGCTACCGAGCAGTATACAAAGAGTGGGGCTAAGAAAGGGATCTTTCGTGATACCCAAGCAGAAAAGGTTGCAAACCTTACAGTTTATGTCAAAACATCCCCAGCACATCATCAAGAAGAGAGCAAATTCGTGGGAAGTTCTCGGTATACCACCACTGATGCGGCAAAAAGGAGGTAATAACTACAATAGCTACTTGAAAAGCGTCAAGAAAGTTCTTTCTCAAGTGCCAGATCACAGTTTGAACACCTCCACCCTGTTGGAACTGCAAGCCGATCCGCGAGTAAAGCGTCTATATGACACCCACTTCAAAAACAATCCCGATCACATCAGTTACCCGTCTGTGAGAAATGTGATTGCATCCAACATACTCAACTATGATTCCACTACCGATCAAGTTCGCGATTCCGTTGCAGATGTCAGGAAGAAGAGAAAGGCACCTTTAACATCGGTGCCTTTCAATCTACTACAAGATCATGAATTTGACCGATGGATCCTGCAAATCCTGGACAGTTTCCTCCGGCATACAAATATACCGGTAACCTTTTTGAAGAGCAACTATTTCACAAGCCGATCACAACTGCTGCAACTCTACGATGAAGATCGACTGAGGTTCAGGAGTCGGGTGGAAGCGGCTGCGGATGCCCTGAAGACGCAGACGATGAACGACTACACTACTCTGGTGAACGAGACGAATCGCATCTACATGTCCAGGTACCCGTTTGCAGCCATAGCAGGTGCCATGGGAATCGACAAACACGTCGATGGGTTCCTTCGATCGGAACGAAAGATTCAGGAACTAACCACCCTTGTGCTAGCTATACCGGGATCACAGCTCAAGTTTCAAGATCTCAACGATATGACTTCCACCTATGGTAGAACAACAGAAGCAAAATTGATCCATCCCGAGCATTTCATGATCAGAGCACAAAAGGTGATGGTGGACGATGCATCATTCATTCAACAGGTGCTGAAGGATAAAAGCAGGATCACTCGTATCATCAAGGATATCCTGAGCGGACGCTCCATGTGATCACGTGTCAAATATTTTCAGGCTATGATCAAGAATGGACTATCCTCTCAGCAGTGCCGATATCAAAGGAAGATTGAATGGTGTCGGAGGGTTCGTGGGCTGTACGAGTTACGACCTCTTGCCACCCTTGAACAATGGAGACTTTTGTGTCGTCAACACCGACAACGTTCTACCGGTGTACGATGCAACGGAAGGCGGACATCATTGGTTGACTGTGTGTCGCGAGAAAAACGTGATCCTGGTTTTCGACAGTTTCGGACGCAGTCTTTACACTATGGAGCAATATTACACTGAACCTGCACTGTGCGATTTCTTTAAAGAAGCCTACGCAGACTGTAAGATCATCACCAACACCCAAGCCGTTCAAGACAGAAGCACAGCAGTATGTGGATGGTATGCCATATTGATGGGAAAGCTATTTTCCAAATATGGTCTGGATGAAGCACTTCGAATTTTCCGAAGAGTCTTTGTGATGACGAAAAGCTGGAAAACGATAAACTGGTTCTCAGTTTAGGTACCTTGCAAGGTGGTGGTGGTGGTGGAGTCTTGTGGGACACCAAATTGCAAAGGGCAATTCATGATGGAAGACCGAAGAAGAAGAAGAAGAAGAAGAAGAAGAAGAAGAAGAAGAAGAAGAAGAAGAAGAAGAAGAAGAAGAAGAAGAAGAAGAAGAAGAAGAAGAAGAAGAAGAAGAAGAAGAAGAAGAAGAAGAAGAAGAAGAAGAAGACACAACCCGCACAGTTCCATACGAAACTGGCTAACGAATTGCACAAGCCCAGACGAGTGCATTTCAAAAGACGCAAGGTGAAGAGCAGAGCAATTGACCATATATGGAGTGCAGATCTCGTGGATATGCAACGGTTTGCCCGAACCAATAAGAACATCAAATTCCTGCTAACAGTCATCGACTTATACAGCCGCTATGCCTGGGCAATGCCTTTGAAATCGAAGACGGGTATCGCCGTGAGAGATGCGTTCGATGAGATCGTCAGTACATCCGGAAGGACACCGCTAAAACTCTGGGTAGACGAAGGCAAGGAATTCTACAATGCCCCCATGAACGATGGTTATCACAACACAACGTCATCATGTACAGCACCCATAACGAGGGTAAAGCGGTGGTGGTCGAGCGCTTCAATAGAACGTTGAAGTCAAGAATGTGGCGTCACTTTACAGAGAAATCCACGAACACGTACCTCAACGTCCTACCTCAACTACTAGACCGCTACAACCAGTCAAAGCATAGAAGCATTGGGATGACACCTACCGAAGCATCGAACGGTAGAATACCAAAAGATGCAGACCAACAAGACCCCCTGCAGTCGAAACCCAAGTTCAAAGTGGATGATGAGGTGCGCTTAGCCGTATCTAAGCGTCATTTCGAGAAGGGCTACACTGCAAACTGGACGGAGGAAGTATTCAGGGTGGATGAAATCCTACCAACATCACCACACACCTACAGGATTCGTGATCTGATGGGAGAACACATCATCGGATCGTTTTACGAAGCGGAACTGCAACACGCCAGAGAGACCGGTTTGAGATTCGATAAGGTGTTGAAATACAACAAGGATCAACGTCTTGTGCAATGGAAAGGCTACACGAATACTTCAGTAATATATTCAATACCTGGCTCACAAAGAAGGATGTGAACAGTCTTAGATCATGACTCACAATGTCATTCATATGAAAAAATAAAATATATAATAAATGAAATGATTGAGTGCTCTGTACGGGTGCTGGGTTGACTTGCATCATGATCCTGCACGGGTAGTGATTGTTGGCGACTGTCCATCTGTTGAATGCCATGATGATCCCACCACCACCACTACCATCACCATGACCACCACCACCACCACCCACCCTTCTTTCCATGCTCGATGACATTGTCGATAGGTCGCTGATGTCTCATCCAGCGAGACCTTGGTGAGCTTCGGTCCCAGTATAACTAGTCAATTTGAGCCTTCCCTCTTGTGCGTAGTCGTCCGTGGTGGTTTGGTACAGTTGGTGCTTTCAGTACGAGAGGTTGCGGGTACGAATCCAGCTTTGTTACATGATGGGTTTTTTTCTTCTTTACGGTCCGGGTATAAATAGGGGATTTGAGCCTTGGGTCTTGTGTGTAGTCGTCCTGGTCGTTTGGTACAGTTCATGCCTTCCGTACGAGAGGTTGCGGGTACGAACCCAGCTTTGTTACATGATGCCTCTTTTTTTCAAAGCCTCAGACAGAAAGGCCCTCAATGAGTGTTTCATAAGGACAATTGTTTCAACTATGACTGTATGCCTTATATGACCTGGCCAGGATACGCATGCCATATAAGGCATCTTCCACCCACTATGGAATATGCCTTATTTAAAAACTACAGCATGTACACCTTCCCTATAAGGACACTTCACCCTACTATGGAATATGCCTTATAGGACCAAACCAGTGTACACCTTCCCTATATGGACACTTCACCCCACTATGGCACATGCCTTATATGACATCATCCGTGTACACCTTCCCTATAAGGACACTTCACCCCACTATGGCACATGCCTTATATGACCTCATCCGTGTACACCTTCCCTATAAGGACACTTCACCCCACTATGGAAGATGCCTTATATGACCTGAACCACGTGCAGCTTCCTTATAAAGACACTTCACCCCTCTATGGAAGGTGCCTTATATGACCTGAACCACGTGCACCTTCCTTATAAGGACACTTCACCCCCTATATCACCCTATATAGCCACTACTTCCATGTAAAGCACAGAGGTCAATCCCAAAGGTCTAAGGTCACATTCCTTATATGGACCAATCATCCTTATTTGGAACGGTCAAAGGTCACAGCAAGGTCAAAGGTCAAATGACGTCTTCCATATATGGACTATTCATCCTTATATGGAAAGGTCAAAGGTCACAGAAAAGGTCAAAGGTCAAATGACATCTTCCATATATGGACTATTCAGCCTTATATGGCAGCTCAAATGTCAACTCAAAGGTCAAATATCATCTGCCATGTATGGACTATTCTTCCTTATTAGGCAGCCAGGGGTCAAAGGTGGGATTTGAGCCAGAACCCTTACCGCACTATACTACTGATGCCTCGTCGCGACCCTGGTGGTAACAGTTTGGCATGGAAGTTTAACCTCATAGTGCATTGACACATGGGGCTCCGTGCTCCCCTCCTGTGAACAAGCAAAATACTATATATTTAAATACCCAATAGTGCAAATCAACGAGATTGAGAGACGAGCTAGGGCCTACACAACATACAGTAAGTAGCAGGGCATGCCTAGCATTTGCACAGCTACACTAGAGAGTATTCTTTTGTTTGAAAAAATTAACGAAGAATTTCTAGACTAAAAATGAAGAGATCGAGAGTGAATAGCAAGAATAAAGAAGCACGCTCGTCCAGGACTCTCACGTTTGGCAAGGCCATCGCAGAGAGGAATACGTCTGGTTGAACTACAGCAACAGCGACAACAAGATGTGACTGTGTGAGAATGTCTGCACGTCTGGTGTTCAGTGATGTACGCTTGAGAATTAACATATACCGCAAATGAACAGGTCAAAACAAAACAAATGAAACACAAAGAGAGAATGAGCTACAGCTAACCATGCGCCTGACAGTTCCTTCCTTCATGAGTCAGAGTCGATCCGGAACGCTCGAGGCCAAGGCACATCCGTACGGTGACACCTCTATCTCTCCCGGACGGATGGGTTGAGCACGGCATGGGGACATGGCGATCAGTTCTCAACAGCAGGCTTATTGGAGCTGCTGAGAGATAGAGCATGCGGGACGACAAACTGGCTTGACAGGGACGACGGTCAGTAGAGACAAGGAGCAGTGGCGTGACTGTTGATGAAGAATAGAGTTCACGAGTAGGACGAAACAAGTAAAGCGTAGTGCATGCCGGGCATGACTGGACTGACATTTAGTGTTAACAAACGTTTCAGACTGACGACGACAAAGCATGGCGACGACGATGACGAGACTGTCCCCGAGCTGGGGATGCTCGAACTGCTGGCTAGCGGCGAAGAGGGTTCTTTCCTAACTCTACAGGCGTAGAAACCACAGCTGCCAACATGTTGTGTTTGCCTGGTGCCACGCAGGAGTCCCTTGTGGGTCAAGACCAAGACTGATTTATTTACAATGAGCTTGCGTATAATAGATGAGAGAGAGAGGCAATGCGGAGAGGGGCAATATGGCGACAAGCACTATACACAACAGTTGACAAAAAATAAGACAAACACCCAGATGAGTCAATCAATGGCTGTTCTGGTGAACATTCTCTAGCCAGTATCAAATCAAAGGTTATCAGCTTCTCGATAATCTTGCCCGGCGATGATACTACAGTAGAAAGTGTGACTGTGCGAGCGATGAAAATTCTATTTTTCCAAGCCGTACGGTAGGGCCTGTTCACCAAGCGAGCAGAGATTCCAGGTGACAAGGACTCCGAGAATTTCCTGGATCGTGATGGATGGGAATCATGTCAAAGTACAGAATGAGCTATCCATGAAGCCTGTTGCTTCATCGCTCCAGCCCAGTCTGCCAGCTGTACTGTGGAGACTTTTGTCTTTTTGGATAAGAGATAGCTCAGTAGTGCAGCTATTCCGTGTGCAACATTGCTCAGTACACATACAATGGAGTTTGTTTTCCTCCATTTCTGTTTTTTCCCTCCCACATGTGTGCCTGTTCCAGGAATATTCCGACGCGAAACATACACTTCCTCCTCGTCATCGAAATTGTCACAGTTTGACTAGTGACTTGTCACTTGTTACTGACAACTCCGTAAGCAAAACCATACAAAAATGATTACACAGGAGAATAGTCTGAAGTCTAGAGTAACGTTCCAGGACAGTAAGGCTGAGAGTTTTACATAGAGATGGAGGCATCGTCGTCGCTGATGTAAATTGCCGAAAAAATATCGTGCCGCAAAATTTCCAGGAAGGTTGTAAGTTGGTCGCGCCTCATGTCAAATGCTTTGACCTTCTCCACAGGACAATAGCTGCTATGCTTGGCGTCTGCTAGCTCTGGATGATTTCTACTTCACCACCAACGCAGTAAGAATACACGATCGTTGCGAGATCGGTTGATTACCGTCGGCGGAATCACCTCAAGCTTGTAATGAACCCTTTTTTTAGCCGTGGGATGCCCTATTCAATTTAGCTGTGTGGTCACTGCTCATGCAGGTAAGTGTACTATCACGTCGAACGCGCACCCTTTTTCAGCATCACTGGTAGATTCACTCAGTATCTGCACATGCATCACTAGCTCTACACTACTGTGTACACGCAGAGTCTACACGGCCCTTGCAGGTACAGTACAGACTGTCTCAGCATTTCTTGCATGCATCAGTTTGCTGACCCCTCAATGTGTCTCCAAGCGCTGCTGCTTGTTCCATGAAGTCATTCTCACCCGAGCTCAGGTGAAACAATGATCAGTTTTTTGAGTGAATGGCTTTACTAGTAAGCACGAGAAACGTGCAGATTGCAATTACTGATCTGAGCCAGGCGGAAATTTACCATCGCAGCGACATCAGCGAAAAAATTGCGTCTACAATATATATATAAATAATCGACGCGGAGACAACAATTTTATAATAGCTATAAAGAGAACAAATTCTGCTGTCATCGCCACACTACAACAAAGTCATGAAGGTTTACCAAAATCGATTTTCTTGTCACAATCATCAGTGGAAAGCCGTGACTGAAGAATAACCATGCGAAATCAATAATTTATATACATTCAATAATGTTATTAATCGACGCGGAGACAACAATTTTATAATAGCTATAAAGAGAACAAATTCTGCTGTCATCGCCACACTACAACAAAGTCATGAAGGTTTACCAAAATCGATTTTCTTGTCACAATCATCAGTGGAAAGCCGTGACTGAAGAATAACCATGCCAAATTAATAATTTATATACATTCAATAATGTGTTACGAGAACAAAACAAAGTGCTAAAAATAGAATGAGGGAAGGTGAGACAATAGAAGTAAAGTGAGAGCTAAGTGCAACAGGGGTGAGGAACTAATTGCAACGCTAGAACTATGTAGTGAGACAAACAATCATGCTGTGCACCTACGAAAACAATCTTAACGCAACTACATGTTTCTTCTGCTTACAAAGATCAGGCTTATGCAAACGAATACAAACAGCCTCAAGTACTTTCAACTGACTAGCGTACCGTGCACGACAAAGAACAGAAAAACTAAAATCATCATACACCTGCAGACACTTAGGGTGAGACAACAGATGAAGAAAAACGGCAGACTTCTTACGATCACAATCACCATCCGATTCCTCGTCTCCACCAACCGCAACCTCGTCCCCCGTCTCATCTTCCAACTCATCCTCAGTGTCGTCCTCCGTGTCATTCTCCTCATCACCACCGATCGGTCCCAGGCTCGCTTCACGTTGCTGAACCTCTGTTCGTTGACTCCTCCTTTGATCTTGATGGTAATTTGTTACCATTGTTGTTGTTGTCATTGTTGTTGTTCCTGTTGTTGCTAAATCCTCTGTTCCCAGTGTCTTCGCCGGTGCTTGACATCCAGTACTGTAATAATTCATTGAATAATTAGCCGTTGATCGTCTAGGTCTTTGAATGTTGATCGTGTTGTTTTCTCTGTTGAATTCCGTTTCCTTCAGCCTTCTTTCTTCTTGTTCATGTTCAGTGCTTACCTCATCCATATTTGCCCGTTCCAGCGACACCACAGACTCAGCCCCAGCACTGCCGATGGCAGATGCAGGTGGCGGTTCTGGGGGAGGCAACGGCAACGATGGCGATGGGGGCATCACCATGATCACCTCGCCGCAGCGTCCACTTTGGTCTTGAGCTGGATGTTGTTGTGGTGTACTTTCTTGTGTTGTTATGGGACATTGTGTTATAACGTTAGTGACAATGTGCACATTATCCATCTCCACGGCTCTCGATACGGGTAATGGAGGCACTATTGCCGTCGACGGCAATTGTGCTAACGATGGCTCTGATCGAGGGTTCTTAGGTGGCCTGCCGCGTTTGGGTCGCAGTGCCCGTGCCGAGCCAGTCAGCATGTGCAGTGGGACGTGCTGCTTGATACGTGCGTTCAGATGTTGAAGAGTCCTACCAACGTACCGACTACCGCATTGTCGGCACTCAAATTGGTATACCAATTTAGATGCGAGTTGGGTTGGTAGGACATCCTTCCTCACCGTGAACGCACGTACAGTTGTGAAAACCGGTACAAAATGTACCGCGTAGTACGTTTGTTGTACAATTTTGCGGACCACGCGACTCATGGATAATGAGAGGTTACCTTTCCAAGGGAGAGAAAGATACGTGGGACATTTGTCCGGGCCAAAACGTATTTCCTTTCTATGCAGTCTTTCGCTCATGAGCTCCTTCAAGAGATCGTCGGGATACCCGTTCTTTAGAAAAACTGACTTTAGGAATTCCAGTTCCTCAGCCAGTTTGGAAGAGGAGCAAATACGGTTTGCTCGATCCACCAAGTTACGCACTAAATTCACCTTGTATTGGTACGAACAAAACGAGTCAAACATTATGTACTGGCCGGTGAATGTAGGCTTTCTGTACACAGATGTTACTGTACCCTGACTAGACTTTTCCACAAGGACATCTAGAAAGGGAAGTTTGTTCGCTTGTTCGTGCTCACAAGTAAAGCGTATGGAAGGATGTAGGTCATTTAGAATACCAAGAAAGATTTGGCTATCTTCAAGAGAATCGAACCAGGTGAAGGAATCATCAACAAAACGAACGTACAATGCTGGCCACAACTGTTCTGCAATCAGTGACTCGCAGTAACCAACGAACACATTCGCTAATACTGGACCTAATGGGGAGCCCATGGCTACCCCATCAACCTGCCTATACATAATGTCACTGAAGGAAAACTCCACACCAGTCGTCACGAGCAACATCAGTTCCCGGAATGCCGTCTCCGATATCCACGGCGTATCAACTTCATCATTTCGGTACAACACATCTAGGCAAATATTGATAGTCTCTTCTAACGGAACGTTCGTGAATAGACTCACAACATCAAACGAGCACATATGCGCGGAGGCCGGAACTGGGTGGGAGCGAAGGACGTCAATGAATTCGAAGGTGTCTTTAACTGTATGTTTGCAATAGAACTTTTGCACGATGTCAAGCCAACCACACAGCCATTTAGAGATATTATATTGCGGTGATGCGACCATGGATAATATGGGGCGCAACGGACAGTTCGCTTTATGTATTTTTGGGAGCCCATAGAGACGTGGTCGGACGGAACCAATGGGCCTCATTTTGAAGAACTCTTCCTCCGATATCTGTTTACTTTCTTTAAGTCTCTTGAGAAAACTATTCAACTTTTTCTCTACCCGAACTGTGTTGTCATGAGTAGATACCGGACCGAGTTGGACAAACTTACTCGTGTCCTCAAGGATGACCGCCATTTTTGTATTGTACTCTTGTGTGCTAATAATAACTGTAGCTCGACCCTTGTCTGGTCTTGTGATTCACGGCTTTCCACTGATGATTGTGACAAGAAAATCGATTTTGGTAAACCTTCATGACTTTGTTGTAGTGTGGCGATGACAGCAGAATTTGTTCTCTTTATAGCTATTATAAAATTGTTGTCTCCGCGTCGATTATTTACATATTTTAAACGGAGATACTCTAGGAATCAGGTTGAAATCCTGAATGATGCTCTGCGCAAACGCTACGTGGCTAAACACATTTCACATAATATTATCTTCTTGAAACGCTGTAAGGAAAATGGAGTGTGCCCTACTTCCATCCAGAAGCGGGTGCACAAAGCCCGTGCATATCACTCATTAGCAATAGAACGAGTATTCCTCAAAGACGACATTGCGCGCTCTACTGACACATTGTGTTCTGTTAGGTCTCAATTTAAACGTCTGTATAGTTCGGCTCGTTCGTTCCTCTCCTATCACGACTACCTCAGATTCAGTACACTACTGGCGGAGAATGACAGCAAACAGCAAGTCAAACTCCTCGCTAAGTACGAGAAAAACATCAAATGGCTGCGTGCAAAGCGGTATGGCTCCTTTAAGCCCAACATGGACACGATTATTAACCTTGCCAACATTGAACTATCTCCGGTGCAAAAGGAATTGCTGTGCCGGGGTACGGAGTTTGGTATTCCTCCTTCTAACAACAGAAAGGAAATGGTCCTTACACAATTCGAAATGTTCCACACAAAACTCATGAAGAATTTTACACCAGTGTCTGAAAATCAGCGTGCTATCTGTACGGCTAATCTTCGAGCCATCGCCGAAGAACACGCGGAAAAACCTCCAGACCGAAGCACATTTTCATTATCCAGAGAACACCTTAAAGCTCGACGTGTTCTAATGAACAACAACGATATTAGAATCACAAGACCAGACAAGGGTCGAGCTACAGTTATTATTAGCACACAAGAGTACAATACAAAAATGGCGGTCATCCTTGAGGACACGAGTAAGTTTGTCCAACTCGGTCCGGTATCTACTCATGACAACACAGTTCGGGTAGAGAAAAAGTTGAATAGTTTTCTCAAGAGACTTAAAGAAAGTAAACAGATATCGGAGGAAGAGTTCTTCAAAATGAGGCCCATTGGTTCCGTCCGACCACGTCTCTATGGGCTCCCAAAAATACATAAAGCGAACTGTCCGTTGCGCCCCATATTATCCATGGTCGCATCACCGCAATATAATATCTCTAAATGGCTGTGTGGTTGGCTTGACATCGTGCAAAAGTTCTATTGCAAACATACAGTTAAAGACACCTTCGAATTCATTGACGTCCTTCGCTCCCACCCAGTTCCGGCCTCCGCGCATATGTGCTCGTTTGATGTTGTGAGTCTATTCACGAACGTTCCGTTAGAAGAGACTATCAATATTTGCCTAGATGTGTTGTACCGAAATGATGAAGTTGATACGCCGTGGATATCGGAGACGGCATTCCGGGAACTGATGTTGCTCGTGACGACTGGTGTGGAGTTTTCCTTCAGTGACATTATGTATAGGCAGGTTGATGGGGTAGCCATGGGCTCCCCATTAGGTCCAGTATTAGCGAATGTGTTCGTTGGTTACTGCGAGTCACTGATTGCAGAACAGTTGTGGCCAGCATTGTACGTTCGTTTTGTTGATGATTCCTTCACCTGGTTCGATTCTCTTGAAGATAGCCAAATCTTTCTTGGTATTCTAAATGACCTACATCCTTCCATACGCTTTACTTGTGAGCACGAACAAGCGAACAAACTTCCCTTTCTAGATGTCCTTGTGGAAAAGTCTAGTCAGGGTACAGTAACATCTGTGTACAGAAAGCCTACATTCACCGGCCAGTACATAATGTTTGACTCGTTTTGTTCGTACCAATACAAGGTGAATTTAGTGCGTAACTTGGTGGATCGAGCAAACCGTATTTGCTCCTCTTCCAAACTGGCTGAGGAACTGGAATTCCTAAAGTCAGTTTTTCTAAAGAACGGGTATCCCGACGATCTCTTGAAGGAGCTCATGAGCGAAAGACTGCATAGAAAGGAAATACGTTTTGGCCCGGACAAATGTCCCACGTATCTTTCTCTCCCTTGGAAAGGTAACCTCTCATTATCCATGAGTCGCGTGGTCCGCAAAATTGTACAACAAACGTACTACGCGGTACATTTTGTACCGGTTTTCACAACTGTACGTGCGTTCACGGTGAGGAAGGATGTCCTACCAACCCAACTCGCATCTAAATTGGTATACCAATTTGAGTGCCGACAATGCGGTAGTCGGTACGTTGGTAGGACTCTTCAACATCTGAACGCACGTATCAAGCAGCACGTCCCACTGCACATGCTGACTGGCTCGGCACGGGCACTGCGACCCAAACGCGGCAGGCCACCTAAGAACCCTCGATCAGAGCCATCGTTAGCACAATTGCCGTCGACGGCAATAGTGCCTCCATTACCCGTATCGAGAGCCGTGGAGATGGATAATGTGCACATTGTCACTAACGTTATAACACAATGTCCCATAACAACACAAGAAAGTACACCACAACAACATCCAGCTCAAGACCAAAGTGGACGCTGCGGCGAGGTGATCATGGTGATGCCCCCATCGCCATCGTTGCCGTTGCCTCCCCCAGAACCGCCACCTGCATCTGCCATCGGCAGTGCTGGGGCTGAGTCTGTGGTGTCGCTGGAACGGGCAAATATGGATGAGGTAAGCACTGAACATGAACAAGAAGAAAGAAGGCTGAAGGAAACGGAATTCAACAGAGAAAACAACACGATCAACATTCAAAGACCTAGACGATCAACGGCTAATTATTCAATGAATTATTACAGTACTGGATGTCAAGCACCGGCGAAGACACTGGGAACAGAGGATTTAGCAACAACAGGAACAACAACAATGACAACAACAACAATGGTAACAAATTACCATCAAGATCAAAGGAGGAGTCAACGAACAGAGGTTCAGCAACGTGAAGCGAGCCTGGGACCGATCGGTGGTGATGAGGAGAATGACACGGAGGACGACACTGAGGATGAGTTGGAAGATGAGACGGGGGACGAGGTTGCGGTTGGTGGAGACGAGGAATCGGATGGTGATTGTGATCGTAAGAAGTCTGTCGTTTTTCTTCATCTGTTGTCTCACCCTAAGTGTCTGCAGGTGTATGATGATTTTAGTTTTTCTGTTCTTTGTCGTGCACGGTACGCTAGTCAGTTGAAAGTACTTGAGGCTGTTTGTATTCGTTTGCATAAGCCTGATCTTTGTAAGCAGAAGAAACATGTAGTTGCGTTAAGATTGTTTTCGTAGGTGCACAGCATGATTGTTTGTCTCACTACATAGTTCTAGCGTTGCAATTAGTTCCTCACCCCTGTTGCACTTAGCTCTCACTTTACTTCTATTGTCTCACCTTCCCTCATTCTATTTTTAGCACTTTGTTTTGTTCTCGTAACACATTATTGAATGTATATAAATTATTAATTTGGCATGGTTATTCTTCAGTCACGGCTTTCCACTGATGATTGTGACAAGAAAATCGATTTTGGTAAACCTTCATGACTTTGTTGTAGTGTGGCGATGACAGCAGAATTTGTTCTCTTTATAGCTATTATAATAATGTTATTAATGCGATTAATAGTATAAGTGAAGCGGACATTAAAAAATGATGAATGAGAATACATGTATCTAAAATGGTTGTTCCTAATCGATTTTCTTGAGACTATCATCAAAGAAAAATCGTCTCACAATAGAGGCTATACGGAAAAACAAACTACTTATAGGTTATAGGATAGTGGGGAGTATACAAGGTGAGGTGTGAAGAAAAAAAAACTAAAGTGGCTTCACTTATACTATTAATCGCATTAATAAAGTTATTGTCTCCTCGTCGCCTTTTCATTCAATAATGTGTTACAAGAACAAAACAAAGTGCTAAAAATAGAATGAGGGAAGGTGAGACAATGGACTTTCCACTGATGATTGTGACAAGAAAATCGATTTTGGCAAACCTTCATGACTTTGTTGTAGTGTGGCGATGACAGCAGAATTTGTTCTCTTTATAGCTTTTACAATATATATATGTAACTCGGGTATTGAGCCAATAATATAAGTAGAAAGGAAAAGGACATATGGAAACGAGTTAAGAGTAACTCTCCACCACTGTAACTAGATACTATATACAGTCAGAAAGTGCAACAACTAGGCACAAAACTGACAGAGTACTGAGACATTCGACGTCCTGACACCTAGCTTCAACACATTCCCGTAGCGCTAACCGACAGCCTTCCAAATTGGAAGGTTCAAGGTTATGGAAAGACCAAAGAGGTGCCTCGAATTGTAGTAAGACCGCTTTCTCAAATCGCCTACTGGTCTCGTCATCGTCCAGTGACAATCGACATTCTTTGTTCCGTTGGGACTGTAGCTTGTGCTCGTTTTCGTTGCGCTTGCCTTCCCCTCTTTGGTCTTTCCATAACCTTGAACCTTCCAAGTTGGAAGGCTGTCGGTTAGCGCTATGGGAATGTGTTGAAGCTAGGTGTCAGGACGTCGAATGTCTCAGTACTGTGTCAGTTTTGTGCCTAGTTGTTGCACTTTCTGACTGTATATAGTATCTAGTTACAGTGGTGGAGAGTTACTCTTAACTCGTTTCCATTATGTCCTTTTCCTTTCTACAATATATATAGTTTTGTTTTTTTCACGGCTGAGCGTAGCAAAAAAGTGCAAAAAAACGTATTTTTCACTCGCAAATATTTTCATGCGTTTGCTCTTGTTCTGCGCAACCCGCGATATGCGTGTTAAAACAAAATGGCATCACGATTTATTGAAAGTGGTATAGTTGGTGGAACGAGTGTTCAAAACCATTTGAACTTCATACTGTTCGTCTTCTTTTTGACATGCTCTCTTTCCATCGTCCTTAGCCTTTGTTTGTTGGGAACTGTTTTGCCTTTATCCTATACCTCTGGGGATGCCAAGTGATGGTTTTGAGAAGCTGGTGATGGCTGTGAGCGAGAGTTTGCCGGTCGGCGTCGCCCTCGCTATAGCGATGAAAATACTAGTTACTTCGCACCTGGCAGATATCATAACACGTCGGAGCGTCCAGGAGCAAAGGAATTCTGGGTTTTCACTGGAATTTAGTTCCTCCAGCATCGTATAGCCCACCATCGGTGGATGACCGTCCAGAAACGTTGAATCTGGTCTTCTGCAGCATCTCGCAGTCCTGCGAGGCACACTAAATACGTCTGCCATGTAGTATTGTACAAATAAAACTTATGACGTTGTGGACTCTACAGTGATGAGTCTATCCTGTATGCTGCAAAAGATGAAGGAAATGTGACTGGTGTCTGTATACTGGACGCAAACACCCCAGCCTTCTCCTGCAGGATCGGTTTGACATTATGTAGTGGGTCGACATTGACCTGGTTTGGCAGCTATCATAATAGTAATAGTACATGTATCTGCCTGGGTAGATGTAGCAGTTTGACATTTGCGGCTCGTCGTCCAGTCCTGAATTTTCTTGTAACTCACTGTGGAGTACCCGGTACCCGCAGGGTTTGTGATCATCCTTGTTCATTTCAGTATTATACACACACACAACGTTCCCTTTGTCACTCATCTTATCCCGTGCACTGAATTTGCTGACGATATTGCGCCACACTTGTCACAACCTACCGCTGCTGCTGTGGCGGCTGGTTCATCAATGGCGGTGACCAGGCTGACGGACTAGCTTCAAGACACCGGCCTCGTTGTCAACCCAGCCTAAAAGCAGATTTTATCGATCCAGCCTCAGCGCCATGTTGACGATGCCCTAGTGACAGTGTGTGTCATGGAGTTGTATTGCCATCAGTGGTCATTGCCGTTCACCTTGGTGCAGCCCTCAGCAACTGGCTCCGCCCATGGGAGTCTCAAGTGGACAAAGTTGCTGCCAAAGTAGGTCAGAAGATTGGTGCATCGTGGTGTAGGTGAGCACATAACTAGGACTTCCCGGCGCTTATTTGTCCAGGCTGTGATACTACGTGACATGCTGTACTGCACATTCAAGGCTTTTGAGCACTGCAAGGCCGGCAGCTATACCGATTGCAGAGGTCGCGCACATGCTGGCCGGCTATTGCCAGTGCAGCATTCTGGAACGTTCCTTCCTGCTGACATCCGTGGAATAATAACTTTCTTTGCTTCAAAGCAAGCGGCTTACCTTTCTGTTGTGCTCCTAGTGTCCATACAACAATAACCTACTACAATGTATTATTTTCCTTTCCGCTCCCCAATGAAGATTCTCTTTCTGCATATTTTAGCGTGTGCCCCCGCGCGCGCGCGCGCACGTGTGTGTGTGTATGTGTGTGTGTATACCTCATTCGCCACTCGAAGTTCTGTTCCCTATGACTTCAACTTTGTCGGTCCTTTCAGGACCTGCCATCATCTGCGGATGGGCATTATTGTATTGTGTGTGTTTCATTCAGAATCAGATCCGCTATCGTTGCTATAAGAGAAAATCTGTGGGTACACATCCAGTGAATTTGTAGATTTGTGTGCTTTTCTCGCTACGGGCGCAGACATGGGAGATTGTGTGTGTGTGTGCGTGTGTGTGTGTGTGTATGTGTGCGTGTGTGTGTGATGTGCGTCTGCGTGTATGGGGATATTGTCTGTATCGACTTTTGGTACAAATGTTCAGGTCTGTGCTTGCATGTGTGACCATGAAATAATTGTTTGGTTCTGTTCATGCTATGTTGTATATTATTGTATGTATGTGTGCAATCGTGTGCATTTCCACGAAAAGTGTAGACGAGCGTGGAGAGTGCATTCATCCCTCATCAACCACTTCCCCCCCCCCTCAGACTCGGGGTTACGAGATTTTTTCTGCGTACCTCTCATCTTTTTTTTGTTTCTCTCTGATACTGTATTGATGTACATGTACCTCGATGTGTTCCTCTATCTGCAGTCGCCTTTATCCTTTGGTCAAGTTAACGTTTATTGTGCTCTATTCATCGTGCAAATCAAAATAAACAATAACGCAAGTCATGCTAGAGTGACGACATGTGCGTGTAGTATAGGGTTGATGCGATGGGACGCTATAATTATGGGGAACAGAACACACATTGGGCAGATTGATTGGGCATGATTGTGCTCAGACCAAACAGTGAACATAATTATTATTTCCAGTGACATACTGTAGCCGCTAGCCTCTAGCCTCTAATAGGTAGCTGGCACTAGTCGCTATTGCTTGTTTGACATGTGCCGCCAGAACCCCTGTTGTGTCATGGTGTGGACGCACATGCCCTATTCTGGGGCATACTGAGGTACTTTGACTTTGTTGACTGCATGTAGACAGCATCCACTAGTAGTACTCGTAGCCCTTGGCTCTTTGTAGGTCAACCACCATTGCATGGATCGATCCGTGACTATGCACTTGGAGGTTGGAGTAGCCCGCGCTGAACAGATCTTGCCATGGCCCAGGGAGTAAACTCGCTTACTCGACTATCCATTTAGTCATCCAGCATGAGTGGCGCGATTTGTCCTTACCATGTTGCGAGCTCACAGTTGTTTGGGCACGTTCAAGTTGAGCTGCACCACGAACCAAGCCCGACTGTAGAGCAAGGAAGCGGCGAGACGGCACTTCCAGGATAAGACAGGCAGTAGAGATGTGTTCGCAGCATGAGCAACCTCTCAAACCCTGCGGGTACTCCACAGTTACAAGAAAATGTCGGACTAGAAGACGAGCCAATGGAAACCTGCTACATCCACCCGGGCAGATAGCTCCCAAACTAGGTCAATGTCGACCCATTGCATGCCCGTATGTCAATGTCAAACAGATCCTGCTTGAGAAGACTGGGATGATATTGGCGTCCAGTGTACAGACACCTGTCACATTTCCTGCGTCTTTTGCAGCATACAGGATAGACCCATCTCTGTAAAGTCCACTACTTCGTGATTTTTATTTGTAGAATACATGACAGGCGTATTCAGTGTGCCCCGCAGGACTGCGAGATGCTGCAGAAGACCAGGTTCAACGTTTCTGGACGGTCATCCACCGATGGTGGGCTATACGATGCTGGAGGAACTAGATTCCAGTGAAAACCCAAGATTCCTTTGCTCCTGGACGCTCCGACGTGTTCATATCTGCCAGGTGCGCAGTAACTAGTATTTTCATCGCTATAGCGAGGACGACGCCGATCGGCAAACTCTCGCTCACAGCCATCACCAGCCTCTCAAAACCATCACTTGGCATCCCCCAGAGGTATAGGTAAAAGCCAAAACAGCTGACAACAAACAAAAGCTAAGGACGATGGAAAGAGAGAATGTCAAGAAGAAGACGAACAGTATGAAGTTCAAATGGTTTTGAACACTCGTACCACCAACTATACCACTTTCAATAAATCGTGACGCCATTTTGTTTTAACACGCATACGGTCCACTCCGTTGAACCTGCCATCGTGGTCTTTTTTTTTCCTCGTGGTAGTTGAAGTTTTCAAGTGCTCCAGTTTTTAGTTTCCACTCACAGCCACACAACACCACAACTCATCTATTTATGTTTCATTGTAGATCTACAGTGTACTAGTCCTTAGTAGTAGAGAAAGAAACGACAGTGCTGTGCGCCGTCTATCATGAATCGGTCCAGCCTACGAAAGGTTTACATCGCCTGATTGGGCCTGCAAACTAATGTACCTGAAGTTTTTGGGAGCTGCTGATCGATTTTGCTAAAGGCGGAAAAAGCTAAAATGAGCTGAGCGTAATCCATCCGCCACACACCAGCAAGTTGCGTACAAGGCGGAGCAGAGTCACCGTTGACAGCTACACAAATCATTGCGTTTCGGAGGACCAGCAAAAATTGTGGAAGTAAAATTAATGTAGTTTAAAAAACAATTGGTCACTCAGCTCCGACATGTCGAGTCGACACCTACCTGTACCGCAACCATACTCTTCAAAGCTTCAACGAGTCTTTGAGAATTTTTCCGTGGGCGCAGTGATGAGATTGAGAGGCTACGGGGTTTGGGATGAGCGCTGTCGGTCACAACATCGTGTCCCAAATGGTGGCGAAGCTCCTGGCAGAGACACGCTGAAAGACTAAAAGTGCTGGCAGTGGTGACACCGCAGTCATACTGAAGTAGTTGTCTCATATCGTGGCGAAGGGCAGCAAGGTCGTAGCTGTCTCTCGACAACACCAGCCGGAGTTCACTGGGACAGCCAGCCAGGTTTCGGACAGGACATGAATCGGATAAAAGATAAGTATTAGTACTTGAGATTGTGGATGTTTTCAATAATTTACCAAGTAGTTGACATGATCGAAAGGGGTGTACACGCCGTCGTATTCACGGGAACAAACAAACGCTGCCAGTACCGCCCTAGGCCCTACACAGGGTGCATGATCAATGTCACTGGACCATCAGAATTATACGGGATTTGCAGAGCGAGCTACATGACTGTATTGTGTTTGTAGAGGCAACCATGAACCATGAACAACATAACTGTTAGCTTGTCAGTCTGAGTACAATCCGGCAACAATTGCATGACAGTAAATGTTGTCAATCGTGCAAAATGCCAGAAGATTTCCGGCCACGTATGATCGGGGTGTATTTTTTTATTTATTTAACAGATTTCGACGTCTGCAGCCATCGGACACACAAGGTGGAACAATTGGCCGGCAGGACGAGACAAATGTTTTTTCACGGGTGGGGCCTACCAGACATGGTTCCGGAATAAATTCATGCAAAAGTTGACTACTTGCTGATTTCAAACTTGTGTTCCTGAGGTGCCCATCTACCTCACTCACGTCAGATTATTAGCAGTATTCACACATTTCTACCGAGTGAGCACGCGGCTAAGCAGTACAGCTACATGGATCCAGCATATGTTCTCTTAGCATAAAACCAAGCAAAGAATAAGGAGTCAATGGACAATGGAAACAGTTCCAAAGTGCAGCCAGGGATTGTATGAGTGCAAACAGGTATGACAATAGTCATGGGCTACTGCAGCAGCGGACAGCACAACAGAGAATGTGACAGCAAATGCAGGGGGGCGTGCAATGTTGACCAAGGTTGGGAAGCAGTACTGTCCAGGTTTCCTTCATCCAGAGAGTAAAACTAGGGTTACCGAACACCCTCAATATCAGTGTACGTTCCAGATGGAGCGACAACTAAGGCCGCGGTCACACCGAGCTCGATTCAGCCGTTCAGCCGAAAAAAGCGCTTGTTTACGTCACTATTACCATGGAAATGGCTGAAAAATGTCCTACAAGCGACTTTCAGCCGCGGCTGACTCTCAGCCGTTTTTTTCGGCTTGTTTCAGCCACAGCTTGTACAAGCGGCTGAAAGCCGAAATTCAAAAAATAATTTGAGTGCGCTTGGAGCACACGATGTAGCTAGTTGACATGATGAACTGATATTGATGTTCTTTCTTGTGTCCGTGGAACCGTGCTATCCCTGTGCCTTTGGTTTTGACCGTGAGTCTGTCTATCCAACTACACTGTATTCAGTTTGATTTGGATTTTGTCCGACGACCATGGATTTCTGCCGCTGTGCCTCTAGACTGCTGCGTAGATTGTTGGAGCTGTGGTTTGCGGCCAAGACAAGGCACCACACTCACGACCGAATTCAACATGAAGAAAGCCGGGTACGAAGAAGAGAGTGGATTGCAACTGAGTTGAAGAACGGCAACCGGCGGGGCAGAAAGCTCGACATCAGGAAACACTACCCGAACCATCGCGTCCATGCACACCGAACAAGTAAAAAGAGCACGAATTCGCAATACAGAATCCGGGCTTCCTTTGCTGCTTCATCAAAACTGAACACTAGAACAAGTACGTTCTGCTTTCCGGTTTCTTGCAAACATTGGTGTGTTTCGAGATATTCAAAATTTGGCGGGTAAGAAAAACAAGCCATTCAAGCTTTGCGCTCAAGGTCTGGTGTGACCGCGTCACAGGGACCACGCAAGCCAGCTGAGCGCCAGCGATAACAAGCCCAAAGTGGCTTGTTTCGGTGTGACCGGGGCCTAAAGCGGCAGGTAGCGCATAGTCCTCACTCGGTCGCGGCAGTCTGCAATGCGCGAGGTGAGGTAACATGGACTCCATTGTTGTAACGCCAAACCAATTCATGGAAGCTAAGCCACCACTTTGAATGTGTAAGGTGTGCAAGACACCCCAGTCAGCTGCCAGGCCAAGTCAACTGGTTAAAGCTTCACGTATCTTGATCTCGCCTGTACATGCCGTCCTTATGTTTTCGGTATTGAATCTTAACGAAGCATTGATTTATTTTTTCCTCTTGCTGTCCTCTGATGCTTTATAGCGCTTTCAGTACCAAGCCAGTACGTAGGCCGTGGAACGGACACCGGATCACCCACGACTGGACATGATGCAAGCGATTGGGAGCAGCCTTGTGTGATGTATAAATGGGTAACCCGGCTTGCCATTATTTAGTGTGTATGTGAGTGATGACGGAGTGAGTAAGAAGCCCGATGGGCAGTGATGACACATGATTGCGTATGGCTTGATGCCATAATCACGGAGAAGCCCAATGGGCAGTGAGGATACCAGATTGTGTATGGCTTGATGCCATGATGAGGGAGAAGCCCAATGGGCAGTGATGACACATGACTGTGTATGGCTTGATGCCATGATGAGGGGGAGGGAGAAGTCCGATGGGCAGTGATGAGTATGGCTTGGTGCCATGATGAGGGAGAAGCCCGATGGGCAGTGATGACACGTGGTTGTGCATGGCTTAATCCCATGATGAGGGGGAGGGAGAAGCCCGATGGGCAGTGATGAGTATGGCTTGGTGTCATAAGGGAGAAGCCCGATGGGCAGTGATGGCACATGGTTGTGCATGGCTGGATGCCATGATGAGAGAGAAGCCCGATGGGCAGTGATGACACATGATGGTGTATGACTTGATGAAAGATCATGTGGTTATGAATGACTACAGAAAGAGAGAGAGAGAAAGAGAGAGAGAGAGAGAGAGAGAGAGAGAGAGAGAGAGAGAGAGCGCGACTGGATGAATGAGACTCCTGCACAGATGAGTCCAGTCTTTGATGTGGCGAGACGACTGCATAGATGCGTTGCAATGGCCATGCCACATACGCAACAGGATGAGGTTTTACAAGTAAACCTTGCCCCTAACTGCCAGTTACATAGAGGTATGTGTTTTTTTTATGTCTCGGTACTGCTATCTTTGTACTTGTTTGCATACTTGTCTGCACTCATATCTTGGAATAACTCGCAAACTACTTCCTCCGTATACAAAAACTTCGTGACTTTTTTTAACAGTGTTTTTGAGCATGAACCGGCTCAACGAACGGCGCCAAAGGCTGTCATCGACAACCCAAGTCCATGTCGAGGTTTGTTTGGTTGATCCCGAACAGATTCTCCACGGACGCCCTGCGTGTGAGGACGTTGCCGACAGAAACTCAAGAGTCATAATGAAAAAAACTAACACTTGCTCGAAACTGACACAGTGACGAAGTGTAGCTCGTGGCTGGAACACGGAGTCACGCGGCACTCGCTGCCCTGAAACTGGCCAGGCTCGTACTTGCGGTGCGCGGCCCCATAGATCTACGCGGCGTGAGAACATAGATTTGTTTCGCTCGCACGGCAAGATGAAACATTATTTCAGTCGTCGTGCAACCAGCGCAGACTCAGGATCAGAATGTCGATGGCCTGGATTTCTTCGCCTCTCTCCAGTTAGACGTCTTCATTGTCACCAAGGGGAATCGCAGGGACCTCCTCGAAGCCATTGTAGAATGCTTGGGAGGATTATCCTGGCGAGAAAATGCGAAGCGTGTGGATGTGCTTGTACGACTCAATTCACGGCATAATGGAGGTCGCGGGTTGGAACAACTAAATATAGTCGACACCGATTCGTACACAGCTCTAGAGATGAAGAGAACGTAGCCAAAGTCGAGCGTCGGATCATCACTGCAGGTGACAAGAATCTGAACGAAATGCGAGCGCAAGCAGCTACTGTTGGCGATGCGGAGTCGGCGTCGTCAGGTGACAATGACATGAGCGATGAAGACTCTAAAAAACTCAATCTCATTCGTCTGAGTTGCTTTTTTCTTTGTATACAGCTTGTAAACAGGTTAAACAATGCCACAAGTGTTATTCTGAGTCAAACGGAACAATTCCAGAGCTGTGCGCAGCTTTCAAAAAAAAGTCACGAAGTTTTTGTATACGGAGGAAGTAACAAGCTTCCTGGATTCCTCCCCTCCCTCCTCTCTTTCCCACCCTCAGAGTTCTTGCTCTCCTGCTCCCCGCCCTTCCGCTCCCTGTTTTGTTTCCTTTGGTGCACATGTGCAGCTGTGATTTCGAGACCCTTGGTCGGCTGAGCTTCACAGGTCACACTCACTCCGTCCTGCTGGATATGTACCCTTGTGTCGAGTTCTCCTCCTCATTGTAGTTCATCATGCAGTGAGTGTTCAATAGTAAAAAATAAAAAATAAAAAATAAATAATCGTCCTGTTGAGAATGAGTCAGGCTGAGTGACCTTTCTCCTTGGGAAATAGCGTGCAATCATGGATTTGCTTTGCACCTTCACGCCAGCCTCTTGCGCCCTTCGTTGTACGTATTGACAAAGGGTATATGCATCGCAATCCTTCCGGAGGTTGCCCACTAAGGGACCATCGCAAAAGTTCGCAGAAGCCCCCGAAACGAAGACCGTGAGTTTCGGGCCTGACCCCCCTCCCTCCCCCCTCAAACGAAACGACAGTCACAATATGGGCTTCATTTTTTCACTTCGATGCTCACACATAATAATTATTATAATATACTACACAAGCATTGTTGTATCAGTGTGTAACAATGTACAGCACTTTATAAATGCAACGATGATATCACCTTGCAGTGGGTGATCTAAGAACGAGAACAGCTAGAGCTATGCAGTTGTATCCTTTGAGCATTACAATGAACTTTGATTGGTGTATATTGCTTTCACATTCAAGCGATCTACGCCGGCTGTGATGGCATGCTAATCCTACAGGCTACAGCTCCTATTATTATTATTATTATTATTATGAAATGACCCAAAGGCAATGTGCCTATCGAGGGGTTCATTTGACGAATTATGTCGTCAATACTTTTTTGAATTGAAGCCCGGTTTGCGATTTTCGCACCGACTCCCTCCCCCCCAAACGTATGCTCTTCGTTTCAGGGGCTTCTGCGAACTTTTGCGATGGTCCCTAACAGAACAGCCTTGCTTCCTTTTGCCTTCTTGGTGCAGACTAGCTGCCATAATTTGCTGCCGTCTGCATCCTCTTTGAAAGTAGGGAGCATTCTGGAAAGTCCTTGTTTGTCAAGTTTGGCCTCAGTTGGAGTATCTGGGTCCATTTGATGCACCCTGGACGCTTCGGTCACGCTGGTATCTTTTTCGCTACGTACAACTGAGGAGCAGGGTTCAACCGAATCTCGTACTAGTTCCTTCTGAGGGTAGCCAGCTACGGGTACGGGTGCACCAGGGCTGGAAGCTGCAACACGCTTCTGTTTCGTCTGGGATGATTTTTGCACCGAGGGAGATCCTTGGCGTCTTTGGCCGCCATTAATAGAGAGGTTCTGCTATACGTGAAACGTAGAGAAATCACGTAGAGAGCAGGTGTCTGGGTTAGAGTCTACGGCTTCGCGTGTTTTGGCTCCAGATTTCTACTCGGAGATGGGGTTCTCTACGTTGTGGCACACGCAGAGAAAATGCGTACGGATTTGCTGGGTATCGATCAACTGCCTGCAGAAAACTGCCAAATATGGAAGGGGAAATTCCCAGTACACATTCCACGTGACTTCTCTAGGTGAAACGTAGAGCAGAACCTCCCTACTGTCGTCTTCAGCAGACTGCAAAGCTGTCATCTCATGTGTGAGCTCTTCTACCTACTGCGTAAGGTGGTCGATACGATTTAGAAGCCGTTTCTCCCTGTCCTCAGCTGCACTGCGGTCTAGCTCCAGCATTTCAACGATCTTCGGAAATTGAGATTTCTCCATACTCTGGTTTGAACTTGCCGTTTCGAAGGTGGGGGACACCAGATCTGCCGCACACTCTAAATCTACTGGCACGCCTGTCGCTATAGCCCAGGACAGTGTTGTACCTGGCATGGGACGGTCTCTACACAACTAAAAAAAGCCCAAAAAAAGCCCAGACGGGGAAAACTGTGTGAGGGTAGGCTCGACACAGGTTGTTTCGGGAAAGGACTGGAAGTTCATTTACCAGTTGGTGTGCGTGGGCATTACATCTTCGAAACGTACTACGAGTGGAGTGGACTGTTTGGTAGTGGGGCTGCTGGGGTGTCAACATCCTCTGTAGAAGGGGACGTGCATGTGTACATTGCATATTGTACAGGAGGCAAAGGTAGGTTCCCTCACCGATTAGGCGATGGCCACCCGGTTGGATGAGGCGAGCCAGAGAGGTTTGTGCAGCGCTCATCCACACGACAATGCCATTCTCCAGGACCGGGGGGGGGGGGGAGCGCTTGTAGGTCACACAATGGCACCTGGAGTCCAGCACTCAAGAGGGTTTCCGGAGGAAGCATAGATGCTGCGATCCTCGAATTGCCAATGTGAAACCACATACCAGATCTCTTCAAGACATTGAACTTACGAGCACGTTTGAGGTGACGCAAGTAACTCATTTTAAAATGTTTTCCAGGCTAATGAAGCAAAGGAAACCTGCTCGTTATGTTGATAGGACAAACCTTAGGCTCTTCAACAACATTCATAATAATCTAATGGTTTTGCGAGTAAACTTCCGTACCTTCTCCTCAGGTGATATCCAAGCAAGAGCAAACAAGAGCAAATACAATGAATTATGTACAACAATGAGGTGATAAAACCGGGTCAAAGTAGAATAGCTAAAAACAACGGTGATAAATGCATCACCAATATACATCATGCATATCCATAATTCATTGTTCTTGCTCTCGTTTGCTCGTGCCGCTATATCACCTTGTTGATGAGGAAGGAGACAATGTACGGGAGAAGGAACGTAACAACATAAAGAGAAGGCACGGAAGTTTACTCGCAAAAAACATTAATTTTCATATTGATGTTGAAGAGCCTGAAGTTTGTGCTACTACTTAGTATTATAGCATATTTGAATTGCACGAAACTTTTTTATGGACATAATTTGTAAAAAGAATTGCCAATTGAGAATTTACTCATATACAAACAAGAATGCATCACAGATAATATGACTTACATTATTCTTTGGTTCCAGCGAATGTCCAGAAGTGAGAAGATATTCTACTACAGAAACATGACCAAGCCGTGCTGTAAGATGTAATGGAGTGTTGACACCCTGGAAGTAGCAGCAAAATTAAAGACAAGACATGTACACACATACCCACAGTCATACACATGTTGATGCACACGCACGCACGCATGCACGCACACACACACCCATGCATGCATGCACTCACACACAGACACATCCAAAAACACACACACACACAGGATTCCTTTGTGGGGCCCCTCAGGATTCTCTCCCCTCTCAGGATTCCCTTGTGGGACAAGACAAAGACTGATTATCTACAACGAGCATGCTTATAATAGATGAGAGAGAGACAATACGGAGAGAGACAATACGGCGACAAAAACTATACACAACATCTCCCTTTCCGGGGAAGAAGGGGGGGGGGGAGGAGAGAAAGAGAGAAAAGGCATATGTATACAATATATCCCTTTTTTTTGAAGAAAAAAAGAACAAGGACAATACTATATATAGAGACTTAGTTGGAGGGAAACATATTAGCACATGAAGAGACGAAGCTAGTTGAAAATCTGATGAGGCCTTTCGTACCATTCCTCTTCACAATCAGTACATGGTGAAAATGTGACGAAGCACAACAATGTCAATTTATACAGCATATTGGCGGAAAAATCGTGATGAAACGTACACAGGCTGAATGATAGTGTGAGTTGCGCCAAAGAGTACACGCACTATAACAGGGACGTGGGACGTCAAATTAGTACTATCTTCCTAACAAACTCCTTCTGTCTACACAACTCAGGCTGTAGCTTGGCAATGTAAACAGCCTCTAGCCCATCTAGGTGACATTTGCTGCGAGCCCGCGCGAGAATCTTGAAGTGCTCTGGAACATTCTTACATACTGCATTCAGGCAAGAAGGGGGCAGAAGGATCTCTTTTTACGGTTCATCAATTTTGTTTGTGACATGACATGAATACAATGCGTTGTGAATTCCAGTCGTTCGTTTACAAGGCCGGAATCCGCTCATTCTGGTCATTCCAGAATTTAAAAAAAACAGTTCCAGAATTGTGTATATTTCAAATGGTCAACGGTACTATTCGGCCAATAAAATATTTTTATTGGCCGAATAGTACCGTTGACCATTTGAAATAATTACTACTGTGCCCCAGTGGAGCGGTACTTCAGTGAGTGTGTCGATAATGGAAGGAAGGAGCGGTGTCATTATCTTGGAAGCATGGTCTTCGTCGACAACTCAGCTGTGGGGGCAGACGAGCGAATTCCTCCTAGGACTCTCATTTCTGCTTTCGCCACGCTCGGCCGGGTTGTCTCGACGTTCAACGGCAGCGAGCAACGGAGGCGCAAATGGGGACAGCGCGAGGTAGCGGTCGGTCCGGCCACGTACGGTGCGCAGCAAGGTGTGATGGCCAGCGGAGATCTGTTGCTCGGGAGAACACCAGAGGGGGACTCTGCGGGGACAGTCGACGTGGTGCGTCTCTGCATGCCTGCGCGGTTGGCTGGAGAACTGCCCAAGTGAAAAGTACTTCCAAGTAGATCTACATGTAACTACAGTCCATTCATGCGTGTGTGCACTCTTTGTAACTTTTGCTGCACTGCACGCTTAGTACTCTACTTTCTTTTGCTTTGTTTGGTGGCTCGCCAAAATACTTTTAAAAAACTATCACCTAGCCGTTAGAAAATTAATGTTAGCAGCTTGTGATTGGATTTCTCACCTGCCATTTTCTTGGAACCCCTGGCACTGTGTTGCTGGAGAGGTTAGCAGCTTGTGATTGGATTACTCACCTGCCATTTTCTTGGACCCCCTGGCACTGTGTTGCTGGAGAATTGTAACTTCTCATTCTAACACTTTGCCCGTAATCTTGCGCCCATGTTTTGTAGTATAAATCTGACCATCTCCACCTGATATCATCCTATTCAATATCACCTTCTCTGATGAGCCTTTTGAAGGCGAAACAGCTGTGAGGAGGAATTTCAGTATCTACCTGCAACCCTTCCTTGGGTAGTGTGTAATGGCTACTGAGGGTAGCAGTGAGTCGGCTGTGAGAGCGCATGGAGGAGAGGAGAGGACGAGTTCTTTACAGAATTGTGTAAACGTGTAATCGAAAGCGCAAAGAGAGAATGAGCTACAGCTAACTATGCGCCTGACAATTCCTTCCTTCATGAGTCAGAGCGGATCCGGAACGCTCGAGGCCGAGGCACGTCCATACAGTGACATCTCATTCTCTCCCAGACGGTTGGATTGAGCACGGCATGGGAACATGGCGATTAGTGCTCAACAGCAGGCTTATTGGAGCTGCCGAGAGATAGAGCATGCGGGACGATGAACTGGCTGGACAGGGATGACGGTCAGGAGAGACAAGGAGCAGTGGCGTGACTGCTGATGAAGAATATAGTTCACAAGTAGGATGGCACAAGCAGAGCGTAGTGCATTTCCCGGCATGACTGGACTGACATTTAGTGTTCCCAAACGTTTGACTGACGACGATGACGCATGACGACGACGACGATGACGAGACTGTCCCGGAGCTGGGGATGCTCGAACTGCTGGCTAGAGGCGGAGAGGGTTCTTTCCTAATTCTTCACGCGTAGACACCACAGCTGCCACCATGTTGTGTTCGCCTGTAGCCACGCAGGAGTCCATTGTGGGTCAAGACAAAGACTGATATATTTACAACTAGTATGCGTATAATAGATGAGAGAGAAGCAACACAGAGAGGAACAATACGGCGAGAAACACTATACACAACAGTTGACAAAAAAAGAAACAAACACCCAGATGAGTCAATCAATGGCTGTTCTGGTGAACATTCTCTAGCCAGTATCAAATCAAAGGTTTTCAGCTTCTCGATAATCTTGCCCGGCGATGATACTACAGTAGAAAGTGTGACTGTGCGAGCGATGAAAATTCTATTTTTCCAAACCGCACGGTAGGGCCTGTTCACCAAGCGAGCAGAGATTCCAGGTGTCAAGGACTCCGAGATTTTACTGGACCGTGATGGAGAGTAATTCCACAGGACTCATGTCAAAGTACAGAATGAGCCATCCATGAAGCCTGTTGCCCCATCGCTCCAGACCAGTCTGCCAGCTGTACTGTGGAGACTTTTTGTCGTTTTGGATAAGAGATACATGTGTAGTTCAGTAGTGCAGCTATTCTGTGTACAACATGGCTCAGTACACATAGAATGGGGTTTTGTTTTTTCCTCCATTTCTGTTTCTTCCCTCCCACATGCGTGCCTTTTCCAGGAATATTCTGACGTGAAACATATCCTTCCTCCGCATCATGGAAATTGTCGGAGTTTGACTAGTGACTTGTCAGTTGTTACTGACAACTCCATAATTAAGCTAACCCATACAAAAATTATTGCACAGGATGATAGTCTGAACTCAAGAGTAACGTTCCAGGACAGTTACGCTGAGAGTTTCACACGGAGATGAAGGCGTCGTCGTCGCTGACGCTAATTGCCGAAAATATATCGTTTCTCAAATTTTTCACGAAGGTTGTAAGTTGGTCGCGCCTCATGTCAAATGCTTTGACTTTCTCCACAGAACAACAGCTGCTATGCTTGGCGTCTGCTAGCTCTGAATGATTTCTACTTCCCCACCAACGCAGTAAGAATACACAGTCGTTGCGAGGTCGGTTGAGTACCGTCGACGGAATCACCTCGAGCTTGTAATGAATTCGTTTAGCCGTGGGATGCCCTATTTAATTTAGCTGTGTGGTCACTGCTCATGCAGGTAAGTGTACCATCACGTCGAACGCGCACCCTTTTTCAGCATCACTGGTTGATTCACTCAGTACCTGCACATGCATCACTAGCTCTACACTACTGTGTACACGCAGAGTCTACACGGCCCTGGCACGTACAGTACTGACTGTCTCAGCATTCCTTGCATGCATTAGTTTGCTGACCCCCTCGATGTGTCTCCGAGCGCTGCAGCTTGTTCCACAAAGTCATTCTCACCCCAGCTCAGGTAAAACAATGATCAGTTTTGAGTGAATGGCTATACTAGTAAGCATGAGAAATGTGCAGATTGCAATGCCTGACTGATCTTAGGGAGTCGAAAGTATCATCGCAGCGACATCAGCGAAGAAATTGCGTCTAGCTCAACATTTTCAGTTTCCAACAACACAAAAGTAGAACTTTGCTGTCACCCTATACTGATGATTATCGTCTATGTCCGATTCCTCACGATTGCTGGTTGAGTGTATACCCCGTTTATATGAAAATTCAAACTGCGACAATTTCGATGACGCTTAGGAGGTAATTAACTTGATGGGACCTTTTTTCTCATTTTTTTCTAAAACAAAGCCGAGTTCGCGTACATCTGCGCAATTAACTAATCCAGTCCAGAAGACATTTCACATGAGGTATCAAGCAATTTTCTTCACTTTCTCTCCAGAATTATACAGAGAATGGCTGAAATGAAAAATACTACTTCGAAGTACAACGTATAGCGTAAATGTACTGAGATACAACTCTCGTGACAGGGTAGAAATATGGTTAGTTTTCAGAAGGAGATAATTATAATATACCAACAACAGCGTAGCGAAGAAATTATGTAGCATTATTCACACATCGACGAGGAATACCCAATCCAGTGCTTGATTGATCCTGATGGCAACAGTTTTATTCGCTTCCATGTAATTGGGCTTATTGCCCGTTTGGTATTGCGAATTCAAATAAAAAACAACAACAACAACAACAACAACAGTCAGTCTGAGGCAAAGTCCATTGCGGACACTCTGAACAAACAGTTTGTCTCTCCCGGCCTTCCCGACGATCCGAACTGGGTTATCCCGCCCCTGCACCCAGCTCCAGAGCTGCGCGCTCCACTTCCGGAGGTCTTTACAACAACTGGTGTGGTCCGCAAACAATTGAAACGTCTTTTAAGAGCTGCAAGTCTCCTGGAAAAGACGGTATTCCAAATGAAGTCCTTAAACTGCTGGTGCCTTCCTTGTCGTATCCCCTGAGCTTGCTATTCAACTTGTCATATCGTGCAGGAGTCTTCCCATCTGCGTGGAAATCTGCTATTGTTGTCCCGAAATTTAAGAAAGGACAACGCTCCCAAGCTGTTAATTACAGGCCCATCTCCCTCCTACCAACTATATCCAAGGTCTGTGAACGCATCTTCTATGAATCTCTCTACCACCATGTCACCCCTGCCCTCTCCTCTGCACAATCCGGCTTCTGTCGTGGCGACTCAACTACTTTGCAACTGACCCGCTTAATCCAGGATATTTACGGACATCGTAACCTGAAGAAGCATGTAGGTCTTGTCTTTTTTGATCTATCAAAAGCGTTCGATACAGTCTGGCATCGAGGCCTACTTGCAAAGCTTGAGTACATTTTTCTAGTACGTGGTACAGCTCTGCAGTGGCTGTCGTCATATTTGTCGTCCCGTCATCAAACTGTCCGTGTCTCTGCTTTCTTGTCCGATCCTTTACCTGTAGTGTCTGGTGTTCCACAGGGGTCCATACTGGGTCCACTCCTTTTCCTAACTTATGTGAACGATCTGCCCTCTCTAGTTCCAGACGTCAGCCTTTTTGCTGATGACACTGCACTGTTGTGCTCTGACAGCTCGCCGTCCAACCTCGTTACCTCCATGCAGACCGGCATTAACTCCACCATAGCATGGATGGAAGCTTGGAAGCTGAGGCCCAATATCGCGAAGACCGAAGCAATGTTCATCAGCCCATCGCCGCCTACTCAGCCGTTGCACTTTCCAGGAGCCAATGCTAACGTTAAAATTGTTCATGAACACAAACACCTTGGTGTTATATTCGACAGCCATTTGTCCTGGTCCCCACAGGTCCAGTCAGTATGCAAGCGAGCTAGCTCCTCCCTTGGCATGTTGCAACCTCACTGCCACCATTTAAATGACCATTGCCGAAAATTGTTCTTTACGTCGTATATTCTACCTATATTTGATTACTGTGACACAGCGTGGTGCGGTCTGTCTCAGGCCTGTAATGTTCTCGGACATTATTATTATTACAGTACTGGTCAAACCAAAGCACTAACAAAGACCAAAACTAAAGACCAAGAACCAGGAACATAAAGCACAGAGAAAGGGAACAAAACAGATACACATATAAATATCGTACAAGATACTATAATAGTACAATACTATAATATAGTATTAACCAGGAGGCCTGCAACATCACATTCCTCCTTTTCTCGAAAGTCTACAACTACAGTCCATAGAAATACTGACCATAGCAAACTTCAACGTAGCATTTCAACAAACTAAATAAACCAAAATAGGCTGTCCAAAACGCGACGAATAACCAAAAGCGTTCTATCAATCCATGTCATAAAATATGTAAATATACAGTATAATGCGAGCTCATACATTGTTAGCCGAACGACCAGTCAAACACAACTGTCACACAGCCTAGTCAATGCCGAACAGAACAAGGGCCGGACAGGTTCCTTAGCATTTCACGCTTAACCTGTCTGACCTGCGGGGCTCCGCACGATGCTGGGGTGCCTCTTGCACTTCGGGGCTAGGTTCAGCTGGATGCTGCTGCCGGAATGGTTTGGTGAACTGTACGTTCCTCCGCACAAGCTTCCCATCCGGTGCCTGAACCACTACTTGGTCCCCATTCCGACTAACCACCACATGAGGTTGGTGATGGAATGGTGTGTCGACCTTCGACCGTGTCTCCGAACGCTTTAGCAGTACTGAGTCACCTATCTGCGTTGACTGGCTTGTGGCATGGTTGGCGTCATCTGCAGAGTCACGCATACTCTGCTTACGCTCGCTGTCACGATCTCTGACGGCCTCGTTTGTCGCTGGTTCACCGAGGGCTGGTAACTTGCAGTGCACTTTGCGCCCAAACAATAACTCAGCTGGAGCAACTCCGGTGGTGCTATGTGGCGTTGAGCGGTATGCCATCAAGAATCGTTGAACCTCCCGCTTCCACGTCTTTCCTTCCGCATATGCAGCACGGATCACTTTCATCAGGGATCGATTTTGTCGCTCAACTTCACCGTTAGCTCTCGGCCACAGTGGTGTAGTACGAAGCTGTTGAACACCACACTCATGTAGAAACTTCGCAAACCCTTCCGAGTTGAAAGGTGGGCCATTATCCGTACGCAAACTCGTCGGGATACCGTGTCGGCTGAACTGGGCTTCAATCATCGGAATCACAGCTTCAGCTGATGTTGACTTGACCACATCTACTTCGAAATATCGACTGTAGTAATCCACGAGCACCACAATGTGCTCGCCAGACGGTAGTGGACCCAGCAAGTCAACAGCCAAATGCTGCCATGGCGCATCTGGAAGAGGAGTGGACTTGACTGGCGGTGCATTGGCTGGCGCTGCAACCACTTGGCAGGCATGACACGACTTGCAGAGCTTCTCGGCCTCGCTATCCATGCCTGGCCACCAAACCTTGGACCGTAGACGCTCTTTCGTCTTCACGATGCCCTGGTGGCCCTCATGTGCCAACTGCACGGTCTGGTGTCGCAACTCTGTAGGGATAACAATGCGTTGACCTCTGAGCACCACCTTGCCAACAACAGTCAATTCTCCTCGGACCTGACGGTATGCTGCTGGCAGACCATCCCAAGATCCGTCATGAAGGCACTTGCGAACAGCAGATAGCTCTTCATCTTCAGCTGAGCTACGTTCAATCGTTCTGATACCGATAGCGATGGGTGCTGCTGTCTGAGTGATAAGTCTAACCGACTCTTCATCACTGCTGATTCCTGGATCCGCCGCTGCAACGGGCAGACGAGATAAAGCGTCAGCGATGTTCGTCTTTCCAGGAATGTGCTTGACTCGATAGCTGTACGGCTGTAGGCGCAGGACCCATCTCTCGATCTTGGCACTGGGCTTGGATCTTGCCGAATAAATCACTTCCAGCGGCTTGTGGTCGGTGCAGAGTGTAAACTCCCTGCCTAGCAGATAGGTGTGAAATCGTTCACACGCCCAGACAATACCAAGAGCCTCTCGCTCGGTTTACGAGTACCTCCGCTCTACCGCTGACAGTGATCTGCTCGCATACGCAACTGGCCGCCAAACACCATCCTGCTTCTGGACAAGCACAGCTCCGATCCCAACTGGACTGGCATCCGTCACTAACTCGATCGGCGCTTCAGCATCATAGTATGCCAGTGTAGAGCTGGACACCAGTAGTCGCTTTAGGTGGTCGAACGCTTGCTGTTGCTCTGTAGTCCACTTGAACTGAGCTCCCTTGACCGTGAGGCGACGCAGTGGCTCAGCAACTGTAGCAAAATCAGGGATGAATTTTGCACTGAAACCGGCTGTACCGAGGAAGCTTCTTACTTCCGACGCATTGCTCGGCCTGGATGCTTCCGCAGAGGATCGAAATCCCCACTTCAGGTCAATCTTCGAAAACACCGTGCTTCCATTGACTTCATGCAGCAACTCCTCTGTTGTTGGCATCGGATGTCGTTCTCGGACGATGGCTTCATTGACCCGGCGTAAATCCACGCACAAACGGATGTCGCCATGCTTCTTTGGTGCTATCACAATTGGGCTTACCCACGGCGTCGGGCCCACAGCTTCTTCAATAATTCCTGATTGCTGTAACTCCTGAAGTTTTTCATCCACCTTGGTTTCATACGCATATGGTATCCTACGCTGGCGTTGGGCCACAGGTGGAACTTCAGAGTCTACATGAAGACGTGCTTGGTAGCCAATTAACTTGCCCACACCACTGAACACACCAGGATACTCATTCTTGATTTCATCGTTGATACTGGGGCTAGCTGTGGCGCTGCCAACTTGATTCACGTCAGGTAGCACCAAGGCCTTCAACTTGAGTGCAGTACTACGTCCCAGCAAGAACTCTCCATCTCCTCTGACGACGATCACTTCGTCCTCAGTGCGCTCTGAGCCGCATTGGAAAATTGCAGTAAACTTGCCGACGACATTCAGCTGGTGTGCTCCATACGCGAAAAGCTTCCTGGTGCACTTCGTCAAAGTGACACCGAGGCCTTGCAATTGCAGCTGGCCCAAAGTCGATTCTCCCAACAAGTTGCATGATGCTCCAGAATCGACTAGCACTCGCGTCGACACACCATTGAGGCTGACATCGATAGAGGCCTGTGTCAAATTACTTCCTCGCACTCCAAACACAAAATCGTCTACATCTTGAATTTGATTTGCCGAGTGATTTTCTTTTCTGTACAAACTTGCCTTTCCCGACGACTTGGGAGCGTGACGCGTGTTGCCTGTACGCTGTTTGTCACCTCCGTTGCATTTGGATGCGAAGTGACCGTTCATACATGTCACGTGCCTGTTTTTTTTTTTTTTTTTTTTTTTTTTTTTTTTTTTTTTACTATATTCACATAACCAGCTCGAAAAGAATAAGGAAAGACAATGGTACGGAGACTAGGACGAACGTGACAACTAATGAGCAGGCGCTGCACCGAAACGCAGGAGTGATGGTGGGGCATTGATGACTCTGCCGACCTGAGGTCTCGGCGTCACGGCCAAAAACACGCACCAAAAACAATGAAAAAAGAAGAAGATAGAGCTGTACAGGTAAGAAAGATGCAAAAACCCAAGGCTTAACACGAGCGATTGTGGGGGAGAAACTGTCTTAGCGTCATACTATTCATAGGGAATCGACTGCCCAGAGCCAGTTTGTGCTGCGAAGATGGCGGTAAACATTCGTTTTGAATGATTGCATTCTCTTGCTGTGGGGAGGCTGGGATAGGAGAGCGGCAGGGAGGGAGTTCCAATCGCTGATGCTGCAGTGTGGGAACGAGCGCTTGAGTGCCAGCGGGGCAGATGCAGGCAGCTGGTGTTGGAGCTGGTGGTCATGGCCACTGACAGCACCGTGCTCGCTGCGAGTTCTGGGGTTGGTAGAGATGATGTGGCGCGGTGGCAACACAGAGAGCAGCTGCGGAGGACCAGGCAAGTAGTGCAGCTTGTACAGGCAGGCAAGCCAGGCAACAGTGCGGCGGATGGCCAGGCTGGGTAGGTGTGCCCCAGGGCCGATAGCATGAAGCGCGCGGCGCTGAACATTGTTCAGACGCTGGAGGTGGCTCTGCGCAGCTCCCATCCATACAAGAGGCGCATACTCCATGACTGGTCGTACGAACGCCTTGTATACGGTCGTCCGGCCGGCGGGGGTAAGTATGTGGGCGGCTCTGTTTAGGACCCCAAGCCGTTGGCGTGCACGGGTGGCTACGGAGCGTAGGTGATCGCTGAAGGTCAACTTGGCGTCCACCTTCACACCAAGGAGGGTGATGGTGGTTGTCTCGGGCACCAGTGTGCCACCAAACAGGAGTGGGGGGAGATCTAAGCCGGTGCGTCTGAGGGTGGCTGTCATGGCCTGGGATTTGGTCGGTTCAAACATCACTTTCCATGTATGACCCCACTCGTGCAGTCGGTCAACGGACACCTGCAGTGACTGCGCGGCGACTGTTGGGGTCTGCTGGGAGGTGACTAAGCTGTACAAAGTTGTATCATCAGCATAGGCTTCCAAACTGGCGCCGTCAGCGAGAACATCTGGCGCGTCGTTGACGTAGGCCAGGAAAAGCGTTGGTCCAAGGATGCTTCCCTGGGGGACTCCAGCGGAGGTCGTATACCTAGATGACGTCCGCCCTCCAACGAGGCACTGTAGGGAACGGGTGTCCAGGTACGAGGCCAGCCATCTCTGAAGCGGACCATCTATGCCTAGGCTACGCACCTTGTGAAAGAGGCCGACATGCGAGACACGATCAAACGCTCCTGCGATGTCCACAGCTAGGATACGAGCCGCCCCTCCACAGCCCACAGCACTTGCCCAGGCAGTTTGGAGAGCTTGCAAAGCGTCCGATGTTCCAAGGCCTCTGCGAAATCCAAACTGGTGCGACGTGAGCAGATGATGGTCTTCAAAATAGTTTACGATGTGTCTGTTTTCAAGAGTTTCCATTACTTTCGAGATTATGCACAGTAAGGATACGGGCCTGTAGTTCTTAAGGGTTGAGCGGGAAGATCGCTTGTGGATCGGAACCACGTTGGCCGTCTTCCACATCCTAGGTTGCACTCCAGACCGGAAGCATAAAGCAAATAGCTTGGACAGTGGCTCTGCGAGCTCATGAGCACATTCCTTAAGGACGCGAGCAGAAATACCGTCAGGCCCGGTAGCCTTGGAGACGTCGAGCCTTGCCAGGAGTCGGCGGACAGCCTGTGGGCGGAAGCGGATGGTGCGAAGAGGTGGAGCCTCTGAGGGAGCAGGGTTCGGTAGGTCAGCCTCCACAAGGTCCGGACCGGCAACGCTACATTTCTTCGAGAAGCAGTGAGCGAATGCCTCTGCTTATCTCTGAGCTTGTTGCCCACTCACGGCCGTCAGAGTCGACAACTAGGGGAATTTCGGGCCGTGTGCGGTTGCCAGCAGCGTTCTTCAACTTCGTCCACCACTGTTTGTCTCTGAGGGACCCAGTTGAGAGGCTGCGACGGAGGCTGTCCTCCTTTGCACGTCGTGATCGGAACTGGGTGGCGATCGCTACAGTCACGGAATCGGTGAATGCCTGCTGAAGTGCTGGGTCATAAGGGTGTTTTCTCCAGTCGCGCCAGCGCTTCTCCTTCTCCCTCTCGGTCTCTGTGCATTCAGGCGTCCACCATACCGGATCGGAAGGCCTCGTTTCCAGAACTTTGGATGGGACAAACTGTGCAACAGCTGCAGTAATCGAAGTGGTAACCTGCTCACAGGAAGTTTCTGGGTCCTCCGTGATGATATCACCCCATTCCACGTTGCGAAGGTGCGCCCTAAGGCGATCCCAGTCTGCCCTGTTGTAGCGAAATACTGTTCGCTTAACAGGGGGTTCACGTCTAGGGAGCACGGAAGAAAAGTCTGACAGTACAACTGCATGGTCAGATCGACCGAGGGGCGGAAGTATACGTGTAGTTACTGGGGACGTGAACGTTGACATTATGAGATCTAGCGGGTTGTCTCCACGAGTCGGTACTGTGACATGCTGGACAAGAAGATGGGCAGCGCAGGTATCTTCGAGAGCCTCGCCTGCAGGCGTAGATTTCGAGCTGTTCAGCCAAGCCCGGTTGTGCACGTTGAAATCGCCAGCTAGGATAATGTGGGAGCCCTGGTGTCTAGCTTCTGGGAGGATGTTGTCGAGATGATCGATTAAGGTAAGATCGCCAGGGGCACAGGACCCTGGCCGATACACTGCTCCTAAGACGGTGCGGAGACCTGGGGCCAGCTGGAGAGAAACCCAGATGATCTCATGTGCGGGGGACATGAGGTCAGGGATGAGCATGGAGGGGAGTGACGACTTCACCCAGATGGCTACCCCTCCCCCATGTGCCGTTCTGTCCAACCGAAGTGGTGAGCTGTATCCAGGGAAGCTGATGTCAGAGGGAAGCACTTTCTCCGCAGTGAACTTCGTTTCTGTCACAATTGCTACGTCGGGCTGATGCTGCAGGAGTGCGTGCTGTAGGTCGGGCTAGGCCGAAAGCGTTTGTGCAGAGAATGCGAAGATTCTTGCTACCCTTCATTGCAGGAGGAAGTAATTAAAAAAAAGGGGAGGGACATTTGGCGTAAGCAGGTGCATAGTTACTTACATGTATGGCCAAGGGTCCTAAAATCTAATGAAATACCTAAAAGGATCAAGCTGAAGATTAGAATGAGGAAGCTGGAGGAAGACACGAGGTTGAAGTAGGACAGGGAAAACCAGATTGTGTTTGTATTAGTGGTGAAACGAATGTCAAAACCTACTAGCCGAATATTCTTTGGCTTAACGAACGAATGAACGAATATTCTTTTGGTAACAGAGATGACATCACATGCCCTCCTCCCAGTTCTTTGATGGATATTGTCATTATTATTAGGTATGACAAACGGTAGTGCCACATAAAATGTACTGCCACATAAGGCTGCTTCGAAGTTCATACATGTTATGTGCAACATTGGCAGTCCAGTATGGACATACATGTGCATGCATACAGTACAAAGTCGCAGGCAGGCTGTACGCACTGCAGTGTACCGTGTTCGGCGTGCATGTATGTACAGGCACTGCATTCGAAGTGACGTAACGAATACTCGAATGTGACTTAACGAATATTCGAATGTGGCAAACCGAACGAATGTTCGAATATTCGAATATTCGTTTCACCACTAGTTTGTATACCTAGGGCTACACAGGGGGAGAAGATGTTATCTGCGCCAAGTTATCTGCTTGTTGCTTGACGCAGTGATCTTTTTCGCCTTCTTCTTTCTCTGGTTATCACTGGAAACTACCAATGGGGAGGTCGACTCCCGCGGCCTCTTGTGGAAGCAGTCTGCCAATATCGCCAATGCTCTAGCCTCATCGCCCCCTGAGAGTTTCCCCTCAGGTGGACAGTCCGACTCCTCGGCCCAGCTGCTGTCAGGAGACAGAGTCAGGTCAAGTTCCACGTGGTTGCTTTGTTTATCATGCTCAGGTCGCATTTTGACAGTTACGGCAGAAGCTGAGTCTTGACTGCCATGTGTACCCGTGCCCTCCTCCAGGGGTCTCGAGTCGACCTGACCAGCTGGAGAAGCGCCCAGGCTCTCGTGTTGTGGCTGATCCTCGCGCGCTTTGTCTGCACCGATGACCTCCTGGGGTCCCGATTTGACTGCAGAGGCTAGGCTTTCAGGCACTGGCTGATCCTCGCGCCCTTTCTGGGGTCCCGATTTGACCTTGTTAGCGTACGTTCCACGAGGGGTGCGTGGCCTGGTGGGGCAGTCCGCGGCCAGGTGACCTGGGGACTCGCATACCCTACAGGTGCGTGGTTGATCCTTATACCGTACGGCAAAGACGTGACCCCCTGCCGTTTGAACGTACGATGGAATGGAGGGGCATTGTTTCCCTAGTTTGAAGCTTAAAAAGCGTACCCCGGTTGTAACATCGAAGCCATGCTTTGTGGTGACTTGCCCGTATCGAACTTAACTGTTGAAGCGGGACTACCGTACGGTTTGAGAGCGTCCGTCAATGCAATGTCCGAGATCCAGACAGGGAGGTCAGATATATGCAGCTGGAGGATCGAATCCAGTACGTTTGAAACCAAAATTGTCTTATCCAATAGAGAAAAGCCCTCCCGAACAACACGCTCTAGACTCGCAGTGGACATGAAGGTTACAATGCACTCATGCTGTGAACTTATCTGAACAGATGTGAGGTCGTTGTATCCAGCATCTCCCAGTGCATTCGCGACATCCACCACTTTGGTCCCCAGTGGGCAATGGAATTTCCCGGACGTCTCTCGCATCTGCTCCGAGGTCAGTGCCATCCATCGGGGTCTCGAGTTACCAGTGCTCGTCATGATTGGTGGTTAGGTTATAAGGGCACGCCCTAGATATGCTTTATAAGGATCCAAAAACTACCACATTCACAAAAGGATGCAGAGCTCTCAAAACTGCATCCGCTCTTGCTTGGTACACACAAGAGAGCATCCCCCGATACACTTCGCATACATACTGTTGTCAGGTCGTTGCTAGCATTCGGCCAATCAGAGCAGCACCGAACCAGGGCATTATCAGACGATAATGCCCGGGTACGGCGTACCCATGCCCATTAGGAATGACCCCAGGCGTACTACGTACGCTGGTGCACTGCCAAATATGCACCAAGCCATGCCTTTTGGGCAGTGACCTGGTACATAATTGGCAGTACTCCAGCGCACATAGAACACATGGGACCATTCCTAAGCCCACCACATGCACTCGCACACACCACACAAAACGAAACTACTAACGTGCACCGTCCAAAACATTTATATTTTACTAGCAATGTCGACATAGGAGAAGTAATTTATAACAACGTGACAATAGCACACAGCATGTCATTACCATGCATTACTAAATTCAAGTCAATGGAGACGAACAAGTCAACAGGTGAACATGCATCACAAAGTTACCTATCTGGAAGAGATCAGATTGTATCTCGAACTCCTACAAAATATACAGTTACATCTAAATTGTACTTCAAATGTGCCTAGCTACATGATTGTCCAGTGTACACATGGACCTCAAGTAAACTAAAAGCAATGCGAACAAAATCTCAGATGTATGTGAAAAAGTATCATTGTTCCGAATAAGAACACTTACAATGTACTCTCAAAGCTAGTCTAATTACTAGTGCCCCTTGGTCAAGGATGTTTGCGGCCAACGTTAACGCCAAAGCAGCAGCGAATCAGCTAACTTCCGTACCGCCCAATAGGCAACACTAACACCAAAATGCAAAGACATATTCCTGGAACTGCAAGTAAATCTGACACAAAACGTTCTATCATTCCACGGAGAAAGCTCCTTCCGATCTTGTTCGACCCTTCATTCATATGACAGCTGATTGGAACCTTCCTCCTCCCTTGACCATGTTTACCTTATTTGTCTACAACTAGGCACGTGGCATGTATGAACTATAATAAACACATGGTGCGTCGTGCATTATGGCTGATTGTATGCCCTAGTGCGTAGCCCTCGGTCGTGCACCGTAGCCCGCGGGCCTGCGGCCCTTGGGCTACGGTGCACGACCTCGGGCTACGCACTAGGGCATAAATCAGCCATAATGCCCTCCCTACCATGTGTTATTATATACTTTATGCATATGCCACACTTTCTACACCTTTGGCCACGTGCAGGACAGTTCCGGTCGCGGGCGAAGTGGCCAACTTTTCCGCAGTTGTGACACTCTTGCTGGGGTACGCCGTGCACAGCATTCACACTTCCTGGTGCAGCTTCACCCGTACCGTACGAACTGGACCCATGCCCATCATGGCTTGCCCTGTGACTTGCACTTGTCGATGTTGACATATCACGTGCGTGCTGCTCCGTTGTTTCATACTCGCGACCTTTTTTCATGGCCACCGCCAAAGTGAGGTAATCGACTTCTAACAATTTCTTTCTGAGGCGATTGTCCGATATCCCTATGAGCAGTTGGTCGCATACATGATCCTCCATGTCGGTGCCATAGTCACAGTATTTGCCTTGCCCAAGCAAACGGGTCGAAAACTGAGATACTGTTTCACCAGTCCGTTGTGACATCTGACGAAGCTTATAACGTTCGAACCTCTTGTTGGCCACGAACTCGAAAGCCTTGTCTTTGGACTCACAGCTCGCTCGAATAAATTGTCGGTATCCTCATCTTCTGTTAGCGTTTCGAATTTCTCCTGTACTGGCATACCAGCCAAGTACAGCAACAGACTCCTCTGCCTCTTCGCGGATGTTATGTTCTGCCCATCCACATAGTACTGGAATGATCTCTTCCACCTGCGCCATCTTGCAGAAACTTCATGGGCAGGACCATCGAGATCGAACGGCTCCAAAGCCGGGCCTACTCCTGTGAGCGCCATTGTCACTGAGGCCTACTCAGGTCATCTATATGACTATATTTATTTATTTATTTATTTCACCTTCCCGTGGCCAGAGAATATAGGCCAATATAATTATTAAATCTAGTTCATCTTCGTCGCCAATGTAATGTTCTGGGACATTATTATTATTACAGTACTGGTCAAACCAAAGCACTAACAAAGACCAAAACTAAAGACCAAGAACCAGGAACATAAAGCACAGAGAAAGGGAACAAAACAGATACACATATAAATATCGTACAAGATACTATCATAGTACAATACTATAATATAGTATTAACCAGGAGGCCTGCAACATCACAAGGCCCTTGTTCAAACTCTGGAAATACACCAGCGTATGCTTCTAAAAATCCTGTTTCGCAAAAAATCAAACATTCTCCTCCCAACGTCTCTACAGTTTAGCTACAGTATCTCCCCTCTTAGAGCGACACCAGCAACATCTTTGCATCCTTGTACACATGATCTTATTAGACCTGGCTCCAAAACACTTTGCTAAGTATAACTGGTTTGTGTCCACCAGATCAACACGTCATTCCTTCTCATTACCCCGTGCCAATACCTCCCTGTTTCTGAAATCTCCTATCTTCTCTGCGTACACTCTCTGGTCTTCCCTGCCAACTAGCCTTAAAGCATGCACAGACATTAAGGAGTTCAAGCTTCAGCTTCTTCGTCCTAAATAATCTCACCATTTTCGTCATGCCTCCCCTTGCAGTACTCTCTTTGTTTCTCTCCTTATTATTCAGTTCGCCGTGGTTGGCTACCACCCGACTTCTCATATATATTGGCAGTCTTCTGACGAGCCAGGAGATGTTGAATTAATAATAATAGCATCAAAAAAATTGTACTGACAACACATTTTCTTTCTGGAAACAAAGCTCAGGATCAAATTTAAGTTTGTACAACGCTTCTAACACAGCCGGATGCAATCGACCTCTACCACGTGACAGTACTGAGCAAACGTCATTACAGTACAACTCCCGATAATTAGCATGCGTGGACAGATGGCTTTTGATAGAGGAAGTACCACTCTGGGCTCCTTTTGTTGTTGTCCCTCAAGGGGTCCTGTCATCTCTCCTCTGCGTGACATCACAGTACCCATCTCATGGCCTGGTGACGCTCATTGTCCCTTCAGCTGCATCTCCTCCAGTATTATTCTTCATGGAGCTTCTCACTTTAGCTTCTCTAGTCTCAAAGTTCTGGTTTAATTACGCGGTCTTCCACGTTGTCTAACATCCACTTTTGTTATCATTTCTATTGTCATCGTAAGTCCGTCCTCTCCAGTACGTCTTCTCACTTGGCTTCGTGTGACTCTTCCAGACGCTGACAGATTCTTTCACAGTTTGGTTGGTTTTCCGGTGGGCCTTTCTCCAACTTTCACATTTCTCTGGGTTGACTCCAGCCCCACACACGTGGTGGAGGAGGAGAAGAAAGTAGGCATATCTACACCTGAAGAGGATGATCCAACAGTAGACTGTGAAGTAAATTTTGGAGACAACCATGACGACGACGAGACTCAAGCGTATCAAGCGGAACAAAACCTTATGGCACATTTCAGGCGGAAGCGTGTGCTTTATTATCATACTGTTTTTACAAACCACATACATCGGTATTTTGACGGCACAAAGCAAGAAGGCAGCATTGAGACAAACGGAATGGCACGGGTGGAGGAGAGGGAGGGGCAGCTTGCTGACAATAGGATCTCGGCTTCATTGCTACCCAAGTTCGAGGCAGTGGGAACAACGGCCAGTGTTCATAACGGCAGCATCCACACAACGCAGACAGGAAAGGTGTCAGCTAGGATTTGTATAGATGCCACAGACCTAAGCCTTGTGACAACTCCGGACTTCTGGCCAAGGCCTCTATACGCCCGGCCATGGGAGTACCGAGACCGTCCGTTGCCCAACCGACAACACCCTGCCTGCACTGCGAGAGATGACCCTACACCTGATGGTGCTGACAGCGCTGACAGCGACAGCAGGGGATCTGCTGGCGCCCCCACAATGATCAGAGCAGCTCCGCGGCTCCGCTGGCTGGTGACCAATGCATTTGGCCTCACCAACAAGCTGGGAGCGTGACAGCATGCACTGCTCAACGATAACGTTAGCGAACAACGATGATGCTGAGCAAGCTACCTCACGGATCTCTGGCGCTACAATCAGACAGTGCTTGCGGGCCTTCTATAGCACTACTGACTGGTCCACCATTGTGACTAGTATGAAAAAGTGCTCCACAGAAACAACATAAAATTATTACAGAAATAATGCAGGGGGAAGGGGTATTACGGGAAAGTAGGTAAATATGAGAGAGTCTAGAAGTGAATGGAAGAGGGAACAGAGTTAGAGCATTTTCCTCTTTTGTCTTTAGTTTGTAGCCTATCCATTGCCCACTCCCAGTGGGTAAAGTGCAGGTGGGCATTGACCTTCTGTTTGAACATCTGCAATTCTTTTTTTGTTCACGGGTTCAGAAGAACACACTGCGGGAGCTGGTTCCAGACCTCCACAACATGCTGAGGGAAGGACGAAAGTACATTGTTCCGTTCTCTGAGGGGAAGAGTGGGGGTGAGCTGAAACTGGTGTGATGAATGCAGTTGTGTGCTATAGCTTGATGTGTCGGTAGCTCAGGGTGGAAGGCGGGCGAGGAGCATATCTGGGCCAGTTAAACAATGGAGCTTGTACAGAAAGCAGAGTGCTCCAAGCGTTCTGTGAATGCCTAGGCTAGTGAGGTTTTTCTTCCTTGTTTTCGTTTTTCTACATTGATCACGGCTCTCGGGCAAAGAAAAAATGTCATAGTGGGAGCAAAGTGGTGGTGAGGCTTTCTGCCCTCAGCCAACCTGAGGTCTCGACATCATGGGGACATAAAACGCACCAAAAAGAAAGAAGAAGAAAAATGAAAGGAGTGACAGGTACATGATACTAAATGTTAGGAAGAGAGACAGTACATTAGAAGGAGGGGAAAGATAAGACAGAGAGTGTTAGGAGGAGAGACAGTACAATAAAAGGAGGGGAAAGATAAGACAGAGAGTGTTAGGAGGAGAAGGAGAGAAAAGAAGGAAAGACGTTATTGAGAGGAGTACTTGGAGCTGAATTTGAAAATCATGGGGTGAGGCAGATATGATGCTGATACTCAGAGATTATCATGTGCCCACGATCACTCGTTGTTCTTCAAACAGCGGTTGGCTGCAACCTTGAAACCTTGTAAGTTATTGGTGCAAAATGGACCAGAGAAGACTCCGGCGGGCAGCTGGTTCCAGACAGGGAAAAACTGCATGAGGGTAGGCTCGACACAGGTTGTTTCGGGAAGGGACTGGAAGTTCATTTGCCAGTTGGTGTGTGTGGGCGTTACATCTTCGAAACATACTACAGGTGGAGTGGACTGTTTGGGATTGGGGCTGCTTGGGTGGCAACATCCTCTCTAGAAGGCGATGCGCATCTGTACATTGCATATTGTACAGGAGGCAAAGGTAGGGTCCCTCACCGATTAGGCGATGGCCACCCTGTTGGATGAGGCGAGCCAGAGTGGTTTGTGCCCGGGCGGACAAAGCGCTTGTAGATCACACAATGACACCTGGAGTCCAGCACTCGAGAGGGATTCCGGAGGAAGCCGAGATGCTGCGATCCTCGAATTGCCAACGTGGAACCATACACCAGATCTCTTCAAGACATTGGACTTACGAACACGTTTGAGGTGACGCAAGTAACTCATTATTGTTTTCCAGGCTAAAGAAGCTAAGGATAACTGTGGGTTATGTTGATAGGACAAACCTCAGGCTCTTCAACAGCATTCATAATAATCTAATGGTTTCGCGAGTTCCGTACCTTCTCCACAGGTGATATACAAGCAAGATCAAACAAGAGCAAATACAATGAATTATGAACTCGGATGGTCAGCCAATTAGAATTTTGGTGAAAAGGGAGAGGGACAAAATTTTAAGAGTTATGACTAACTGTCCACCAACCACCATTTTGTCGCACTCGCTGACTGTATAAGATCTGGTTGGTGGACAGTTAGTCATAACTCGTAACATTTTGTCTTTCGCCTTTTTCACCATAATTTAATTGGCTCACCATCCGAGTTCAACTTTGCACACCTGATGCGACGTAATAACCTATACGGTGAAACGTAAGTCATGTGGAACATCTTGTTAATGTACATAACTAGTCCACAAGAGAGAGTTTGGAAGCTTTGTCACAACTCCGAGTTTCACGTATCTCTATTATCATCAGGCAACTGATGGATCCAAAGCGGGCAGCCAGAACATAAGGGGGAGCAAGGTGGGAAATTCCGAGGGGTGTCATAGGCGACGCGTATCATAGCGCAAGAGAAAAGGGAGAGAGTGTGGGTGTATGTTTGTGTAGTGGTGTGGGCATGTGTGGATTTGGCATTTGTCCCCAGCTCTATTCTATATCATTCATGCCGGAACTACTGCTGCATAGCCCCAAGTCTGAAGACTTGGCAACTTCACGCCTGCACCTGTCCTGTCACACCTATGGTGGTTGCGACTTCGGCGATGATTTTTAAGAAAGGTTTGCTCCCCACACCGGAGCTCACGCTATTCCGCCGACTTTACTTGACACTTGACTGACTCACGACTGCCATCCAGAGCACACGAGAAGTCCATCGAACCTTCGACTCGGCAAACCTGCAAGAAAGCAAAGTTTGATGAGGGGTGAATTCCCCGAAACACTGTGTATTGAGCAGGGAGTGGTGCTTTCTTGCAGGTTTGCCGAGTCGAAGGTTCGATGGACTTCTCGTGTGCTCTGGATGGCAGTCGTGAGTCAGTCAAGTGTCAAGTAAAGTCGGCGGAATAGCGCGAGCTCCGGTGTGGGGAGCAAACCTTTCTTACAAATATACATCATGCATATAATATTATATAAACTCAGATGTTGAGCCATAAATAAATCTAGAAAGGAAAAAGACATTATGGATACGAGTTAAGAGTAACTCTCCATCACTGTAACATGATACTTTATACAGTCAGAAAGTGCAATAACTAGGCACAAAACTGACAGAGTACTGAGACATTCGACGTCCTGGCACCTAGCTTCAAAACATCTCCGTAGCGCTAACCGACAGCCTTCCAACTTGGAAGGTTCAAGGTTACGGAAAGATTTATTTATGGCTCAACATCCGAGTTTCAAATTGGTTGGTTGGTGGTTGGTTGTGTTTATTTGAATTCGCAAACCGAACGGACTGAACATGTCCAATGACAAGGAAGCGAATGAAGTCCAAATAACCCAGGAATGGGGACAGAGATGAAAAGAGAATATGGGAACAGAAGGCTCTCAGCAAAGGAAGAAGAGAAAGGAAGGAAAGAAAAAGAATAATGGAGAAGAAGAAGAAAAATCGTGGTCACGGCGAGAAGAAAGCTTTCAGCAAAAAGACAAAGGAAAGGATGAAGGAGAAAATGGGGAGACACATCGTGGTCACGGCTAAAGCCGGAGTAGCGGCAGGACACAGTAGGCATAACAACACCAGGAACAAGCACGCATGAAGCATGGGCCATGCCGGCCCAGAAGCAGGAGACCCCGACAGGAAGAGAGAAGAGAAGAGAGAGAGAGAGAGATCGAAGCATTGCACATCTACTTAAGTACATGTACGCCCACACATCCACACATCAACACACCCACACCCACACCCACACATCCACACACACAAACCCACACACACACCCACACCCACACACATACACACACACATACATGTACATACCCACACCTACACACCAATACACACATACTCAGACACATACCCCCCCCCCCACACACACACACGCACATGCGTGTGCACACACACACACAAAAACACACACACACACACATATGTACATTGACAGCCACACATACAATTGCTTTGCAATGTTCTCAGTTCATAGAAGAAACGGGACTGCGGCAGCACGGAACTGACGAGGAACAGAGATGGAGCGAATACTGCTTGGCAGGTTGTTCTAGCATAGCGCACCCTGGAAGGCGAATGTCCCCTTTCCAGAGTTGCTGCGGGCGGGTGGCAGGCAGAGACCCATGCTGGAGTCCAGGCGCGTGGACCGGCCACAAGCTGGCAGCAAGAGAACCTGAAGCTCAGGACTTGCTTGGCCGTAACGGCAGCGCCATGCAAGGAATGCCAGCTTTTGCTTGTACACTTCGGTTACCCGATGCAGTGAGAGGCGCTCCAGTAGGTCATGTGCGGATGTCCATGGCGGGCGTCCGACCACTACACGGGCACCACGGTTTTGCAGAACCTGTAGTCGATGACAGTGCGTGGCTGCCAGAGATGTCGAAAATGCATTTGATCCATATAGAAGATCGGGCATTATGATGGACTGGAAATAAGTTATCCGACCCCGTGTGCTGAGGCAACGCCGCATCCTCCACAGGACTCCGATCTTTGTTGATACACGGTTTGCACAGCGGGTTACGTGGTCATCCCAAGACATGTTGCTATCAAATGTTACGCCAAGGTACCTGGCAGACTCCACAAGAGGCAGCAGGGTCCCGTTACAGTTCACCGAGAGTGGAGTATGCTTCTCAGGTAGGTTCCCGGAAATGGAGATCACCTGGCTTTTGGAAGCATTCAGGATCAAGCCACGGTCGTTTAGCCAGTTAGCAATAGCTGAAGCTGACGCAGACAGAATTGCAGACACTTCAGACTTAGTCGGTTTGCTGCAAGTGAGACCAATCTCATCTGCAAACTGCAAAGACAAAGCTTGTCCAGCAACATAGGGTATTTCCCGAGTGTATATGTTGAACAAAATGGGGCCGAGCACAGATCCCTGTGGCACTCCGTAGGTGCAGAGAGTGATAGTGCTGCGTGATGGTCCGATACACACATGCTGGGTCCGTTCGGAGAGGTAAGAAATGAACCACCGCAGGGCTGTTGCCGTGACACCAACATTGAAGAGGTCGAGAATTAGTGGGTGATGTCTAATTCCACACCTAATGAGCCGTCACGAACCATACGGCGAAACGTACGTCGTGTGAAACAACTTGTTTTGTAGTCAACTAGTCCATCACGATGTCATGCATGAGGAGTACTGTAGGAGTTTGGCTTTCGGCTTGTACAATTCGTTTTCGCAAATCCTCCCATTTCTTTACTTATCTTTGATATTTATGACCCACCCAAGTTGGGTGGTGTGCTGCTTTGCTGCTTCAAAATGTACTTAGACCGCTTTGTCAAATATCGTACTGGTCTCGTCATCGTCCAGTAGCAATCGACATTCTTTGTTCCGTTGGGACTGTAGCTTTTGTTCCTTTTCGTTGCGCTTGCCTTCTCCTCTTTGGTCTTTCCGTAACCTTGAACCTTCCTAGTTGGAAGGCTTTCGGTTAGCGCTACGGAGATGTATTGAAGCTAGGTGCCAGGATGTCGAATGTCTCAGTACTCTGTCAGTTTTGTGCCTAGTTATTGCACTTTCTGACTGTATAAAGTATCATGTTACAGTGATGGAGAGTTACTCTTAACTCGTATCCATAATGTCTTTTTCCTTTCTACATAAAATTCATTTTTCTTGCTCTCGTTTGCTCGTGCCTCTATATGACATTGGTGATGCGGAAGGAGACAATGTAGGGGAGAAGGTACGTCACGACATGAAGAGAAGGCACGGAAGTTAAGTCCCAAAATGTAATCACCTGCGTAATTCTTCTTTCTGCTCATACAAAAACGAGCATGCATCAGGGATAATCTGACTTACATTATTCTTTGGTTCCAACGAATGTCCAGAAGTGAGAAGACATTCTACAACGGAAACATGACCATTCTCTGCTGCATGATGTAATGGTGTGTTGCCATGCTGGAAGTAGAAGCAAATTAAAGACAAGACATGTACACACATACCCACAGCCATACACATGTTGATGCACACGCACACATGCACACATACACACACACACTCATACATGCATGCTCACACACACACACACAAACCCCCCCCCCCCCCCCCCACACACACACACACACACACACACACACACACACCTTTGGACCTTTGGAAAGCCCATCGCCGAAGGCGATGATAGCTATTAGGCGAGGCAGTAGTTCTTGTGTCGGGATAAATCATTCGGACGGCGAAAGTCGCGGCCGCAGACACAGACGAACACTCTTGGTTGGGGCTGGCTTGGTGGCTTCCGACGGCTACGTTCGCGCCAGTCCCTCCGGTCCTGAGCAAGGTGGTACCATTGCGTCTCCGGGATACCGGTCGCACGCAGGTCTGAAGCTGCCACATCTCTCCAACGACGCTTGGGTCCATGGCGGGGCCGCGTGTTAGTGCCCTCCGCAAACAGGATCTGCTTTGGCAACCTGGTGTCGTCCATCCTTGCGAGGTGACCAAGCCATTCGCAGGCGATTCACACGAATGGCCTCCTCCAGCGAGGCTGGCATGCCGCTGCGCTTCGCCAAGTCTTCACTTGACAGATGTTCCTGCCACTGCTGGTCTCGGGTAACACTCAGGATCGTGCGAACACACTGTCGATGGAACGTGTCCAACCTGCGCAGGAGGGGTGCCTTCAGCGTCCATGTCTCAGAACCATACAGCAGCACTGTAAGGACCACGGCCTGGTAGACCTGACGTCGGATTCCAAGCGACAGACCCGAGTTCCGGAAAATTGGTTGGAGGAGGCTACCAAACGCCCTTGATGCCTTGGCGAGACGAGTTGTGACTTCGGCGTCCAGCTCTCCATCGTCGCTGATCGTACTGCCGAGGTAGGTAAAATCGCTGACCACGCCGATCACGTCACCAGCACTCCCAGGCACCACAATATCAGCACGGATGACACTCGGACCGACCGCCAAGAACTTCGTCTTCTGCACACTAACAGTCAGGCCCCAGCCTGACGCACACTGCGTAAATTCCTTCACCATCGTCTCCATGTGCTCGTACGAAGTGGTATACAGGGCAGCAGCATCTGCAAATAGCGACTCCGACACGGATAAGTCTGTGAGTCTGTGCTTGGCAGTACGGTCGCCAACCAACTTGCGGCCGATACGATGTTTCATCGGGAAACTAGGCACTGTGGATGTTGAGCGCCAGTGTGCAAGGACGGCAGAGAAGTAGAGGTTGAACAACATCGGAGCCAGGGTGCAACCCTGGCGTAGACCATTCTCCACCCCAAAGCTGTCAGACTGACCACTACCCACGCGAACAGACGCCATCATACCCTCGAGAAGAGACCGGATCACCTGAAGCTTGCGCGGAGGCACACCGAGTTTCTGCAGGACCAGCCAAAGCGCTGTTCGGGGGACCGAGTCGTACGCCTTGCGTAGATCCACAAACAAGACGTACAGATCAGATTGATGTTCAATGGCTTTCTCGAGTACTTGGCGGGCAGCAAAGATCATGTCGATGCAGCCCCTACCCTTCCGAAAACCGCACTGAGACTCTGGTAGCCAGTCTTCAGCGAGTGGCTCAAGCCGGTCCTGGAGCATGCGAGCAAACAGTTTGCCCACAACATCGAGCAAGCTGATGCCACGCCAGTTATCGCAGCTATGCCGGTTACCCTTCTTGGGAATGGGGACTATCTCTGCATCACGCCAGTCAGCAGGGACCGATCCAGTTTCCCAAACCCTAACGATGAACTCATGGAGGCGACCCAACAACAGTTCACCACCACAACGAATCAGCTCTGGCAGAATGCCTGATTGACCACTGGCTGTGCCATTCTTCATACGGCGAAGTGCACGTTGGAGCTCCTCGATGCTAGGGACGTCGTCCAGATGTTCACGAACATCCAATGCAGGCATGCTGTCAACAGTGTGTTGGTCAAATTGGCTCGGCGTATTTAACACACACACACACACACTTCCTTCCTTCCTTCTTCTCCACTGCCATGACTGGCTAAGTGGCCCCATACGGGGCAGCTCTTGGATTAGCGCTGTCTCCGGGAAGCGGCACCAGGACCCAACGACTGACGTGACGGCGCATTCCCACGGGTTATAATTGCTATTGAACGCCGCGATGTACAACGATGCCGTGCGATATCCTGACGGCGGCGGAAATCTCCGACAGTATATTGATGAGAGCCAAACCAAAGCGTCTCCTGGAGGCCAACGATGTCCATTCCATACTTTTTGAGCTGACGACACACAAGGTCAATTTTTCTCTCCTCGCGAATATTCGAACAAACTTTCCTTGATTTTTTTGCTTTGGACGCCGTATTCAAATTTCCGTCAGTGTCGACAAGAGTCCTGACGTTCCACGTTCCCAGAGACAGAACAACCTTTCGAGCCGCTGGTGCACGCGAGTGAAAAGACTCTGGGCGAGGGTTTGCAAGACCTCTACACCCAGGCGAAAGAGGGTCAGGGCGAGTGGTCACATCCGAAGTGGCCATGTCGTCAACGCTGAATTTTTCCTCCTCCGCGGCAGCAAGATGAAGACTGCCTTGTCTAACACCGCGTCACTAAGTGTTTTCTACTCACCAGGGCTGGCCCTGGCAGAAGCCACACACACACACACACACACACACACACACACACACATACACACACGTTAACTACAACACGAAGCAACTTTCGGTACGGGGAGTGCTGGCCATCGGAGTGAGAGGCTACGGAGAGAAATGCGTAGACACAGCCGAAGCAGAATGTTGGCGGAGCCAAGTATGTACGAGAGAGGATTCAGGGTCGGCGGGGTAAAAAGTTACTAAAAACTGCCAGAGCAGAATGTTGGCGGATCCAAGTTTCTACAAGAGTCTGCGTCCGAGGGACGGCCCTGAGTAGCCGAAAATGACCGTGGGCAACACCCCATTTAGTCACTTTATCAAAGTAAATTAGTGATGAGAATGGGAGGTGGGAGGGTTAAACACTACGAAAAAACAGGAATGATCCGAACACAGAACGGATCGAAATATATAGTCAGGCAAACTCTAGCAAGACATGTCGAGTGCGAACGAATGTCGCAAGTCGCCCACGTTAAGCGCCAGATACAAATGCCATGGTGACACCACGTCGCTGTTGTGTCAACAAACGCAAACACACGAGGTAGGGTTTGTGACTTATCTTTCAGAAGACAAAGAGAAAAGACTTCTTGTCCATAGCAAAGGACAGGCAGAAAACCGTGATGCATGTGTGTACTAGTATGCGTACACACGCGAGTGCAAAAGGGCAATGCGTACAACAGGCAGAACATATATGGATACACCACGCCCCTTCTGAGATAAAAGACATATTTATCTGATCAAAACAAAAAAAAACAAAAAAAAACACAGCAGCAATGAAGTGCATAAGTAACAGCAACAGTCATAGGTCCGGCAGAAGAGCGGAAACAGAATGAGGACAAAGTCATCAGTCATAAGATTGTCCGCGTGTGGATATCACATTAAACGGGACATTCTGCTGCCGATGGCGATGACTGCGGCGTGGTGCAGGCTGTGCTGGGGCATGTACACCAGGGGCAATAGAGGCAACTGGTGTCTGGCCTTGTGCCGCGTCTGGAGCATAAACAGTAGGGACGGCTGCAGCTGGCGGGGGTGTAGGAGAGACTCTTGGGCGGAGGAAACGGCGGTTGCGCCAATAGATGCGGCCGCTTGGAAGTTTCACCAAGTAGTCCCGGTGCTGACCAATGGCTACGATTGAGCCATGAGCTGACCACAACTTGGTCCGGGGATGCTGGATGTCGACATGTGCTCCAAGAGACAGACGAGGAAGGGACCGAGCAGAGCGGTTGTAATGCTGCTGAGTCGACTCCAGGTAGTGTGATGTGCGCTGGTCAACTTCATTAGCGTGTGTTTGCCATGCAGGAGCAAAGCTGGAATGGTGGGCAAACACAAAAGACGACAGAGGCCGGCCGTAGAGAGCTTGGGCTGGACTCTGACCAGTGGCGTTCGGGGTATTCCTCCACTCAAGCAACGCACGTTGAAAGGAATCCACGTCGAGGTCGCCATTACTAGTGGTCTTGTGAATTAGCGACTTCATGGCTTTCACGGCATTCTCGGCAAGCCCATTCGACTGCGGATAATGGGGAGAGGATTTAGCATGACGGATGTGCCAGGTATCACAGAACTTAGCGAACACATGGGACTGGAACTGAGGGCCACCATCACTGGTAAGTACCTCGGGGACACCAATGTCAGGAAACCAGCGGCGAAGAGACCGAATGACGTCTGCAGAGGAGGCAGTGCGTCCGAGCTTGGCAACGCAGGGCCAGCTGGTTAGTCGGTCCACATACACTAGATACTGCAGGCCTTCACACTCAAACAGGTCGGCGCTGCAATGCTGAAATGGCAGATCTGGAGCACGATCATCCACACGGAGTGGCTCCTTCGGTTGTGAGGCGCTGTGCAGGCGGCACTTATCACAACTGCGGACAACATGCTCGATGTCGGCTGTCAATCGTGGCCAGAATACAATCTGCCGGGCACGGGACTTCGTGCGTGTCAATCCTTGATGGGATGCGTGCAGATCAGACAAGACACGCTGCCGGAGAGCGACGGGAATCAAGAGACGGGGTCCTTTCATCACTAAACCACTGTCAATAGAGAGGTGCTCGTGACCATTCCAGTACGGCTGGAGTGACTCAGGCATGAGGGACCTCTTAGCAGGGAAACCAGACACGATGAACTGAACTAGGCACTGGTAGTCAGGGTCGGCCTGGGCGGCGGAGCGGAGCGCGTGGTACTTCAGGCCACCAGACGTATCAAGCGTGCACGCACGGATAGCAGCGCCCTGAGAGGCAGTACTCTCACCCAGTTCATCGTCAGGGCAGGGGTCGCTGACTGGATGGCGGGACAGAGCGTCAGGGAAAGCATGATCCGTGCCTTTCCGCCAGGTTGCGTGTAGCTGATAGGGCCGAAGTTTCAGGACGAGCCGCTGCAGCCGGGGATTCTCTATCTGATCCAAGTAGTAGGAGTTCAGTATAGGGATGAGCGGGCGGTGGTCGGTAATAACTTCGAACCGAGCACCGGAGAGATAGATCGAACACTTGCGTACTGCCCAGGTAACCGCAAGGCATTCAAGCTCAATGACGGCATATCTCGTCTCGGCATCAGAGAGGAACCGGCTTCCACATTGGAGTATGCACCAGGTGTCGCCCTGCTGCTGCCACAAAACATAACCAAGTCCGTTCTTCACGGACGCATCAGTTTCTAACCGAAGCGGTCGGCCAGGCTGAAAGAACGACAATATCGGGGGAGAAGCCAGGGCAGCTTTGACGGCGTTAAACGCGTCAGTGTGTGCCGACTCCCACAGGAACACATTCGTGGACTTCAGCAATGGGCGAAGCGGGTCGCTGAGCTGTGCGATACGGGGCGAGAAATCACTACACTGATTGATTAGCCCGAAGAATGAGCGGACGTCAGTGCGATTAACGGGTACTGGGAAATCAGTGATGGCTGCCGTCTTGTCACTGTCAACGGTGTAACCATCCGTGTTGATGTGGTAGCCACAGTAGTCGACTTCTGGGACGCCGAAGACGAATTTCTTAGCGCTCAGGGTAATGCCGTGCTGACGGGCGCGGAGCAGAGCGTCACGAACGTGGGTGAAATGAGTCGTCAGTTCCGTATCGTACACAAGACCATCGTCAACCACTTTTACGAAGTTGGTGAGGCGATCAAACGCTGCGTCGGTACGGGAGTTGAATACATCACCAACCGAGACAAGGCCCTGCGGGTTGCGAAGAAACTGGTACCGCCCCCACGGTGTGATAAAGGTGGTGAGCGGCTTGGCATCGTCGGACAGCGGGACTTGCCAATAGCCATGTCGGGCGTCGAGCTTCGTGAAGTAGCGGGCTTTGCCGATGGCTGCCACTGCGTCATGTGGTGTACGAGCAGGATGGGTGGGTCTGCGTACCTGATCATTCAGCTTTCGAAGGTCCACAGTCAGTCTCATCTCAGTAGTGCCCTTCTTCTCAACGAGAACGATCGGATGGCACCACGCAGAGGGTTCTGTGACTGGCTCGATAATGCGATCATCGACCATACTGTCCAGTTGGGACTTTATCTGATCCCGGTAGGCAAACGGTATGGTGCGAGCAGTGCGGACGCAGCTGGGTTCTGCACCTGGTTCCAACTGAATGTCCATGGGCGGACCATCCATTGGTGGAAGCTGTGAGCTGTCGAAAACGTCGGCAAACTCTTCCAGAAGCTGCTGTTGGAGCTGCTGGGCAGTGTTGGGTTCAGTACAGGCAGAACGGACAAACACGGAGGGCCAAGAAGCAGGCAACAGATTCAAGGCACAGAGGCTTTGGCGGGATAGCAGTGCCTCATCCAGGCCTTTGTACACGTGCAGTGTGGTGTCGTGTGTGACGGAATCGAGCGTCAAGGTCGCCTGGATCTTGCCAAGACTGGTCAAGGGTGCGCCATCAGCGGTGCGCACAACATCCTTGTCGGGAGGCAGATTCTCAATAAAGTCTCCGAGGAGCTCGAGGTGTGCAGGGCCAATAGCGTTGATGTCGCTGCCGGTGTCAGGAAGCCAGCGCAAACTGGTTGGCTTGTCGGCAGACACGAGCTGGGTGTTGACGGCTATGGTAGCCCCTTCACGGGAGGACGCGGCACGTTGCAGCTTCAGCTGACCGACAGTCCTCTTAGAAGCAGACGGACACATGGATAAGAAGTGACCGGTGCGTTGGCAGCCATTGCATTTGCGATCCGCAGCAGGGCAGGGTCGCTTGCTATGAGCGGTGCGGCCACAGTTGGGACACTTGTCCGGCGAGGGCTTGCTGCCAGACTTGGTATCCTTGGCTGCGGGTGCTCGAGCTTGCTTGGATGCCATTCCTTTCTGCTTCTTATAGCTGGAACGAACGGCACTCACGGACGCGTCTCCAGTGGCCTGACTGGGGATACGTGACGAGGTTTGACTGGCAGCCTCCTCGGCGCGGCATAGGTCGACGCAGGTTGCCAGGGTTAGATCCTTCATTGCCAGCAGCTTGTGTCGAACGTCATCCTGCAGGATGCCGGTAACAATGCGGTCTCGCAGAATTTCATCCGTGTTAGCCTGGAGCGACTGCTGGCATGTTTGACACATACGCCCTGAGCATGTCGAACAGACATCCAACCCGGAGAAGTTGCACGCATGAAACAACTCCCTCAGGGATGTGTACCACGCGTCGAACGTCTCTCCAGGTTGCTGGGCACGGCGATAAAATTCAATCCTGTCCAGCAGGGGTTGCGCTGGCGCCGGATGAACTTGCGTAGTTCAACCATGGCCTCCGGGACATCATGGGTGTTTGGCACCACAATCACACCTTCACGCACGAAACGTCGCAGGTCCTCATCCAAGGCCTGCCTAAACGCGGCCATCCTTGTCTCGCGGGGCTGCGCTGACAACAGCTGACACCGGGAGTAGTCCTCCCAGGCCTTGCTCCACGATACAAATTCAGCTAGATTCGCCGACGACAACAATATGGGCCGATCCACAGCGACGAGCTTGGTGGATGGAGCAGGAGCAGACGAAGCAGGTCCACTCGTGCTGCTTGATGATCCTTGCGACATTGACTGCAACAGAGTTTGGAGCTGCGCATCGCGCTGGGCAGATGCTTGCACTTGAGCTTGGATCAGCTGCACAAGTTGGTTGATGTCCGGCTGTGACTTAGCACCATCCGCCATGGCGAAATCACAACTACCGATATCGTACTACAAGGCTACGAAAAAATTCTAGAACTTCGAAACGGACAATTTTCGAAGCGAAACGAAAACGGGCAGAGAGCAACACTACAGGTGGGCTACTCTACAACTGCAATGGAACTACTAGTATACTAAGACTACAGGTAAAGTAAGACGTTCACTGCGCCATGTTGTGTCAACAAACGCAAACACACGAGGTAGGGTTTGTGACTTATCTTTCAGAAGACAAAGAGAAAAGACTTCTTGTCCATAGCAAAGGACAGGCAGAAAACCGTGATGCATGTGTGTACTAGTATGCGTACACACGCGAGTGCAAAAGGGCAATGCGTACAACAGGCAGAACATATATGGATACACCAGTCGCACGCCACCCACATCGGAGGTGAGCACTCGCATGAATGCTACGTAGAGAGACACGTTCAATGTTACGTAGAGAGTCACGTTCAATGTCATGTAGAGCGACAAGCCACGTAGAGTACCAGATGTGCATGCATTATGTTATAACATGATCACCGTGATATGCAGAGCCAGCAGCAAAGCGTGAGCATGCATTAACAGCACTATCAATAATAGCAGCATGGATTGAGCGGTAGCATAAAGCTGAGTGCACCCATTAATCTGCATTGACACCATAATGATACACACACCTCAGACCTCAGACCTGCCCATCGCGGAAGCGATGATAGCGAACAGCTATGTTAGACATAGCAACTTGTGCTGGGATAACACCATTCAACAGCTTGCAAGGCTGATGAATTGACCGCCACTATTTTTAGCCTGGTATCCACCACACAGCTGATTGAAGTGACTTTTTCTGGCCAGTGAATCCCTATTTTTCATTTTTCCATTTTTTTTCTTTTTTCTTTTTTTCTACACACACCACACCACATACTCCGGCATACACTGGCTGTTGGTAACCACCCAGGAGAATGAAAGAAAAGTCAGAAAGAGATCGAGAAAGAGAAGAAAGACGTGTGCGACCATAATCGCTACACACACACACACACACACACACACACACACACACACACACACACACATACACACACACCTTGAACATTGAACCTTGAACCTTGAAACTGCCACCTAAAGGTGATGCAGTGCCTCAAAGAGGCAAGGAGGGCAGAGTTACTTCTTGCATTTGTGTTCAGCCAGGTACTGGGGACGTGTGAACTTCCAGAGCAGGTCGGGCATGGGATGGTGCAGCGCTCGTTGCCAGAGCTGCATGTTCTGCGGTTGCAGTTGTGCCGGCGGTGCCCAGCTTTGCTCTGGGAACAGCGGTCACAGGTGTGGCAGTAGTACTTACATTGGCTGCAATCAGGTGGGAGAGGTGCAACTATCTCTGGAACTGGAGCGTCACCGAGGCTGGGAGAGCAGCTGTGCACAGCACATCCACCTCGGCTAGCAAACCGACGAAGGCACGTTTCGCACAACACCGCCACGGACTGTCCGTGGATCGGCTTCAGGCGCTCTTCTCTGCATTTGTGCCGCCAAAGTCCGCTTTTACTGGCGAATAGTCGCTCACAGATCGCACAGCACACTGACTTGGCTGTAGTTTCAAGGCGTAATTGCCGCGCAACAATGGCATCCGTGATGACCCACTCGCCAGCTGCGAGGTTGTACCAACCGGTGTATAGACCGAACGCCTTGAGGTCATCACGTACCAAATCACGCCATCGACGCCTGGGGCCCTGAAAAGGGCGTGGAGCATGGAGCCACGAGAACAAAACTTCCTTTGGAAGCCGGTGGTTGTCCATCCTGGCAATGTGACCAAGCCATTGCAGACGTCGACGTGCAACCATGTCAGCAACTGGCTGTGTAGTGCACATTCTATGCAGGGAGGCAGACGACAGGTGGTCCTCCCACTGTTTGGAACGCGAGATGCCGAGAATGACACGAACACTCACACACACACACACACACACACACACACACACACACACACACACACACACACACACACACACTGTACTTGTTGCTCACTGCCAAAACTGGTCACGTGAGTCCCCCCGGGAGAGGGGAGAGAGACTCAAAAGGAATCTTGGAAAGTTGACTCAACTGGTTATTGAACCGCCCAACGGCCGACACCCCCTGAAACAGGTGGACTTGAAAATGATCCCACTTATGGGCTCACCACACCTCAGTAAGTGGGTGAGACACACACACACACACACACACACACACACACACACACACACACACACACACCTGGTCCTGGTCCTGGTAAACACTGCCATTACAGTCACGTGTCCCCTCGCGGGGCCGACAACATGGAAAACGACGCGCGTCGGCAGAAAGTCGGCAGTCTGCCGAGAGATCAGGGACCATGTTCAATCGGCACGACGAGAGAGCCATCTCCGGCAGCTATGGATTTGGAATCCACGAGTGGAGCGGCAGCATCGGCCACAGGCCCCACAGTGGGCCTTGCAGCATGAGAGAGCGAGCCGCACACGCTGCGGCGGAGGAGTCGCCTGAGCAGCAATGGTAGACACCGCCGCCTGGCACGGAGCCCGAGACGATGTCGCGGGGAGCATCCGGGAGTTGGGGCACTTGTGGACCGCCAAACCTCCGGCACTACGGAACCAGCGCTCGCAGGAAGAACATTGTCGGCCACCTCTCTGTTCTGATACAGGTTTGCGGCGCTCATCGAGGCATTTATGGCGAGGCAAACCACTCCTGGAGAAGAGACGGCCACACTCGGCACAAGGTATCCGCAGGGTTTCACAAACGGGTTCGGGCGGGGGCAAAACACTGCAAGCGGCCCGCCATTCCCGTCTATCCTGGGCCAAGTCATACCATTCGTCGATGCCCAACGCCGCCAGATCCTTCCGCGCAGCATACATATATTCGCGCCACCTTTTCCTCGGGCCTCACATTGGACGGACAGGATGTAGGGTGCCAAACAGTAGTTGACGCGGGGGACGCTCCTCATGCATTCGCACAACATGCCCAAGCCACTCCATGCGGCGCGATGTCAGCAGGCTGGGGATGTCACGGGGCTGACGCGGATTCCACCGCTCCAGAACATCAACCCTGGTCAGTCGTTCGTCCCAGACATTCCGCTGGCTGATACCCATCACGGAACGGATGCAGCGCAGATGGAAAAATCACAGTGCATCAAGGTCGGGCTTCAACGGCACCCAACACTCAGCACAGTACAGAAGCAGAGACAACACGCATGCCCCGTACACAAGCCGCTTCGTAGCAAGTGAGAGGTTGCTGTCAGTGAAAACCGGCTGGCGCAGGGCACCAAATGCACGTGATGCACCGGCAAAGCGCGAGCTGATATCTGGGGTAGATCGGCCATTCGTGTGGAGGAGAGAGCCAAGATAACGGAAACTATCTACACACTCGACCACCTCACCCGCCACGTCCAGGGGCAGCCGGTCTGCTTCCGCGAGTCCATATCCAGCAGCCATCACCTTTGTCTTGTCCATGTTGACTGTCAAGCCGAAAGAATACGCTACATGTATGAATTGGTCAAGGGCCCGCTGTGCACCATCATGAGTGGTAGCCAGCAGAGCAGAGTCATCTGCAAATTGACACTCGCGATGGACCTTGCTCTTGTCTGTTGACTTCCGACTGAATAGGAGACTGCCCCCAGGGTTTGTCGCCACAGGAATACCAACGCCAGGAATGTCGGCAACAGCACGATGCCACTGCTGGAAAACGGCCCTCATCAACAGATTGAAGAGTACCGGTGCCATGCAGAAACCCTGCCGAAGGCCTTTCCGCACCTCAATTGGTGGCGCATCAACTCCCGGGATCTTCAACGTTGCTGTCATATTGGTGTGGAAAGAGCGTATGATATTGAGGAGGCGCTCAGGGACACCTGCCTTCTTGAGGATAATCCATAGGTATTGGCGGCTGACAGAGTCATACGCCTCACGGAGGTCTACGAAGACTAGAAAATCCTTGCACCGATGTTCGTAGAGCTTCTCTGCGACCTGCCGAACGGCGAAAACCATATCCGTGCATGACCGACCCTTCCTAAAACCACATTGGGAGTCGGGAAGGATGGTTTCGGCCAAAGATTGCAAGCGGCGCTGAATCATGGCAGCAACGACCTTGCCAACCACCTCCAACAAAGCAATGCCCCGCCAATTATCGCATTTGGCAAGGTTGCCCTTCTTCGGGATGGGGACCAGATTGCTACACACCCATTCTTGAGGGACTGCTTCGGCCTTCCACACGGTACACACGAGGTCCAAGAGGGCACACATAAGAGCGGGGCCACCGGCCTTAACCATCTCAGGTAAGATGTCAGAGCCGCCAGCCGCCTTCCCATTGCTCATGGCTGACACCGCACGCTGAAGCTCAGCAAGGTTCGGTGGTTCGCCAAGCTCCTCGACGATGTCCTGCTGTTCCACCTGATCGATAACACCGGGGTCGAATGTGCTTGGGATGTTGTAGACCTTGGTAAAGTGGCGCGACCATCGCCGTCCCTGCTCCGCCGGAGAAGTACAGATGTTGCCATTCTCATCTAGGAATGCCATATTTGGGATTGGCTTGAGGCCAGATCGGGCATCTTGTAAGGACCGTATTCCGGCCCACACGCTTGCGGAATTAAACCGGCCACTCTCAACCCTGCCCGCAACTGTGGCGAACCACTGGTTCTTAGCCGTGCGCACTGCCTGCCTAGCCTGTCGTCGTGCCGTGCGCAGCTTCTAGTAGCCATCGTTCCGACGGCCATTCGTTATCCACGACCGATGGCAGGCATTACGTTCCACCAGTAGCGGCTTCAAAGTATCCCTGCTATCAGCAAACCAGTCCGGCTGTCGGCGACCCTGGCGGCCCAAGGCAGACTGTGCGGCATCTGTCATAGCACTACGGATGTTGTTCCATTTTTCATCAACAGTGGAGCAGGGGTCGGCGGTACCCCTGAGCCTGGCAGCGACACCGTCTTGATACTCGTCAACAACACGGCGGACCTGACCATTGTCATCAGTGGATACAATATCCGGTAAGCGGCACGTTGCGAAACGAGCCCTCTTGGACTGTGCGGCCGGTTTCCGCCACCTGACACGACCCAGCCGGAAGCGCATTGCGAGTAGACTCTGATCACTGCCACACTCAGCCGATGGGATAATCTGTGAATCCGTACACCGGTGACGGTCCCTCTGAGCAACTATGATGTAGTCGATGCAGTGCACATGGCGACTCCTAGGGTGCATCCACGTACCCTTCAACTCTGCTTTCTTACAGAACCAAGTGTTACATATCCAGCCCTCATGCATGGCCAAGAAACTGAGGAGGTGCTCACCAGAAGAGTTCAAAATGCCAAGGCCATGTGGGCCATGCACCCTGCACCAGCTGTCCTGACTGTGTCCACTTCCGACCCTGGCGTTGAAATCGCCCAGCAAAATAAATTTTTCACTTGGGGCGATGTTGTTCATGACATTCTGGAGCGACGCATAGAACTCGTCCTTTGCAGAGCGTTTGCTCCGAAAAGTCGGGGCATACGCGGTGACAATGGTAATCCAGTCTGTATTCCCATTTTCCAGTTCGAATCTCAAGCGGAGTGACATGACACGAGCAGAGAGCGGCGACGATTGACATCCACCCGCGCGCCAAGCTTTCAAGACATTTCCGCGGAGCACGAACGCAACCCCCTCGCCTCTCTGACATGGCTCACCGACTCCAGGTACTGGGCGTCCAGAAGTAATGACCTCCGCTCCAGTGACTCTGTACTGCTCACAGCCAAACCAATGCGTTTCCTGAAGACAGGCGATGTCCATTTTCAAATTTTCAAGATGTTCAACTATTTGAAAGATTTTGTTATCGTCGGAAACAATTCCTCTCACTGCTGCCGTCTGAACTGGTCCATCACTCTCCACAAGAGAGCGAACATTCCATGAGCCAATGCTCAGAGTCGTTCCAGGTCGTCGCCTTTGTGCGGTAGCTTGCTCCACTCGCGGGCTTGCAGGGCCTCGCGAAGGACTCCGAGGTTGGGGTGACGGGGAGAGTGTCGGCATCGTAACTATCCGACCAAGTCTCCTGTCGTTGAAGACCCCACCTCAGGCGCTGCTTGCCTGGACGGCTGGGGACACCCCAGGCCGTCCACAACGGCGAGGACAAGCACGGATGGAGGCCAGAAACAAGAGCCAAAAAAACTACAACCGTCCTCCACCAGAGCAGAGGACACACACACACATACACACACACACACACACACACACACACACACACACTTGTTGCTCACTGCCAAAACTGGTCACGTGGGTCTCCCCGGGAGAGGGGAGAGAGACTCCAAAGGAATCTTGGAAAGATGACTCAACTGGCTATTGAACCGCCCAACGGCCGACACCCCCTGAAATCCCCAAAACTCTGGGTGGACTTGAAAATGATCCCACTTATGGGCTCACCACACCTCAGTAAGTGGGTGAGGACAAGGTGCAGAAAAAGGATTGACGGCATCAGGGTATCCGTCCTGGGATCCAACTGCAGTTACCCCTGCCCCCAGTGAAGGTAATACTTGCTACTAGTGTGGGTGGCTAAATCAGAGTGGATCTGATCTAAGCGTCACTAGTATCATTGATTACACAAGAGTTAATCTAGCCAGAAGCAGTCCATGGTTAACAGGTATGTATACTTCAAATAGAAGTAACCTGAAATCAACAAAGGTGGCAGATACAACAATACACCTTCAAGCAGCCGAGCCTGTTGGCAACAGACCCAACACAATCAGGCATAAGTGTACCCACCAACCGGACTAGCTGGCACCGAACACACACACACACACACACACACACACACACACACACACACACACACACACCTTGGACCTTGGACGCGCTGCCATATTCTGGCTATGCGGACCCCATGGGGGGTTGAGCAGGTTCGGAACAGTAGGGGCGATGACGGGATAGGTCCTGTGGTCTACTGAAACGCCGACCGCAATTGCAAACGATGCAGAAGGAGCTACGGTCTGTGTTGGTTGCTCTGGCCGAGCCACGGCTGCACTTGTGACGTTTCATGCCTTGGCGCGATAGCACACAGCGGTTGCAGCGGGCGCAGTGGAAGCCGCAGCGTTCGCAGGACATATTGTTTGTAACCGGTGACTCAAGTGTGTCAGAAGATGCCTCTGCTGGTGATGTTGCTGGCGAGCACTTGTGTCGGGCAAATCCACCCTTGCTCCGGAACCATCTGTCGCACTGATCGCAGTGACAGCTTCCTGGCTGTTGGCTTACGGGTAGGGCACGCGTAGCTGTACACTTGTGTCGCTTCCTGTCACTTACACGACTGAAGGAACGGTGACAAGTTTGGCACACAACCGGTGATGGTCGAGGTCTGTTCTGCTTGTCTGGCAGACAACGGTAAGCCTGGCGCCATTTGGAGCGAGAAGAGGTGGCCACTTCATACCAGTCGTCAAGTGGTTTGACGTCACTCCGAACACAGTCTCGCCACCTTTTCCGCGGACCATGGGCAGGTCTCTTGTTTGGAAACGAACCGAACAGTAGAGCCTTCGGGATGCGTTCATCCTCCATCCTTGCCACATGACCAAGCCACTCAAGGCGACGTCTGCTGAGACGACACTCCATGTCCAAGGTATCTCCCCAGCGCTCCAGAACTTCAACATTAGTTATCCTGTCATTCCATACATCTTGACGACTGATGCCCAGAATGGTGCGGACACAACGGAGATGAAAGACAGACAACGCATGAACATCAGCCTGTAGCGGTACCCAGCATTCGGACCCATAGAGCAGAGTCGACAGCACACAAGCATTGTACACTGACCGTTTGATGGATATTGTCAGTGTTACATCGTGGAATATCGATTTCTTCAGAGCGCCAAACGCTTTGGCAGCTTGTGCAATCCGGGATGTGACATCATCATGACATCGTCCGTTGCTGTGTATGTTGGATCCAAGGTAACGAAAAGACGACACATGGGCAATCTCCATAGTTCGAATCGCGAGCGGCTCTAGATCGTCGTTAGAGATGTTGGGGCCAGAGACCATGAACTTGGTTTTGGTGGCACTGACGGTGAGGCCAAAATCGCTGCATACATCCACAAATACCTCCAAGGCTGAAACTGCGGCCTGGCGTGTCGCGGCCACAAGAGCGGAATCATCAGCAAACTGACACTCTGTCAGCTCCAGGGATCTATCACGGCGGCTACGGTGGTGGAGTAGCTTCCCATCTGGCTCGAAGAAGACCTTTGCGCCTACACCAGGGATAGGCTGCACGTGCTGGCGCCAACAATGCATCACTGCCCACATGAAGATGTTGAATAGGACAGGGGCCATGCAACATCCCTGCCGCAAGCCGTTCGTCACAGGGATGGGGTCAGCTTCAACATTCGACAGACGGAGAGTTGCGGTCATGCCGTCATGGAATGCACGGATAACAGCGATCAGCTTCTCGGGGACGCCAGCTTTTCGCAGTACTAACCACAGACACTCTCGCGGAACTGAGTCATAGGCTTTCTTCAGGTCAATGAAGATGAAGAAACACTTCTGCTCATGCTCGTAGCTCTTTTTGATTAGTTGCCTTGCCGCAAAGATCATGTCAGCACACCCGCGTCCTGTGCGGAAGCCGCACTGAGAGTCTGGTAGCACATCGTCTAGTTTATCAGCAAGTCGGCTCTGGATGACGCGAGCAACCACTTTACCAATAACGTCGAGGAGAGCTATGCCTCGCCAGTTGTCACATTCTGCAAGGTTACCTTTCTTGGGGATAGGCACCAGCTGCGCGTTGACCCAGTCGCCAGGAACACTGCCACTGTCCCAGACTGAATGGAGAAGCTCCAGTAGGTGGTCAGTAAACAGATCTGGACAGGCTTTGAGCATCTCCGGCAGTATTCCTGACTGACCTGCAGCTTTGCCACTTCGACATTGCGTGATTGCCTGCTGTAACTCCAACAGATCAGGCGGCGCAACCAAACTATCCAGACACGGCATTTGTGGAACACAGTCAAGAATACTGGAATTGAACGTACTTTGCACATTCAGAACACCAGAGAAATGACGGCCCCAACGTTTGCCCTGGTCTTCGGCAGATGCACATGGATTTCCATTCTCGTCGTTGATCGCAGCAGTTGTGATGCGGGTCGGGCCTTGTTCGACTGTTTGTAGTGCACGAACACATTTCCACACAGTTCGTCCTGAGAATCTTTGTGCATTGGCGAGCTCTGCCTTGGATGATATCCAGTCACGTTTAGCCTTCCGCACTCCGGCACGCGCTTGACTGCGAGCCTGTTTGAAAGCAGTGTGATCCCTAGGACGTTGATGTTGAAGCCAGAGCGCGTGCAGCCGATTCCGTTCCTGTAACAGAGGTTCAATAGTCGGGCCACTGTCCACATACCAATCAGGTTGTTTACGCTTGCGTTGACCAAGAGTGTCCGTTCCGGCAGTGACAACACACACACACACACACACACACACACACACACACACACACACTACCACTAGTACTACTATAGCATGACTGCCCATTGGGCAATGTCACCCCCGGAGGGGTCCAGAGTTTGGAGGGCACCGTCATTGGCAGGACTTCTGGTGCCTCGTCAAGTCTTGCTGTCGTCGGAAACGCTGTGCGCAATGCATACAGATCAGCGGCATTGATTCTCTATCGGCTGCAGCGAGACGTTTTCCACGGTTGCAGTTATGGCGGTTAAAACCAGCCCGGGACTTGAAGCAGCGATTGCAGCGTTGATAATGCTGAAAGCAGCAACTAGCGAGAGACGCCGTCAATGCCGTATCTGCATGTTCAGGGGGTGCAGGCTGGCAGCGATGAACTGCAAGCCCACCCTTACTCCGGAACAATCGGCCGCAACTGACGCACTGTGCTGAACCACGCTGTTGGTGGACGGGAAGTTGGAGCTCAGCCAAACACTTGTGCCGTGCCTTGTCTTGAGGACGAGAGAAGGCCCGGTTGCAAGAGGAGCAGAGTACGAGCGAGAGGAGGCTGAAAAACCAGAACCTGCTCTCGCCAAGCCGACCGGACTTGTGCGCAATCAAACCATTCTTGAATGGACTTCAAGTCAGTAGCCACAACGTCTCTCCACCTGCGCCTGGGACCGCAGAAGAGGCGCGCAGCCAACAAACGACCAAACAAAAGCTGCAATGGGACACGGTCCTCTGACATCCCAGCCACATGACCAAGCCACTCTAAACGACGATGGCGCATCTTAACAGAGAGTGGCACTGGGTCACCCCAGTGACGACGTAACTGCGCAGACGTGATGTGATCGGATTGCTGCTGGCTGCGAGGGATGGCTAATATTCTGCGTATGCAGCGATGATGGAACGCATCCAAACGTCTCTCACACACACACACACACACACACACACACACACAGACACACACACACACAGACACACACACACACATACATATTCACACCTACAGACACAAAGACAAGCACACACGCACACAGGGGACTGATGTGTATTGACACATAGGGTTGAAACGATCGAAAAAATGTCTATATCAATTTCCTCGATTGCTCGATCGATCATTTTCCAAACGACAGGAAATAACAATGAAACTTGGTGGCTGCTTTTGAATAATGTCAATGGGATCAAGTTTTAAATGCACGCTTCAGGCAGCAGCTGTGACGTCATAAGGGTGCGGAACTGAACGAAGACACACAGGTAAGCCTGAGCAATGGACAGGAGGTAAGTGACTGCAATTTAAAGCAAATAATATTATTCAATGTTCATTGTTGTTGTTGTTTTCTTTATTTGAATATGATAAAACCAAACAGGCAGAACTGTCAAGTGACAAAAAACAAAAACAAAAATTTGACGGGTTGGCGTACCGGGCAGGTCAAGAACAAGGAGTCGTACAACTCCCTGGTCAAGAGCCACCTTTCCGCTTCCGTGGGACGCCACCACCCCATGATCAGGCGTCAGATGCGGCTCCTAAACGGTGGGGGAGGATAGATCAGATACACCAACCAGAGGCCAAAGGCCTAAATCACATTTGCCACATCCATGTTTTACTCATGCCAGGCCACGAGTTCTCAATTAGCTGTGGGTCGCAGCACGGTTGGAAAAAATCCTTCCGCTTCCAAGCAGGACTTGAACCTAATACCTCTCGTTTCTCAATCATGGTCTTAGACCAACCCACTGTGCCTGCCTGCAAGTGACAAGTGAGCAAATTATGGACGTCATAATGCTATAACGGGACTTGCAGGTGGTCAATGACTGCGAGTAATGTGTGAAACTGCTGACGAGCATAGTGTGGCGGCTCTATAGGTTGAACTGTGAGAAAATCATCGAGGTAGTGCAGCAGGTCATGCACATTGAATTTATTCGTGGCTACCCACCAAAGGGCGTCGGGGAGCCTGTTGAACAAAAATGGAGAGAACATTCATGTATTAGGGAGTTAACGAATGCGCGGTCAGGGTGCCAGGCCGGAGCGGACTCAAGCCGATCCAAGTGAACAGCGTCCAGTGCGACTGTTGGCGCAACGGAACCCCTGCCGGCTGGTTGCCCTGTGCGACACTCTCGTGCGCCGTGTCCGGAGACGTTGCAGGTGCTGCATTGGTGAGCGTACAAACAGGGGTTTTGACGACACAAGCCCCAGTTGTAGAGTCGACACCACTCAGTTGCCGAGTGTGCGGCGCCAGGGGCTGCCGCGGAGCTGGGCCGAAAGGGCTGCACAGCACGGATGTTGCTTGCTGACAAGTCGGCCTCCGCGCCCCTGAGTCCTGACTGCCAGTACCACAGCCGTATGCACCAGTGACCAGTCACCGGACGTGCAACATCGAACACGGTAGTGCACAGTGTTTGTGCTGTTGTGTCCTAATGACGTGACGGCTTGTGAAGGGCCTAGGGGAGGACAAACCAACAACCCACTCTTGTTCGGCTAACCGACAACTAACCCTGAAGGGCTGTCATCCTTGTTATTTTATCTTGGTGTGTAAAGTTGTACAATATGTGAGTACTAGAAAAGGTACCAGTAGTACGGGAAGTAGTACGCAGCATGCTATTCTAATGTCATATATGGACAGGTGTGAATATGAGGATGTGAAGGTTATAGTTACTGTATATGCATATGTATAGGGATATTTAATGGCACCAAATGATATAGTTCCAATATCATCACACCATTCCCCTTCTCCCGTCACAGATACCATCTGTGACAATGACTAAACGAGAAACAATATATATAGAATGTAACGGCACTAAAGGATATAAAGGAACAATATCATCACACCATTCCCCTTCTCCGGTCCGAGATACCATCTGGGACAATGACTAAATGAAGAGAGAAACAATAGACGAAGAAGCTAGGAGCAACACAGCAGGAGAAGAAAGTCACATCTTGCGGGACAATGCATCGGCGTTGCCATTGAGAGCGCCAGGCCGGTGCACAACGGTGAAAGCAAATGGCTGCAGAGCAATGGCCCATCGGGCCTCCCGAGCATTGCCACTATGATGCTGAGCAATCCATTGAAGAGGGCGGTGGTCGGTAATCAAGGGGAAGCGTCTGGCGAGGAGATATGGAGCGAATTTGAGAATGGCCCCCTTGAGGGCGAGACACTCCTTCTCGATGGTGGCATAACGGCGTTCACGGTCGAGGAGCTTGCGACTGGCATATGCTACGGGGTGTTCGGTGCCCTGGGCATCACGCTGGGTCAGGACAGCGCCCAAACCAACATCGGACGCGTCCGTGTGTAGGTAGAACCCCGCAGCAAAGTTCGGCGCAACAATGACCGGGTCGGAGACAAGGAGGCCTTTCAATTGAACGAAGGCCTGTGCAGCTGAGGTCGTCCAGTGGAGGGTGTTGGGGTGGCTTTTCGACGTCATGGCTACCAAGGGCTCCGCGATGGTTGAAAAGTGTGGAATGAGGCGACGATAGTAGCTGCACAACCCCAGGAAGGAACGCAGGGCCTTCTTGGTCGTGGGATGTCGCCAATCGTCGATGGCTTGCAACTTGCCAGGGTCCGCACGCACCCGACCATGACCAATCACATGGCCAAGGAAGGGAGTTTCGACCAGATCTGGCCGCTTATGCCGACTACACAACGCTGTTTCAGTGCCTGTCCACCATGGATACCATTGACCACAGCTCGACAATCCTGCAAAATGCTCTCGATGCCCTTGTGGATTGAGGCACCAGCTGGAGAATTGCGTTCGAGCCAGTCAAGTCCCAGGCCATGATTATTGACCATCACCGCCCTGCCTGGGACCTCCCAGCAGTACAGTTTGCGGGTGTCCCCCTGAATGGAGAGAGTAACCTCAAGCTTCTTGGGGTAACCTTGGACAGCCAACTTTCCCACCGCAACCACCTCCGTACCATCGCCATCAGAGCACGCCAGCGTCTCGGGCTCCTGCGGAAGGCCTCGCCGCTCCTGGATTCTCGCAGCCGAGCTACAGTGTACCATGGGTTTGTACGCCCAGTAATGGAGTACTGCCCATTGGTCTGGATGGGCGCAGCAGATTGTCACTTGCAGCGACTTGACCAGACGCAGCGCTCAGCCCTCCACTTGATTGGCCCAGGCGCAATGCTGCAAAGCCTGTCTTCCGGCGCATGGTAGCTGCGTGTACCTACATTTACAAGCTACTGTGCTCCAATCCTACCAGCCCACTTCGTCAGCTCTTGCCTCCCTCTCAAGCCCCTCCCCCGACCAGCCCATGTTCGACCCACTCGTCTCTCTCTCGTCCGTTTCGACATGCATAACTACCAGCTTGAGACAGGGCTACCTGTCAATAGCCGGGAAAGTTGCCGTAGAGCTTTCCCCGCCTGTGCTGTCCCTGTATGGAATGCCCTGCCACCCGCCGTCCTCAGCCAGCCACCTGACCGGAAAGGGCTGCAAAGTTTCAAAGTGTCTGTCTTCCGGCACCTCTGTGCCCAGCAAAGGCACTGGGCCACTGACACTTTGTAAGATGTATGCACATCTGCCCACACACTGCTACATATTGCCATACGCCTCGTGCCCTGCTTACTCTTTTCTTTGGATCTAAATGTGCACCCCTTACGCATTATATAATTATACTTTATTTAGTTCTCTCCCCCTCTCTTGCCCCCAACCCTCCCCGCTCGCGCTCTCTCTCTCTGTCCCTCTCTCTCTCTCTCTCTCTCTCTCTCTCTCTCTCTCTCTCTCTCTCTCTCTCTCTCTCTCTCTCTCTCATCTGGTTGCGACGTCAATAAAAACACTGGTCGGAAGATCCACTTTTCTGAGGTACTGTATGTGGGGCTCCGTTTATTGAGGTGCGTTGAAATTTATTCTCTTTATCTTATTATTTCTTTTCTATAATTTCCCCATATGAGTTCCTATCAGTTGCTGTTAACACCTTGAGTGGAGAGCGCTTGCTCGAGCGTTGAACAGGGTTCTTAATCCACCATACCCAGTTCGCAAGGCTGGGCGGGGTTGTGAGCAGGCTTTCATTTCATCTTTTCTTATTATTTCTGCTTTTCATCTTATTACAAAAATTCTGCGCTTTTTCTCCATCTGCGCATAAAATCTAGACTGACAACCTGCTTGTTAAATCATGCACCTGCTTTCAGGCGTAAAAACCCTGTTGTAGAGGTCTCAGTCCTCATTTGTTAGACTTATCTGCCTTTATAAATGTAACTTACTCTCTCTCTCTCTCATTTTTTTAAAATACTTTTTTAGTTCTCTTGCTCCCCAACCCTCCCCGCTCTCTCTCTCTCTCTCTCTCTCTCTCTCTCTCTCTCTCTCTCTCTCTCTCTCTCTCTCTCTCTCTCTCTCTCTCTCTCTCTCTCGTCTCTCTCTCTCTCATTTTTTTAAATACTTTATTTAGTTCTCTTATTTAGTTCTCTTGCTCCCCAACCCTCCCTGCTCCTTCTCTCTCTATCTCTCTCTCTCTCTCTCTCTCTCTCTCTCTCTCTCTCTCTCCTCTCTCTCTCTCCTCTCTCTCCTCTCTCTCTCTCTCTCTCTCTCTTTCTCTCTCTCTCTCTCTCTCTCTCTCTCTCTCTCTTTCTGTCTAAATTTCTCTCTCTTTCTCTCTGTGCTATTGGCGCGCCTGGTTGTGATGAAGCCGAGACGAGACTCCGCAGGTGCAGAGAGTGATAGTGCTGCGTGATGGTCCGATACACACACGCTGGGTCCGTTCGGAGAGGTAAGAAATGAACCACCGCAGGGCTGTTGCCGTGACACCAACATTGAAGAGGTCGAGAATTAGTTGGTGATGTCTAATTCCACACCTGATGAGCCGTCACGAACCATACGGCGAAACGTACGTCGTGTGAAACAACTTGTTTTGTAGTCAACTAGTCCATCAGAATGTCATGCATGAGGAGTACTGTAGGAGTTTGGCTTTCGGCTTGAACAATTCGTTTTCGCAAAGCCTCCCATTTCTTTACTTATCTTTGATATTTATGACCCACCCAAGTTGGGTGGTGTGCTGCTTTGCTGCTTCAAATTGTACTTAGACCGCTTTGTCAAATATCGCACTGGTCTCGTCATCGTCCAGTAGCAATCGACATTCTTTGTTCCGTTGGGACTGTAGCTTTTGTTCCTTTTCGTTGCGCTTGCCTTCCCCTCTTTGGTCTTTCGGTAACCTTGAGCCTTCCTAGTTGGAAGGCTTTCGGCTAGCGCTACGGAGATGTATTGAAGCTAGGTGCCAGGATGTCGAATGTCTCAGTACTCTGTCAGTTTTGTGCCTAGTTATTGCACTTTCTGACTGTATAAAGTATCATGTTACAGTGATGGAGAGTTACTCTTAACTCGTATCCATAATGTCTTTTCCTTTCTACATAAAATTCATTTTTCTTGCTCTCGTTTGCTCGTGCCACTATATGACGTTGGTGATGCGGAAGGAGACAATGTAGGGGAGAAGGTACGTCACGACATGAAGAGAAGGCACGGAAGTTTAGTCCCAACAATTTAATCACCTGCGTAATTCTTCTTTCTGCTCATACAAAAACGAGCATGCATCAGGGATAATCTGACTTACATTATTCTTTGGTTCCAACGAATGTCCAGAAGTGAGAAGACATTCTACAACGGAAACATGACCATTCTCTGCTGCATGATGTAATGGTGTGTTGCCATGCTGGAAGTAGAAGCAAATTAAAGACAAGACATGTACACACATACCCACAGCCATACACATGTTGATGCACACGCACACATGCACACACACACACACACTCATACATGCATGCTCACACACACACACACACACAAACCCACACACACACACACACACACACACACACACACACACACACACACACACACACACACACACACACACACACACACACACACACACACACACACACACACACACACATACACACACGTTAACTACAACACGAAGCAACTTTCGGTACGGGGAGTGCTGGCCATCGGAGTGAGAGGCTACGGAGAGAAATGGGTAGACACGGCCGAAGCAGAATGTTGGCGGAGCCAAGTATGTACGAGAGAGGATTCAGGGTCGGCGGGGTAAAAACTGCCAGAGCAGAATGTTGGCGGATCCAAGTTTCTACAAGAGTCTGCGTCCGAGGGACGGCCCTGAGTAGCCGAAAATGACCGTGGGCAACACCCCATTTAGTCACTTTATCAAAGTAAATTAGTGATGAGAATGGGAGGTGGGAGGGTTAAACACTACGAAAAAACAGGAAGGATCCGAACACAGAACGGATCGAAATATATAGTCAGGCAAACTCTAGCAAGACATGTCGAGTGCGACGTCGAACGAATGTCGCAAGTCGCCCACGTTAAGCGCCAGATACAAATGCCATGGTGACGCCACCCACATCGGAGGTGAGCACCCGCTTGAATGCTACGTAGAGAGACACGTTCAATGTTACGTAGAGAGTCACGTTCAATGTCATGTAGAGCGACAAGCCACGTAGAGTACCAGATGTGCATGCACTATGTTATTTTGGTCAACATGATCACCGTGATAGGCAGAGCCAGCAGCAAAGCGTGAGCATGCATTAACAGCACTATCAATAATAGCAGCATAGATTGAGCGGTAGCACAAAGCTGAGTGCACCCATTAATCTGCATTGACACCATAATGATACACACACCTCAGACCTCAGACCTGCCCATCGCGGAAGCGATGATAGCGAACAGCTATGTTAGACATAGCAACTTGTGCTGGGATTACACCATTCAACAGCTTGCAAGGCTGATGAATTGACCGCCACTATTTTTAGCCTGGTATCCACCACACAGCTGATTGAAGTGACTTTTTCTGGCCAGTGAATCCCTATTTTTCATTTTTCCATTTTTTTCTTTTTTCTTTTTTTCTACACACACCACACCACATACTCCGGCATACACTGGCTGTTGGTAACCACCCAGGAAAATGAAAGAAAAGTCAGGAAGAGACCGAGAAAGAGAAGAAAGACGTGTGCGACCATAATCGCTACACACACACACACACACACACACACACACACACACACACACACACACCTTGAACATTGAACCTTGAACCTTGAAACTGCCACCTAAAGGTGATGCAGTGCCTCAAAGAGGCAAGGAGGGCAGAGTTACTTCTTGCATTTGTGTTCAGCCAGGTACTGGGGACGTGTGAACTTCCAGAGCAGGTCGGGCATGGGATGGTGCAGCGCTCGTTGCCAGAGCTGCATGTTCTGCGGTTGCAGTTGTGCCGGCGGTGCCCAGCTTTGCTCTGGAAACAGCGGTCACAGGTGTGGCAGTGGTACTTACATTGGCTGCAATCAGGTGGGAGAGGTGCAACTATCTCTGGAACTGGAGCGTCACCGAGGCTGGGAGAGCAGCTGTGCACAGCACATCCACCTCGGCTAGCAAACCGACGATGGCACGTTTCGCACAACACCGCCACGGACTGTCCATGGATCGGCTTCAGGCGCTCTTCTCTGCATTTGTGCCGCCAAAGTCCGCTTTTACTGGCGAATAGTCGCTCACAGATCGCACAGCACACTGACTTGGCTGTAGTTTCAAGGCGTAATTGCCGCGCAACAATGGCATCCGTGATGACCCACTCGCCAGCTGCGAGGTTGTACCAACCGGTGTATAGACCGAACGCCTTGAGGTCATCACGTGCCAAATCACGCCATCGACGCCTGGGGCCCTGAAAAGGGCGTGGAGCATGGAGCGTCGACGGGCAACCATGTCAGCAACTGGCTGTGTAGTGCACATTCTATGCAGGGAGGCAAACGACAGGTGGTCCTCCCACTGTTTGGAACACGAGATGCCGAGAATGACACTCACACTCACTCACACACACACACACACACACACACACACACACACACACACACACACACACACACACACACACACACACACTACCACTAGTACTACTATAGCATGACTGCCCATTGGGCAATGTCACCCCCGGAGGGGGCCAGAGTTTGGAGGGCACCGTCATTGGCAGGACTTCTGGTGCCTCGTCAAGTCTTGCTGTCGTCGGAAACGCTTTGCGCAATGCATACAAATCAGCGGCATTGATTCTCTATCGGCTGTAGCAAGACGTTTTCCAGGGTTGCAGTTATGGCGGTTAAAACCAGCCCGGGACTTGAAGCAGCGATTGCAGCGTTGATAATGCTGAAAGCAGCAACTAGCGAGAGACGCCGTCAATGCCGTATCTGCATGTTCAGGGGGTGCAGGCTGGCAGCGATGAACTGCAAGCCCACCCTTACTTCGGAACCATCGGCCGCAACTGACGCACTGTGCTGAACCACGCTGTTGGCGGACGGGAAGTTGGAGCTCAGCCAAACACTTGTGCCGTGCCTTGTCTTGAGGACGAGAGAAGGCCCGGTTGCAAGAGGAGCAGAGTACGAGCCCGAGGAGGCTGAAAAACCAGAACCTGCTCTCGCCAAGCCGACCGGTCTTGTGCGCAATCAAACCATTCTTGAATGGACTTCAAGTCAGTAGCCACAACGTCTCTCCACCTGCGCCTGGGACCGCAGAAGAGGCGCGCAGCCAACAAACGACCAAACAAAAGCTGCAATGGGACACGGTCCTCCGACATCCCAGCCACATGACCAAGCCACTCTAAACGACGATGGCGCATCTTAACAGAGAGTGGCACTGGGTCACCCCAGTGACAACGTAACTGCGCAGACGTGATGTGATCGGATTGCTGCTGGCTAATATTCTGCGTATGCAGCGATGATGGAAGGCATACAAACGTCTCACACACACACACACACACACACACACACACACGCACACACACACACACACACACATATTCACACCTACAGACACAAAGACAAGCACACACGCACACAGGGGACTGATGTGTATTGACACATAGGGTTGAAACGATCGAAAAAAATGTCTATATCAATTTCCTCGATTGCTCGATCGATCATTTTCCAAACGACAGGAAATAACAATGAAACTTGGTGGCTGCTTTTGAATAATGTCAATGGGATCAAGTTTTAAATGCACGCTTCAGGCAGCAGCTGTGACGTCATAAGGGTGCGGAGCTGAACGAAGACACAAAGGTAAGCCTGAACAATGGACAGGAGGTAAGTGACTGCAATTTAAAGCAAATAATATTATTCAATGTTCATTGTTGTTGTTGTTTTCTTTATTTGAATATGATAAAACCAAACAGGCAGAACTGTCAAGTGACAAAAACAAAACAAAAAAATTTGACGGGTTGGCGTACCGGGCAGGTCAAGAACAAGGAGTCGTACAACTCCCTGGTCAAGAGCCACCTTTCCGCTTCCGTGGGACGCCACCACCCCATGATCAGGCATCAGATGCGGCTCCTAAACGGTGGGGGAGGATAGATCAGATACACCAACCAGAGGCCAAAGGCCTAAATCACATTTGCCACATCCATGTTTTACTCATGCCAGGCCACGAGTTCCCAATTAGCTGTGGGTCGCAGCACGGTTGGAAAAAATCCTTCCGCTTCCAAGCAGGACTTGAACCTAATACCTCTCGTTTCTCAATCATGGTCTTAGACCAACCCACTGTGCCTGCCTGCCTGCAAGTGGCAAGTGAGCAAATTATGGACGTCATAATGCTATTGTTGTCCATGCCTGCGCGAACTGCGCAGGTTGCGCATGAGTGCATTTGTACGCATTCTTGTTGTTGTTCTGTGTTTGCCTTCTTCTTGAGACTCTCTTTATCACCTGACCTTGTTCTCACTTTTGTCACTTAGGGTATGCCACGTTTCTATGCAGAATGAGCGCAATTGCGCCAATTTAGCCCTATAAAGATCAGTCTATTCTTATTATTCTTTCATTCAACATCATTATGCCTCCACTGATGAGCTCAGGAGGAGGGAAACAGCTGTCTGGATGGTCATTGTCAATATCAATCTATATACCGGAATTGTCCTCGCTGTGGTGATGGTGATGTGTGTGCAGAGTTTGGATTGGCCAAGAGTGCAATGTGGTGGTGTGGTGTATTGGACTCTGGCACCATAACAGCTTGGCTTATAAGGGCCCGGTCCCACATGCAGTGGCGGATCCGCTGGTGCGACAAGGTTTTGCAGGAGTGGTGTTGCACCTCTCCTGCGACAAAATGTTCGCGTGGTCTCACATGCTCACGCGTGCACGGCGAACGAAGCGAGCGAGCCTCTCTGACTTCCAAAACATTCACTGCAGCTTTCCTGCAACTCAAGCATGCTTTCACTTGGACGTACGCGTGCACGTACTGACACAGTAGTCATTATACTGATGGTGTGCAGTACAATGTACTGTGTTATTGCGATTAATAGTATAAGTGAAGCGGACATTACAAAATGATGAATGAGAATACATGTATCTAAAATGGTTGTTCCTAATCGATTTTCTTGAGACTATCATCAGGGAAAATCGTCTCACAATAGAGGCTATACGGAGAAACAAACGACTTATAGGTTAATGGATAGTGGGAAGTATACAAGGTGAGGTGTGAAAAAAAAACTTAAGTGGGAGAGAAGACGAAAGAAATTAGAAGAAAAGATGTGAGAGTGTTCTGACGGTGTGAGCTACTACAAAAGGTGAGTGAAATGAAGGCGTGGAAGCAGGTGAATGTGATAGAGTGAGGAACTGTGAGGTGTAGGTGTATGCGAATGAATACGTGTGTGAATTCTAGGTGAAGAGTCTCAGTTTTGTGACATTTTCTTTCTGAATGCATAGATTAGGATTGTGTTTACGGATGAAGACAGCTTCTAATACCTTAAGTTCACGAAACCTACGAGCACGACACAAAACAGTGAAGCATGAATCATCATACACTGAGCGGCATTGGCTACTAGACAAGAGGTGTTTCTTAATGGCTGACCCTTTCGTTGTGGTCTCACCTTCAGTCCGGTCAACTTCATCTTGGTTGTCCAACTCACTCTCTTCATCACTGCTCTCACCTTCCTCATCCTCCTCCGCTTCCATCCCGTCCTCTGCACCCAACGACAATCCCACGCTACTGCTCGCTGCCAGTCCATGTCCGGTTGTAGATGCTATTACCAGCGCACGAGTCATGCTCCTAGTTACTGGTCTCCGTACCTGTGTTTGGCCATTTTCTTCAGTCTCACGTACCTGTCTACTTGTAATCCGTTCAACCGGTACTGTTTGGTTCTGTTGTAGTTGTGCAACTGGCACCTGTTCGCTGGGCTTTGGCTCCATCTGACAATAGGTACAATGGTACACTTTGTTTGACGCGTGCGTTCAGGTGCTGAAGGGTTCTTCCTACATATCGGCTATCACAATGCCGACATTCAAAATGATAGATTACATGGCTAATCAGTTGGGTAGGAAGAACATCCTTCTTCACCGTGAACGCACGGGCCGTAGTAAAGACTGTTATCAATGCTGTGGCAAAATAGGTTTGTCTGACAACAGTCCTCACGGCGCGGGACACATCCAGCGAAATTTGACCTTTCCATGGAAGTCGTAAAAACACACGACATGGGCCAGGTCCAAACTCAGGCTCGGCAGCCTGAATATCAGGTTCGTTAAACAGCTTACTGAGGAGCTGAACAGGATATCCATTCTGAACGAATACCTTCTTCAGGAAACAAAGCTAGGCCACATCGCACTTGGAATCTTCGATTCATAAAACCCGACAAACACATTGGCCAGAACTGGACCCAATGGTGAACCCATGGCCACCCCGTCAATTTGGCAGTACATGGTGTCATCAAAAGAGAATTCAACATCAGTTGTCATCATCTGCATTAGTCTGCGGAACGCAGTTTCGGACATCCAGGGAGAATCGAACTGTTTACTGTACTCTTTATCGTGGTACAGAGCATTAGCGCAAATGTCATTGTCTCCATCACGGGCACATTGGTGAACAAGCTTACAACGTCGAAGGAGCACATGTGGGAAGAAGACGGTACTGGCTGCTCACGCAGGATATCGATGAATTGGAAAGTGTCTTTTACATTGTGTTTGCAATAGTACTTAGCTACTGGTGTAATAATATCGCACAACCATTTCGAAACTGTATATTGAGGTGAACCACACATTGAAAGTATTGGGCGAAGAGGACAATCCTTCTTATGGATTTTCGGCAATCCATAAAGTCTGGGCCGTGTTGAACCAATCGGTTTAATTCGTAAGTACTCATATTTAGATATTTCCTCTGCATTCCGCAGCTTCCGCAAGTACTTGATGATATCAGATTCTATAGCTATTGTACGGTCGTGTATCTGTACAGGGCCTAACTTAACAAACGTCAACCGATCATCAAGGATAGTAGCCATCTTCGTGTGGTGTTGTTCTTTAGTGATTATAACAGTGGCTCTACCTTTGTCCGGTCTCGTGATAATAATGTCCTTCCGTGCTCTGAGATCTCGGAGGGCTTTCAAGTGCTCTCGAGACAAAGAGAAGGATTTACGGTCTGGTTGTTGTGTGGCATGCTCTTCAGCTATCGATCTCAGCTTGGCAGCACAAAGTGACTTTTGAGTATCCGAACAAGGTCTGAATTCAGATAATTTATTGTAAAGTGGTTCAAATTCCATTAAAGTCACTTCAGGTTTCAGCGAAGTAGGAGGAACTCCGTAATCAATGCCCCTACACAAGAGATCTTTCTCTATGTTGCTAAGTTCTACATTGGCGATGTTGATGATGGTGCTATGGTCAATGGTGAAGGAGCCGAACCGTTTCTTACGAAGCCAGTTCAAATTCTTACGATATTTTGTAATCAGGTGAACTTGTTGGTTAGCGTCGTTCTGAGACAGAAGGTTCGAGAAACGCAAGAAGTCCAACGGCGAGAGAAAGGAACGAGCCAGAGCGTATTGATGTCTAAACTGGGATTTGACTTTGCTAAGAGTGTCCTTACTACGGCTAATATCGTCTTTGATAAAACACGTTCCAGCTTGAGTGAATGATAAGCTGTTGCCTTGTGAACGCGGTTTTGTATAGACTGAGGGCAAACACCATACTCTAAACATTGTGTGAGGAATGTAAGGTTATGTGCAATACTACGGCAAACAAAGCGCTTCCTAATAATTGCGTTCATTTTGAACTATCATTTTGAATGTCGGCATTGTGATAGCCGATATGTAGGAAGAACCCTTCAGCACCTGAACGCACGCGTCAAACAAAGTGTACCATTGTACCTATTGTCAGATGGAGCCAAAGCCCAGCGACCTGGACGAGGCCGTCCCCGCAAACAGGTGCCAGTTGCACAATTACAACAGAACCACACAGTACCGGTTGAACGGACTACAAGTAGACAGGTACGTGAGACTGAAGGAAATGGCCAAACACAGGTACGGAGACCAGTAACTAGGAGCATGACTCGTGCGCTGGTAATAGCATCTACAACCGGACATGGACTGGCAGCGAGCAGTAGCGTGGGATTGTCGTTGGGTGCAGAGGACGGGATGGAAGCGGAGGAGGATGAGGAAGGTGAGAGCAGTGATGAAGAGAGTGAGTTGGACAACCAAGATGAAGTTGACCGGACTGAAGGTGAGACCACAACGAAAGGGTCAGCCATTAAGAAACACCTCTTGTCTAGTAGCCAATGCCGCTCAGTGTATGATGATTCATGCTTCACTGTTTTGTGTCGTGCTCGTAGGTTTCGTGAACTTAAGGTATTAGAAGCTGTCTTCATCCGTAAACACAATCCTAATCTATGCATTCAGAAAGAAAATGTCACAAAACTGAGACTCTTCACCTAGAATTCACACACGTATTCATTCGCATACACCTACACCTCACAGTTCCTCACTCTATCACATTCACCTGCTTCCACGCCTTCATTTCACTCACCTTTTGTAGTAGCTCACAACGTCAGAACACTCTCACATCTTTTCTTCTAATTTCTTTCGTCTTCTCTCCCACTTTAGTTTTTTTCACACCTCACCTTGTATACTTCCCACTATCCATTAACCTATAAGTAGTTTGTTTCTCCGTATAGCCTCTATTGTGAGACGATTTTCCCTGATGATAGTCTCAAGAAAATCGATTAGGAACGACCATTTTAGATACATGTATTCTCATTCATCATTTTGTAATGTCCGCTTCACTTATACTATTAATCGCATTAATAAAGTTATTGTCTCCTCGTCGCCTTTTAATGTACTGTGTCTGTGCACAGAACTGTTTCGTCCTTTGTCGACACATCAACGCAGCACTGATGTACTGTTGTCAGTGTTGATGTAGATACTTGTAGGTGTTGGACAGATTGTTGTTTTTGTTGAGTATCAAGCATTAGCTACATGGACATGTCATGGGTCCGGTATTGTTGAATTTGAGTCTTTGTTCTGTATAATCTGAAAGAATGGATTTTCCGTTGGGTAGAGGTCGATAGGCGAGACGTTGTCGACATTTTGTTGCTGAATACTAGTACGAACTTGTTGAGCAGTACGTCGACGATAACCAATGATAACTGTTACAGATACTGGTAATAAAAGTACATGTATCGCTCTTGCCAGACCTACATCACAGTGGTCCCCCTGCGTGGTTTTACATGATGGCCATGCTTGGCTGCTCACGGGTCCGGGATTTGGTCTTTGGCCGACGCTGGAGCCGTCGGTTTCAGCTTCAGCTTCTCGGCTATCCACCTATCGCTCCGTATGTCTCTTCATCCCTTGATCAAACGAGTCTTGACCTCAACATACATGTACAACTGCAGCCGTAGCTGTTCTGACTCAAGTCAAAGTGTCCACTTCATGATCGAAAATAAAATCGAACAACACAAATCGCTCACCATGTCGGAGTGGCGCAGGAACTTCCGCAGGAGTATATGCTCCAAAATGTTTGGAGTAGCGGATTTGAACTTTCCGCCATGGCGGAAGTTCCCCTACTCGCAGTTTCCATGGTGATACACGCCTTTGCGACACCGCTGCAGCGGATCCGCAACTCTCAAATGCATGTGGGCCCGGGCAGTAAGGAACAACATTCATCAGGTTATTTCCTTTAACATGCCTAAATATGCATGGAGCAATAAATCTTCGGCCAGCATTTTAAGGTTATGCTAACTGTCTGGTCTCAGAAGTCCATTTATGGCAGGGCATCATTTTTAGGCAAAATCCGAAGATTTTTCCAGAAATCATGCCAGCATGATCTGCCAAGGGCTACCTGTTGCTCTTTAAACAAGGGTTACCATCCCATTGCATACACAACATTGAAGACAAGGTTTAGGCTAGACTGGAATTCACGCGGGGAAATGGGGTTAGGCTTACACCCAGGCCACCACATGGTAGGACGAATGTGGACGGGACTGCTAACAAGGTTAGGCTTACACGGCACTTCCACATGGTAGGACAGATGTGGAAGTAGGCTGCTAATGGGGTTACGCTTACACCCGGACATCTGCATGGTAGGACGAATGCAGAGGGGCTGGTAACCTAGAGTTGGGTGTCAGCTCAAAGGCTTACGAGGTGCTTTGCAGCCACCCACTCCATGTGAATGCCACCCAAAATGAGATTGCTGGGGGAGGTGTGAGCCCCAATCTAGCTGACCTTAACATGGGAACTACATGCAAGTGTACAGCGACGTTCAAGGACATAAATTTGAGTCTACAGCAGATAGTGTCAAGAGGGCAGGTGCCATCAACTATGCAGGGAGCAGCACGGGAGAGCAAGAGCACTCGTACAGAGAGCAGTGCTAGGAGGGCAGTGCAGACGCTTCTGCTGCCAGCAGTGCTTATGGGGGCAGTGTGGTCACCACGACCTATAGCGAGTAGTGTTAGGCGCAGTGCTGTCACTCATACAGCAGATAGTGTCAAAAGGGCAGTGCCGTCACTCAGTCAGCTGATAGTGCTAGGAAGGCGGTGCATGTACTCACGCTGTCGCCAGTGCCTTTGCGATTGGCTCCATGTTCGCTTCTGACAGACGGATGTACCAGAGGTAAGCGTTGCTCCGCCATCGGCCAGCCCTTTGGATGACGGAAGGTGGCAGGCCATTCCTTCCGGCGGCAGTGGCTGGAGCGATACGCAGGCTATGGCTGGAGATCTTCTGGCCGGGGAGAGCTCGGCGGAGTAAGTCGTTCATGTCCGAGGGGCGAAGCGGCTGGCGAGACTGGTAGCGGAAATACGCTCCCGCCACGTGGGGGCGCAGCTGTGCGTACTTCCCTAATGCGGCTACCGGGCAGGTGTAATTGTTGGTGGCGCCGACCGGCTTCTCCCATCTCCGAGTTGCAAATGTTTTGGAGAATGAGACAGCCAGCCTCACTGCGTTCTCCCGGATGCAGACGCGTTCCCGCGTCAACATCTTTTGCGGGTCGGTAAAGGCGTACTCACTGACTCGCAGGAACGCGTAGTAGGTGAGTGTGATAGCGCTCCAGAGCATGGCTTGGTCGGCCGGTGATAGACCGGAGTGCGGCAGGAAGCCCTGGATTACACGGAGGTGTTGCATTGGGACAGCACGGCGTTCCTCCACCTGGCTGCTCGTGCACTGGTTGCGGGCGATACCCTGGAGCAGCAGGTCCAGTCGCCCGTCCTGGAACGGGGACAACGACAGGTGGTTGACGACAATGTAATGCCGGAGGCCATGGAGGTAGACCTTGATAGTTGCCAGCCGGCACTTGGATGCCATGTACCGTAAAGTCTTGTATAAAAGCCGCGGCTTCTATGACCTTCTTGGTGACATTTTGCAGGCTTCTATATCAGACAGGCTTCTATACAAGACAGGTATTTCTATGTACGTCAACACTAAAATTTAATTCAGACTTGATGGGCTCAAAATTGCGGCTTCTATTCAAGTGTTGCTTTTATACAAGACTTTACGGTACGCTAGGAAATCCAGTAGGCGGGTGGCCTGAATGGGGTATGGCGCGGCACGGTGCAGGCTGGCATAATCTCTCGTATGCTGTCACGCCGGCAGCATACGACCGGGAGGTACTTGTTTCCACTCCCGCAAGGATAAGGCCCATGGTGTGGTCAGTAGGCGTGTCAGCTGCGGGGCTTCTAGCGACATGGAGACGCCTGGGGATGTAGCTTCCGGAAGCTCTCGACCTGCAGCCGGGACAAACGGTCAGCAAGAACGTTGTCAACACCATGTATGTGTGCTAAAAACACAACCATGTTATGCTTGGCAGCCGCTAAGGCCCCGGTCACACATGCACTTTTTTGGCGGTTCCGCCAAAGCGTAACTTACGCTTTGGCGGAAAGTTTGGATTTCGCTACGCCAAAAAAATGCGAGCGGACCCTCCGCTTTCGCGGATCCGCTTTGGCGGAACCTGCATGGTGATGGCTTTGGAGTTTGGTGTGCTACTTCTGCACTGAGTTCTGGTGTTGTTTGGTTACCGTTTGGTATTTAGTTTTCATATTGTTCTTCTTTGCCAATGAACTGTACGTTCTGGAGATCTCGCAAGCAATACTGCATCGTTATGAGTGGATAGTTGGTGAGGGAATAACTCCGAATCCGTCTCCCAACGAGTCATTGGCCCCGATCGCGGACGATCTCCAACTCTTTCCTTCTCTCTCCAAGCAATACGTCCACAAGAGTATGCAGCACTAGGACTGCAACCAGGGAGTAGTAGAGTACTCTGCCACACCCTCACTGCAGCTGCAGGCATCCACGCAGTCGCTGGGTCGATGATGGATCATGGAGGAGGCAACGACACCCTGCTATAAAACTATTTGAATTTGATATTGATGTAAACTAAACTAATATTCAAATACACCCGTGCTGGGCCGCAGTGAATGTGCCCCAAATCCACGAGTGTACTTGACAGGAGACATTCAGCAGCCTGTCAGCGATCCACGATAGCTCTACTTGTACAAGCGAAGGTCGCTTCAACTCGGACAAGAACATCTAAAATTTCATAGGACGTGCTGCATTTGCATTCTCTCCGCCAAAGCGGAGTGTTGAGGAGCACAGTAGTCTACATGTATGTGTGACCGCTGCATCGTGTGGTCCGCCAAAGCGGTTGCGGTGGTTCCGCTTTCCGCCTCCGCAAAAGCGGTGCAAGCTTTTCATGTGTGACCGCGGCCTAACAACGCAATCCTGACAAATGTCATGATCCCTGGGCACCTAGAGATTCCTGTGCGCCAGATTGTGCAGACCGCTTCGTTGTCACATTGAACTAATAGTCGACGATTGCACAGTCGTTTGCCTAGCGTCACACAGGTAAGGGCGCCATTCTATGGACAGATCCTTGTGGAGTGCCTCCCACTGGCCATACGTCCATTCTTTGCCACAGACCAAGCCATAGCCATGGTGAGAAGCATGCGTGATCAGCTGCATCTCGGTCTGTTTGCACCAGGATTGGTCTAGCAGTAGTGATCTGCCATTCCATGACTCAATGCAAGCGTGCCAACGGGATTATATTGTTTGGAGCCTCTTGGATCAGGCGCTGGGTCCTGTCAAGAGATGTGTCTTGGCTGGCAGAAAGTGCGCCCGGGCGGTACTATTTTGGCACCAAATGACAAAGAGCCTGCCAACGAGAGCAATTCCCGTTTGTACTCGGTGTACCGAGGAGTCAAGGGTGCTCTTTAGTTCCGACAGCTTTGAGGCTGTCAGCCGCATCTCCCATGCTTGGGAATCTAACTCTATGCCCAAAAATGTGACAATTGAGGACGGCTGGCACACCTTGTCAGGGCCCTCGGCTAACGGGACTTGCAGGTGGTCCATGACTGCGAGTAATGTGTGAAACTGCCGACGAGCATAGTGTGGCGGCTCTGGAGGTTGAACTGTGAGGAAATCATCGAGGTAGTGCAGCAGGTCATGCACATTGAATTTATTCGTGGCTACCCACCAAAGGGCGTCGGGGAGCCTGTTGAACAAAAATGGAGAGAACATTCATGTATTAGGGAGTTAACGAATGCGCGGTCAGGGTGCCAGGCCGGAGCGGACTCAAGCCGATCCAAGTGAACGGCGTCCAGTGCGACTGTTGGCGCAACGGAACCCTTGCCGGCTGGTTGCCCTGTGCGACACTCTCGTGCGCCGTGTCCGGAGACGTTGCAGGTGCTGCATTGGTGAGCGTACAAACAGGGGTTTTGACGACACAAGCCCCAGTTGTAGAGTCGACACCGCTCAGTTGCCGAGCGTGCGGCGCCAGGGGCTGCCGCGGAGCTGGGCCGAAAGGGTTGCACAGCACGGATGTTGCTTGCTGACAAGTCGGCCTCCGCGTCCCTGAGTCCTGACTGCCAGTACCACAGCCGTATGCACCAGTGACCAGTTACCGGACGTGCAACATCGAACATGGTAGTGCACAGTGTTTGTGCTGTTGTGTCCTAATGACGTGACGGCTTGTGAAGGGCCTAGGGGAGGACAAACCAACAACCCACTCTTGTTCGGCTAACCGACAACTAACCCTGAAGGGCTGTCATCCTTGTTATTTTATCTTGGTGTGTAAAGTTGTACAATATGTGAGTACTAGAAAAGGTACCAGTAGTACGGGAAGTAGTACGCAGCATGCTATTCTAATGTCATATATGGACAGGTGTGAATATGAGGATGTGAAGGTTATAGTTACTGTATATGCATATGTATAGGGATATTTAATGGCACCAAATGATATAGTTCCAATATCATCACACCATTCCCCTTCTCCCGTCACAGATACCATCTGTGACAATGACTAAACGAGAAACAATAGATATAGGATGTAACGGCACTAAAGGATATAAAGGAACAATATCATCACACCATTCCCCTTCTCCGTTCCGAGATACCATCTGGGACAATGACTAAATGAAGGGAGAAACAATAGACGAAGAAGCTAGGTGCAACACAGCAGGAGAAGAAAGTCACATCTTGCGGGACAATGCATCGGCGTTGCCATTGAGAGCGCCAGGCCGGTGCACAACGGTGAAAGCAAATGGCTGCAGAGCAATGGCCCATCGGGCCACCCGAGCATTGCCACTATGATGCTGAGCAATCCATTGAAGAGGGCGGTGGTCGGTAATCAAGGGGAAGCGTCTGGCGAGGAGATATGGAGCGAATTTGAGAATGGCCTACTTGAGGGCGAGACACTCCTTCTCGATGGTGGCATAACGGCGTTAACGGTCGAGGAGCTTGCGACTGGCATATGCTACGGGGTGTTCGGTGCCCTGGGCATCACGCTGGGTCAGGACAGCGCCCAAACCAACATCGGACGCGTCCGTGTGTAGGTAGAACCCCGCAGCAAAGTTCGGCGCAACAATGACCGGGTCGGAGACAAGGAGGCCTTTCAATTGAACGAAGGCCTGTGCAGCTGAGGTCGTCCAGTGGAGGGTGTTGGGGTGGCTTTTCGACGTCATGGCTACCAAGGGCTCCGCGATGGTTGAAAAGTGAGGAATGAGACCACGATAGTAGCTGCACAACCCCAGGAAGGAACGCAGGGCCTTCTTGGTCGTGGGCTGTCGCCAATCGTCGATGGCTTGCAACTTGCCAGGGTCCGCACGCACCCGACCATGACCAATCACATGGCCAAGGAAGGGAGTTTCAACCAGATCTGGCCGCTTATGCCGACGACACAACGCTGTTTCAGTGCCTGTCCACCATGGATACCATTGACCACAGCTCGACAATCCTGCAAAATGCTCTCGATGCCCTTGTGGATTGGGGCACCAGCTGGAGAATTGCGTTCGAGCCAGCCAAGTCCCAGGCCATGACTATTGACCATCACCGCCCCGCCTGGGACCTCCCAGCAGTACAGTTTGCGGGTGTCCCCCTGAATGGAGAGAGTAACCTCAAGCTTCTTGGGGTAACCTTGGACAGCCAACTTTCCCACCGCAACCACCTCCGTACCATCGCCATCAGAGCACGCCAGCGTCTCGGGCTCCTGCGGAAGGCCTCGCCGCTCCTGGATTCTCGCAGCCGAGCTACAGTGTACCATGGGTTTGTACGCCCAGTAATGGAGTACTGCCCATTGGTCTGGATGGGCGCAGCAGATTGTCACTTGCAGCGACTTGACCAGACGCAGCGCTCAGCCCTCCACTTGATTGGCCCCGGCGCAATGCTGCAAAGCCTGTCTATCCGGCGCATGGTATCTGCGTGTACCTACATTTACAAGCTACTGTGCTCCAATCCTACCAGCCCACTTCGTCAGCTCTTGCCTCCCTCTCAAGCCCCCCGACCAGCCCATGTTCGACCCACTCGTCTCTCTCTCGTCCGTTTCGACATGCATAACTACCAGCTTGAGACAGGGCTACCTGTCAATAGCTGGGAAAGTTGCCGTAGAGCTTTCCCCGCCTGTGCTGTCCCTGTATGGAATGCCCTGCCACCCGCCGTCTTTAGCCAGCCACCTGACCGGAAACGGCTGCAAAGTTTCAAAGTGTCTGTCTTCCGGCACCTCCGTGCCCAGCAATGGCACTGGGCCACTGACACTTTGTAAGATGTATGCACATCTGCCCACACACTGCTACATATTGCCATACGCCTCGTGCCCTGCTTACTCTTTTCTCTGGATCTAAATGTGCACCCCTTACGCATTATATAATTATACTTTATTTAGTTCGCTCCCCTCTCTTGCCCCCAACCCTCCCCGCTCGCGCTCTCTCTCTCTCCCTCTCTCTCTCTCTCTCTCTCTCTCTCTCTCTCTCTCTCTCTCTCTCTCTCTCTTCTCTCTCTCTCTCTCTCTCTCTCTCTCTCTGTCTCTCTCTCTCTCTCTCTCTCTCTCATTTTTTTAAATACTTTATTTAGTTCTATTATTTAGTTCTCTTGCTCCCCAACCCTCCCCGCTCTTTCTCTCTCTATCTCTCTCTCTCTCTCTCTCTCTCTCTCTCTCTCTCTCTCTCTCTCTCTCTCTCTCTCGCTGTCTCTCTCTTCTCTCTCTCTCTCTCTCTCTCTCTCTCTCTCTCTCTCTCTCTCTCTCTCTCTCTCTCTCTCTCTCCTCTCTCTCTCTCTCTCTCTCTCTCTCTCTCTCTCTCTCTCTCTCTCTCTCTCTCTCTCTCTCTCTCTCTCTTTTTCTCTCTCTCTCTCTCTCTCACTCTCTCTCTTTCTCTCTCTCTCTCTCTCTCTCTCTCTCTCTCTCTCTCTCTCTCTCTCTCTCTCTTTCTGTCTATGTTTCTCTCTCTTTCTCTCTCTGCTATTGGCGCGCCTGGTTGTGATGAAGCCAAGACCCAAGGTCGGCAGAGCATCCCAGACCACGCCACCACTCCCCTTATTCATGGCTCATACATGACGGGTTTACGTGGCTCTAGTAAAAAAAAAAAAAAAAAAAAAAACCCAATAAACACTTCTTCGGCTTCACAGTGAGCCCAGCGTCGTGAAGGCGACCAAGAACGTGGCGGAGCTGGACAAGATTGTCCTCAAAAGTCGGACTGAAGATGACGACATCGTCCAAATACGCCAGGACAAACGGGAGACCAGCCAAGACGGTATCCATGCAACGCTGAAATGTTGCAGGCGCTCCATGGAGCCCGAATGGCATCATAGTGAATTCGTACAGGCCAAACAGTGTGGTGAAGGCCATCTTGGCACACGCATCCTCTGCCAGAGGGATCTGCCAATACCCCCTCCCCTGGACAGGTCAAGGGTGGAGAGAAACTGGGCAGACCCGACAGAGTCGAGGATCTCGTCCACCCGCGGCATCGGGTAACAGTCGAACTGGGCCACCTGATTAAGGGCACGGTAGTCGACACAGAAGCGGATCGAGTCGTCCTTCTTCGGCACAAGCACAACGGGTGAGGGCCACGGACTGCGGGATGCGCGTATGACGCCCATGTCCAGCATTTCGTCAACGGCATCGCGGACAACAGAGTGGTGCGCAGCGGCAAGATGATATGGCCGGGAACGAATGGGTGTGGCGTCGCCAGTGTGGATGGAGTGAGCCACCACGGTCGTCTGGCCAGGCTGGGGTGAGAGGGTATCCTCAAACTCCGATAGCAGCATTTCGAGCTGTTGCCGCCGGTCCGGCGAAAGGTCGGGGTTAATGGTAGGACGGCCACCATCAACGTATAGAGGGTAGCAGTCGTCAAGCAGCAGCTCCGTGTCTGGGTGGTCCTCCGCCATAGTTACGGTGAAGGCCGCGAGCTGGGGCCGGCAAAACCTCCGCAGGAGGTTGATGTGGAAAACTCGATATCGCTTCGTGCGGTGGGGCCCCATGTCAATCTCATAATTGACCTTGTCGACCTTACGCCGAACAGGGTAAGGGCCTTGCCACACGGCTTCCATTTTGCAAGCCGAGGCCGGAAGCAAATGTGCGTTCCCGACTCAGGCGGTCATTGTAGGCCATCTGCCGTTGCTGCGCCGTGGCAAGGTGGGAGCCAGCCTCAATCGATATGCGTTCAAGCCGGTCCCGCATGGTGAGGACGAACTGGGCAGTAGTAGTCCGGAGCTCCTCCGTTGGCTGAGCCCAAGCATCGCGCACGAGATCCAGTGGGACATGGCGGCCGTACAGGAGCTTAAATGGTGAGAAACCAGTGCTGGCTTGAGACACCTCTCGATACGCAAATAAAGCATATGGGAGCACCTCGTCCCAACTTCGTGGCGCATCAGCAGCAAACCGACGAAGCATACTCTTGAGGGTACCATTGAACCGTTCAGGAAGGCCATTGGTCTGTTGATGGTACGGAGTGGATGTGGTGAGCTGGATACGGAGTAAAGCAGCAACTTGCCGGAGGACGTCCGATGTAAAGTTGGAGCATTGGTCAGAGAGGATTTTGTCTGGCAGTCCTACTCTGGAAAAGATGGAGATCAACGCATCAGCCACGGTAGTCGACTCAATATTGGAAAGAGCGACTGCCTCCGGATAGCGGGTTGCATAATCCACCAAGGTGAGGATGTACTTCTTGCCGGACTGCGTACGCTGCAAGGGGCCGATAATATCGATAGCTACCACCCGGAAGGGCTCGCCAATAACAGGAAGAGGTATAAGTGGCGCCCGATCGTGACGCAGAACACGGGCGGTGCGCTGACATGGTTCACAGCGGGAACAATACTGCTCGACATCTTGAAGAATAGTCGGCCACCAGAAACGGAGAAGAATCCTCTGGGATATCTTCGCCTGTCCCATGTGGCCAGCCATGGGGACGGTGTGGCCGAGGTACAGAATGGTGGATCTCCGTTCCTTGGGCAGAACCAACTGAAGGCGGTAGTAGGGGCTGGTGGTATCCATCCCAGCTACACCATCCGGTGAGTATTCTCGGTAGAGGAGGCCCTGGCGAACACAGAAGGTACTGCCATTGACGGGTGTCTTGTGTCGGCCAGTAGCATAGTCCCAACATGGGCTAAGAGATGGGTCACGCCGTTGCTCGTCGGCGAAACGGGTGGCATCTGGCAAATCGGGTGCAGAGATAGGTGGCGGTGTCACCTAGATAGGTCCGCCGGCAGTGCATGCAAAGAAGCTGCATTCGAGGCCAAATGCTCAAACAGTTCATCCTCGAACGGGAAGATGTCGTGCAAACCAGCAGCACCAGTCGACTCAGGTGAAGCCTTGGCCTGTGCACGTGTAGAGACCAAGACGCCCGTGGCGACTGGCTGACACAGCCGGACCAACTCATGTATGTGGGGCACATCATGGCCAAGCAACACGTGACGGGGCAGGTGCTCGGACACTGCTGCCTTGACATAGTACACCATGCCGTCGATGGTGATGGTCAGATCGGCCATGGGGTAACTGGCCACATCACTGTGGGCACAACAAATGGAGGTAGGCTCACCAGACAAATCCTGGTCCCAGACCAAGGTCCCGTGTACCATGGTGCGGCCAAACGCGGTATCAACAACGATGCTCGAGACGTGGGTACCATTCACGTACCCAGCGACGGTGTACTCCGATGCTGGTCCCATGGCGGCGCTGGGATTAGTAGGGGGCAACCGACCAGATTCTACAGGTGGAGGGGGTGAGCAGAAACATGCTTCACCCAGCAGATCATCCTCATCCGGCAGCAAATGAACTGTACCAGCATCTTGGACTTCCTGATCTGGGCTGGAAAACAGAGCGGTGCGAGTGTGATTCGGACATTTAATAGCAATATGCCCCAGCTCACGACAATTATAGCAACGCAGCTGCGACATGGGGCGTCTCGGTGGTGGTGTGGGACGGTCAGGACGAGAAGTCACTGGGCGGTCATATGACTAGTGGGTCTGACTGGGGTTAGCTGGGGAAGATACTGGCCGGTCCCGCGCTGAGCCTGAGGTTGGTGCAGCCCTGCGAACTCGAGCAAGGTTGGATGACTCGGACGTCCGGTGTCCGGGTGACGCAAATGATGCCTGCACTTGGGCACGTGCGTTAGTGTTCGGCAATGGTGCCCGTCGCTTAGAACAATCCATGGCCATGGCCACGCTGCTGGCAAATGTGGCAGACAAGAGACTGTTCCCTGCCGCTGCTGAGACGACCACTGCTGGGCTCCTGTACGCGATCCCGTGCGTCAAGATAATCCTGCGCTAGCGAAGCAGCCTGGTCGAGGGACGACGGTTTGCGTTCCCGCAGCCAAGTGCGTAAACCGAAAGGAAGCACAGACAAGAACTGTTCCAGTAGGATCAACTCACATATGGCTTCGTGCGAGGATGCGGGGCTTAGCCAACGACTGCCAGTGTCACGGACACGGACGGCGAAGTCAATCATGGACTCCGAGTTCTGCAGCGTAGTGCCCCGAAATTTACGGCTGCTCATTTCGGGGGTAACGGCATAGCGATGGAGAATGGCCTCCTTCACGCGGTCGTAGCTGTCAGCCTCGGTGGAGGCAAGTTCCGTGTATGCCAACAAGGCCTTGTCAGTCAGCTGTGGGCTTAGCAAATAGAACCAATCGTCCGGAGGAGCTCTGTACGCCCGCATGGATCGTTCGAAACTGGTGAGGAATGCCTCAACATCGTCCCCAGGGCACAGTTTAGCCAGTGGCACCTTCTGAGAGAATCGCCGTGTGGTCTGAGTGAGTTGCACTTGCGTCTTTTGCGTGACCAACTGCGTGAGCATCGACAGCTGGGACGGCGAGTCGACATCGACATCGTTGGCGGAACGCTGTTCGTGTTTAGCCTCAGCCTCATGCTCAGGGTTCTCAGCAGCAGGATCGATGTCCATGTGCGGGGCATGCGGACCTGCGGGTGTACGTGTACGACTAGTGCTGGCCTGCGCCTGATCACCCAGTTCATGCGTACTACTACTACTAGGGTCTCCATACACGGGATCCTCACCAAAAGCAACATGTAGATCTATGGGCTGACGGTGGACGACGGTTCAGTCGGTCCATAAACGGTTTCATGGCGGTCGTGATTGCGGCGGACACGGGGGCGACAGGTATAGTAGGTTCGTGGGTGTCCTTGTCCTCGACATTTTGTCGCGCGGCCTCGGCGGGGTTCCCGGAGAACTCCGCGTGGGGTCCGACTTCGGATTGCATTAACCGGGAAAGCAGCTCCGCTTTCTTGCCGGCGGGACTAAGTCCCCGTTCCACGAGATTGGCGCTTAGGTGCCGCAAGGTGAGTGCACTGAATGCAGGGGAGGCCATAGTCTCGAATGGAAAACGTTGGAGGTACAGGAAACCGAAAATTTGGAAAATTTGGCAAAGAGCGAGTGTTGGAGCAAACAGCAAGTGAGAGTGGTAAACTACAACAGGAACAAAAAGCACGAGTGCATGCACATAATTATGTGTTCAGTTGCGCTGGTACAGTGGTAGGTTCAGCTGCCGACAAAGCTAGAGGGGAACAGCCTCCCGCGTGGCGCAAACTATACCCATGTCACATGCGCAGCTGCGTGTTTGGGCACCTCAACGACAGCGCTACGGGTAGATGTGGAATGCAGTGTGAAGTAGCGGCATCGCTACGGGTAAATGTGGAATGCTATGTGCAGTGAACGCAGGCGGCCACACGCTGAGAGAGCGTTATGTGCGTGTTGTGTGTGCTGGAGTCCAGCACTCGAGAGGATTTCGGAGGAAGCCGAGATGCTGCGATCCTCGAATAGCCAACTTGGAAACATATACCAGGACTCTTCAAGACATTGGACTTACGAGCGGGTTTGAGGTGACGCAAGTAACTCATTATTGTTGACTGCTGGTTAAGTTGACAGGACAAACCTCGGTTTCTTCAACAACATTCTCAAAACTAATGGTTTCGCGAGTAAACTTCCATACCTTCTCCTCAGGTGATATTCAAGCAAGAGCAAACAAGAACAAATACAATGACTTATGTACAGCAATGAGGTGATATAACCGGGTCAAAGCAGACGATGTTTAATTAATGCGAGACCAATATACATCATGCAAATACATAAATCATTGTTCTTGCTCTCGTTTTCTCGTGCCGGTATATCACCTTATTGATGTGGAAGGAGACAGTGTACGGGAGAAGGTACGTCACAACCTGAACAGAAGGCACGGAAGTTTCATCGCAAAAAACATTAATTTTCATAATGTTGAAGAGCCTGAAGTTTGTGCTACTACTGTCGTGGACATGGCAATCCAATCGATAGACCTCGGTGCGGCTCCGCGGCTCCGCTGCTCCGCTGATCCGCGGCAATTGGCAGCATGCAGTGGAGCTGCGCGGTTCCACTGACACTCGCCATTCGCGGTACCGCGGTTGTGGTCTACTTTTTGTATTTATTTATTTTTTATTGAAAAACCACAAACCTTCAGACATGTGAATGTGCACATGATAGACAGTGTACATACGTATGTATCGAGAAGGCAGCACGGAAACGGCAGTGGTGGTGAGGCCTGGGCAGTTCGTCCGACCGTGGGTCTCGGAGTCAACACCGATTGTGGATACCTGCCTACCTGCGTGAAATAAATAAATCCTCGTCATCTGGCCTGCGCAACGCATTGAAATTTAAAATTCTCGCGTACAAAACAATGCAAAATACGGGAAACAGGTCGAGCCCCGACTGCGGGTCGCAGTTTTTGATCAAGAATCGTAGAGAAAGCTCACGGTGAACCACGGCCTCACTGCTCCAGCTCAAGCCGTGGTCACTATGGTAATGATGACGTTTCAAGCAGCGGATGACGAGCAGCGGAGCCCCAGTGGAACCTGGCCCTAAGCGCTTACAGATTGTTGCATGTAGTGCAGAATCGTCATGTTGATTCGATGCGATCAGCAGCGCATAGTAATACATGTATGTGTATACTACATCGGAAAGAGAGTGCGGATGCAAGTTTTTGCGCTCCGCGGTCGAGTTTGTTTCACCGGTGTAGCTGCCTTCGGCAGGACCGCACCTACACTGATTTGTTCTAGTGTTGATGTATGACTCAATAATATGGCGACTAACGAAGATATGGACTTAGCTCTGCTGACATACGAGGAGCTGCTCACAGTTGCCCGAGCTACAGGACTGACCAACCCGGAGACTATGGGCCGACAAGACTTGGTTGTTGCCCTTCGCAAGGAAGGACTAGGAATACGGAAGTCACCAGACCAAATGGTAAGCGACCTGCTCTCCACTTTTCAGCTCCTTAACGAGACTATAAAAGGTATGGCTTCAGAAATAGAATGTCTTCGAACGAGCAAGACAGACGCCATTGTCTCCTTGCAAGTAGAAGTTGCTCAACTGAAGGGAGTAGTAGAGAGAATGCAGTCCACAAATCCCGTACCCGTAGCGTCCCCAGCTTGCACTGACCAAGAGAAATTGTACAGTAGCACTGCAAGGAAAGCTGCCTCACCAACAGGCACACACACCAGCACGGACGGTAGTACACGTACTACTACAAGAAGTAGTACCCCAACGGCCAGACCTGACCTGCCCGCCAAACCTCAAACGCAAGATACAAGCACAAGCGACAATGGGTGGCAAAACCCACACCGCCGCCGCCCTGCACAAGCCGACACCAACACTACCGGTAGTCCACTGAAACGCACTATCACAAGCCAGTTCACAAAAGAGCCAGCCCGTACCAAACGCACTGACCTTCAGGGCGTGGAGCGGGTGAAGCGCACGGCTTTCTACCTTGGCAATGTAGACCTTGGATGCGATGCTGCCTCAATTGAACTGTGGTGTAAAAAGAAAGATGTCGAAGTTTTTCACTGCTCAATCTCAGAATCACGGTACTTTGGTACAGCTTATGCCCACCTGGTTGTGGGAGAGAACTGTGGAGACAAGATCCAAGGGCCTGGTTTCTGGCCTGACAAAATTAGTATCCGGAAATGGAGGTTCCACACTGACCAGGCTGAATCTGAACAATGAGTAAACCAACACCTCAACTTGACCCTAACGCAACACCCTTCTATCCTTCAACGCCCCTAGCCTCCTTTCCCGTAGCCTGTATCAATGCACGTTCCCTTAGAAACAAATCTGCTGAGCTATCCGACTTTCTCACGACCAGCTGTCCCCTTGTTGTTTGCATAACTGAAACCTGGTTGTGTCCACAAATTTCCCTCCCCTTCCCAGGCTATGAATGTTTTCGAAGGGATCGACCCACCTCCGAGAATAAAATTAACACCAACGACTTCCTGGCCTATGGCGGTGTTGCTATCTTAGTAAAATCAAGTGCATTTGGTCCTATTACCCACCGTACAGACCTACATCTTCCGCAATTCGAAGCTACCTGGGTAGAGATATCGCCATCCACTGGAACCTCTGCTTGCCCCACGCGCCAGCAGCCCATCCAAATTGCGGCTGTCTACCGCCCACCGTCCACCGACCCGTCGGTGATAGATAACTTTTACGCCTCGTTTCAAAGCTGCTTGACTAAAATACGGACCCCTGGCTCGCCAGTCCTCATCATGGGAGATTTCAATGCTAAATGTTCCACCTGGTATGGAACAACAACAGACACTGCAGGCCACCACCTTTCATGTCTTCTTGACATGTTTGCCTTGCAGCAACACGTCACATTCTCGACCCACCGCTCCCACAAAGGCAATGAGGCTGCTCTGGACCTGATGATCACTGACACTGCAGCCAGCATCTGCGATCCGCGCCCCTCAGCCCCTCTCGGTCAGTCGGACCACTCAATTGTTCTCGGCCGTTTGTGCATCCCGACATGTACCGCATCACCACCTGCACCCAACACTACACTGCCCTCCCATTCCTTCCACATACCTGACTTCAGTCAGTTTGACATCTCCTCCATTCTTCCCACTCACCTAGTTGCTCTAAATGAATCCATTGCTAATTTGAACTGGCATGCTGCTCTCCAGTTGAAGCTTGGAGATCCAAACCGTACTGCTCCAGCATTTTATGACATCCTTCATAGTCTATGCTCCGCTTTCCTACCCACCCGGTCGCGCTCTTCAGCCCCTAGACGACGTACACCAAGTCCCCCGTGGCTGACACGTGCTGTTAAAGCTCAGCTGAAGAGGAAGCGAGACTCGTACAGCCTGTATCGCAAGTATCCTACCCCTAGCAATCACGAGCATTACAAGTGCGAACGTAACAGAGCACGAATCCTATCTAGAGAGGCTCACCGCCAGTATGTGTCCTCCATTAGCACTAACCCCTCATCCATTATTGCATCCACCCCTAGTTTGTTCAAGTTTGTTAAGCAGCTTCGTTCGCCGACCCCTGTTGGAAACCCTATCATCACTGAACTCCATGAAAATAACACAGTACACAGCGACCCTACCCAGATTGCCAATGCTCTGAATCGCCAATTCATCAGCTTTGGAACACCGGATGATCCTGCATGGTCTCTCCCTGGTATTCCACACCACGGGCTCCCAGCACTACCCTCTTTTAGCACAACTCCCACCGCCATTGCCCAACACATCCGTCGCCTAAAGCCCAAGAAGGCGGCAGGTGCAGATGGCATATCCCATGAACTGCTAAAAGCCCTGTCTCCTAGTATAGCTATCCCTCTCAGCCTAGTTTTCAACCAGTCCTTCGCCACCGGAATCTTCCCTGATGTTTGGAAGGCAGCTGTGGTTGTGCCTATTTACAAGAATAAAGGCAGTAAACTGTCTGCATCCAATTACCGGCCGATTTCACTCCTTTCCACCATTTCAAAGCTCTGTGAACGTGTGGCATTTGGCCACTTATACCAACATGTGAACCCGGTCCTTGACCCGTCACAGTCTGGATTTCGGCGAGGCGATTCGACCGCCTGGCAGTTGCTGAGGCTTGTGCAGAAGCTATATGAATGCAAGGATCAGAAGCAATTTAGCCTCCTATGTTTTTTCGACCTCAGCAAAGCATTTGACACTGTATGGACAAGGGGTCTCCTCCATAAGTTAGCAGCGTTTGGCGTAGCCGGGACGTGTCTGCAGTGGCTCACCAGCTATCTCACTGAACGTCGACAGAGTGTCCGAATTGGACATGCCCTGTCCGCCCCTCTAACAGTCCACTCTGGAGTGCCCCAGGGCTCTATCTTGGGGCCTCTATTGTTCATCGTATACGTTAATGATTTGGCAGGTTTGGATCATACCTCACTCTACGCGGACGATACAGCGCTCCATATAACCGAGCCAGGCTTATTGCAAGCCTGCGACTCGCTACAGTATCACATTAATCAAGTTGTGCGCTGGATGTCGAAGTGGAAACTCCGCCCCAATGTGTCGAAAACGGCAATCCTTTGTATCCCCCCACGACCCTCCAGTGACCTCACCCTCCTTACGACTCGGCTTTTTACTTTCCCTGATGATCCCATTGCTATCAACATTGTTAAAAATCACAAACACCTTGGTATATTTCTTGATGAACACTTGTCCTGGGATTCGCACGTAACCTATATTGAAAAGCGAGTTTGCTCCGCGATAGGCTGCATTTCTCCTCACATCTCCCATCTACACCATGGTTGTCGAATACAAATTTATCACTCTTATGTTCTTCCTTTGTTTGATTACTGCTCTCTCGTTTGGTCCTCCGGTCTATCCTCCGCTCTTATGCATCGGTTAGAAGTCACCCACCGTAAATTACTTCGATTAATATTTCGCATGCCCCCTCTGACCTCCTCTCAGACGCTATACATTTTGGCTTCCTCTTCCCCTCTCTCAGAACGCTTTCCCCACTCGGCATGCAAATTCATTCACCGTATTAAGCTTCAACTTGCTCCTCCTCATGCACTTGCGCATTTAAGCTGGTTCAATAATAGCTCGCGTACTAGATGTTCTCTCCATTTCCCACTTGCCAGGTCATCGATCCTTTTAAAATCCCCTCTGTTCAAGTCCTATTCTCATTGGTCTCGGCTTCCGCAGGAGGTAAAGTCTCGTGACACCTTCGCTGCATTTTGTTCCATTCTGCCCGCGCCTAAGTTGAATTGAATTGAATTCGTTGTTTTCCATTGCTAGCCTAATCTTCATACTGCTCTCTCCAGGTTCCTATAGTACTCCTTTTGTTTTGTTTTCTTTTCTCTTTTTCTTCTCCTTCTTTTTCTCAGTTGTCCCCACCATGGCTGGTTAAAATCGCCCGCATCACATGCTTATTGGCACTATGTCATCGTGATTGTGAAATAATAATAATAATAATAATACTTCATCCGCGTCATTAAAATTGTCGCTTCCCAGAGCGATTTTTCGAAATTAGTTTGTCCACTCGAAGGGCAAACAAATCAGCTAGAAATTGAGGCACATCATTGTCGACAGGCCAAGCTTTAGTTTTTGGCCTTCTGCTTCGCTGCACTTGCATCTAATTTCGACGTCTTCATCAGATTTTAAGGCAGACCCTTCAGCACTCAACAATACGCTGAACAAGACACACGTTCAAATTCAGGTCAAGAAACTTCGTTTTCAAGCGATCCATGCCTCCAAGTGGCAGGCGATGAAGGCAAGCGAGTATTTTTCAAGTACTGTGTAACGAACTTCAAGCGGAATAGGGTAAGCAGTTCCGCACCTTCTTGCCTTGGCAAGCGCTTAGCCAATTTTGTTGGTGTTTTCAGACCTGCTACCTTCGCAGCAACATGCGCCACAAGAAATTTGAGAACACTTTCTTCTTGTCCTCGTAAACTTCAGCATTGCATTTTCCTATTCAGGAGAGATACCAGGTTTCGTATACCCGAGCTTGCAGTCTTGCTGCCCACACGAACGATGTGGGACGCCACGAACTCCAGAAAAACGGTATGAGCTCTGCGGCGGAATAGTGCGGAGCGCGATGAATTTGCTTGGTGCGGAAGAGAGATCCGACAAAGTCCGAGACCACCACGGCTTCAGTAACAAGTAGACATTGCACAGGAAGGATCACACCAATGTTCGAACACAGAAAACACCGATTCCGACAGTCTGACTAAGACAAGCCAAGTCAAAATTGTTGCGAAGCAACAATTTTAATGACGCGGATGAAGTACTGCTTACCTACGGCTGCACGCCCTGGGGTCGCTAGACGTCCGACCGGATTTCCATGTCCATGACAGTACTGAGTAGCATTATAGCAAATATGTATCCCACGAAACCTTTTTGTGGATATAATTCGTAAAAAAACATTTGCCAATTGTGAATTTTTAGCATAAAACAAACCCACAGGCATGGTCAACACCCACGGAATTTATTCACCTGCGTATTTCTTTTTTCTCCTCATACGCAAACGAGAATGCATCACGGATAATAATGACTTACATTATTCTTTGGTTCCAATGGATGTCCAGAAGTGTGAAGATATTCTACTACAGAAACACGACCATTCTCTGCTGCACGATGTAATGGTGTGTCACCAGCCTGGAAGCCAAAAAAACCAAAAAACATTTACACCCACACCCACAGACATACACATGTTGATGCACACGAACACATGCACGCACGCACATACTCATACATGCACGCACCCCTCCCCCCCCCCCCCCCACAAACACACATCCAAACACACACACATAAACACACACACACGCACCTCAGACCTCAGACCTCAGACCTGCTCGCAAATTTGAAGACATCAGCATGGCCCGACTTGGAGTGGGGACGACGCCTAGTGACACGATGGAACAGACGGCCATCACTTGTGAAGCTTAAGTCCACACCAGACTCTAATTCACGCTCCACGAGAAGGTCTCGCTAACGCTCAATAACTAAGCCAAAGTACAAGTTAAACAGTACAGGTGCCATCACACACCCTTGGCGCAGCCCATTCTTGACAGATATCGGATCCGTGCAACAACCGGCAATTCGAACGCAAGCTGACATGTCTGTATGGAATGATCTGATGATGGCCGAGTCGAGGACAGCACACCCAGCCGCAGGAATGCCTGCCAAAGAGCTTCGCGAGGGACAGAGTCGTACGCTTTGCGGAGATCCACAAATATTCAGAAGAGCTTCGATCGATGTTCGTACGACTTCTCGACAAGTTGACGGACAGAGAAGACGGCGTCCGCCTAACCACGGTGCCGCCGAAACCCGCTATGGGATTCAGGCAACTCCGCCTCAGCAATACCTTGAAATCGGTTTTGCATGATCCGAGCAGCCAACTTGCCGACAACCTCCAGCAATGCGATCCCTCGCCAATTATCACAGCGAGAGAGGTCGCTCTTCTTTGGTATCGGTATCAGCAGTGCATCGCGCCAGTCCTGGGGCGCGCAACCCCCGGACCAGGCAGATTGGAGTAGGTCCAGGAGGAGTGGATGGAGGACAGGCATGATCCGAGCAGCCAACTTGCCGACAACCTCCAGCAATGTGATCCCTCGCCAATTATCACAGCGAGAGAGGTCGCCCTTCTTTGGTATCGGTATCAGCAGTACATCGCGCCAGTCCTGGGGCACGCAACCCCCGGACCAGGCAGATTGGAGTAGGTCCAGGAGGAGTGGATGGAGGACAGGCACACCAACCTTCAGCAGCTCCGGCACAATCTGTGACATACCACCAGCTTTGCCATTCTGTAGGTGTCTAATTGCCTGAGTCAGCTCATTCTCCGATGGTGGCAGTGAGAGGGGGTCCTCGATCTCACGCTGAGGGATAAGTTGGAAGACATGCGGATCGTACACACTGCAGACATTCAAGACACCCGAGAAATGCCCATGCCATGTGCCTTGCTGCTCCTGAACGGATTCGCAAAGAACTCCATCGGCATTGCGGATGGAATGGACGGACAGGGGTTGCAATCCCCCAAAGCAGCGTTGCATATCGCGAATGGCAGACCAGACAGCTTCGCCACTGAAACGTCCACGGTGCACCACCGCCGCTTGGTCCATCAACCAAGTTGTTTTCCCTCCCGGATACCAGCATGAGCCCGGCCACGCACTTCTTTGAAAGTCCGGTGATCAGAGTCCCTGCCGCTTCTCAGCCATTGGATATACACGGTAGTACGAGACTCCAGTAGAGGCTCCAATACAAGGGCATTATCACCGAACCAACGTGGCATCCACAGCTTGTCCCGACCAACCACCTGCTTCGCCGCGTCAACAACAGCCGACTTCACGGTACTCCACTTACAGTCCACAGACGAGGCGAGGTCATATGTGGAAAAACTCGATTCAAGGCTAGCACCGTACTCAGCACGTACAGTAGCCACACCCTCAGCCTTCTCTTCACTCATGAAGGGCTTCCGATTGAATTAGAGAACAGCAAACTTGCGCGGCCTGGAACGTGCATCATGATGGTACAGTTGCTGCACAACGTCAGGTAACCGGTTTTTCATGGGGACAAGACGGTGGTCTCTGCTACACTCTGCAGTGCTCATCACCTGACAGTCCATGCAGCGTATACGGTGTTGTTGGCGTACGAACACATAATCTATACAGTGCCACTTCTGTGATCCAGGGTGTTGCTAGGTGTACATGTGAATGCATTTCTTGGGAAACAGTGCGTTACATACTGTGAGCTGTTGACACGCCAAGAATGTGAGTAGTCTATGATCAGCATCGTTCACATCACCAACACTATTTGATCCAAGTACTCTCTGCCACGTCTCTAGTTGCTGTGGGCCAAAACCAACACTAGCGTTGAATTCCCCCAGGACGATGACATTGTCCAGCAGAGTTGACATCGCTGAGAGCAGACTGGAACTGAGCAAGAACTCTTCCTTGTCAGCATGGGGGATCGAAACGTAGGAGCGTAACATGAAATCACTGACATCCACCCCTGCTCAAATCTCAACCTGGCCGTCACGATGCGTAACGAGACGGGCCTCCACTGGTAGCCTGCACGTTCAAATACCTGCTTGGCCCTCCGACGCAGAACCAGCGCAACACCCTCGCCACGCCTAACATTTTCGATGTCCAAGTACGGGGCGACCAGAGGCGAGTACAGTCGCATCGCCGATGTTGAAAGAGTCTCTCCCAACCGTCTCGACAGGTCCGTCATTATTGAACAGAGTGCGGACGTTCCAAGATCCAAAAGCCAATGTTCGAAGCCTTCCTCTCCTCCGCCTTTCTGAGAGTACTCTCTGAGGTTCGCAGTTTGAAACCAATTGGGGGGTCAGCTACACCACCGCGAATGGAGAGATGAGGACGAAAACGACAGCACCGCGGAGCCTCGCCCCAGGAAATTTAGGAACACGCCAGGGGCGACTCTGGTGAACCCAGAGCCACCCTGTGACCTAAGACTAGTAAGAAGAACGACTAAAAAAACTCAGATAAATCGGAGCTACCAAAAGTGCAACCGTCCCCTTCAAACACAAGGGACACACACACACATACTGTACTGTACTGTACTTGCTTACTTCCAAATTTGGTCATGTGGGTTTCCCCGGGAGAGGGGAGAGAGGAACTGAAAAGGAATCTTGGAAAGAGGACTCAATTGGCTATTGAACCGCCCAACGGCCGACACCCCCTGAAATCCCCAAACTATGGGTGCACTTGCAAATGATCCCACTTAAGAGCTCACCACACCTCAGTAAGTGGGTGCAGAAAAAGGATTGACGGCTTCAGGGTATCTGTCCTGGGATCCAACTGCAGTTACCCCTGCCCCCAGTGAGGGTAATACTTGGTACTAGTGTGGGTGGCTAAATCAGAGTGGATCTGACATAAGCTTCACTAGCACCAGTGATTACACAAGAGTTAATCTAGCCAGAAGCTGTCCAAGATCAACAGGTATGTATACTTCAAATAGAAAGTATATGAACCCTGTAACCAACAAAGGTGGCAGATAAAACAATACATCTTCAAGCAGCCGAGCCTGTTGGCAACAGACCAAATACTATCCAGCATATGTGTACCCACCAACGGTACTAGCTGGCACACACAATACAATACAATACAATATGCCCATCCGGAGATGAGAGCAGGTCCCGAAGGTACCAACAGTGTTCAAGTCACGAGCAGAATCGGGCGTGGCGAGTCAAGTCCTGGCGACGACAATAGCGCCTTCCACAAGTGCAAACAAAGTCTAAGGTGACGGGGTCGGTCGGACGAATGGTGCTGCATGCTGATCTCCGCTGGCACACACGCACACACACATACACACACACACACACTCACCCACACCCACACACAAACACACACAAGCACACACACACACACACGCGCATACACACACTTGTAATTGTACTTGCTCACTGCCAAAATTGCTCATGTGGGTTTCCCGGAGAGAGGGGAGAGAGGAACTCGAAAGGAATCGTGGAAAGAGGACTCCACTGGCTATTGAACCGCCCAACGGCCGACACCCCCTGAAATCTCCAAACTATGGGTGGATTTGAAAATGATCCCACTTACGGACTCACCACACTTCAGTAAGTGGGTGAGGACAAGGTGCAGAAAAAGGATTGACGGCATCAGGGTATCTGTCCCGGCATCCACCTGCAGTTACCCCTGTACCTAGTGAAGGTAATACTTGGTACTAGTGTAATGGGTAGCCGAGTGGTAGGCGCGGTGTAATCAACAAGAATTACTTTTATTCTACTTTCAGGTACACACCTGAGATATAATCGTTAGTGAAAGAAGAAGCGGCAAAATAAATAACTTTCTCTCCGGTGCTCACCTAGAGGCTGAATCCTTATTCTTTGAGTTAGCTTTCATTGCTATCCAATCTAATCTAATCTAATTAAAACAGAAAAAGCGCAGCTGCTTTTATGCAGCAAACGCCGTACGCTTATATGCGAAGATACACTAAAATTAATATACATAAGGTCGCTCCGTATTGCTTCCGTATTACTTCCGTATTACTTCCGTATCAGCCAGGCAGGGATACTACACCCTCCCTTCCTACAGATAATCACGCCCTCGTGATTTTCAAAAGTAGGCAGGTGGGTGAATGTTCTGTCTGGGCCGGAGATTGTACGGAAGTGCAGGAGGAGGCGGAGCGGGGGGTTGGAGTTGAGGAGGAGGCGGAGCGGGGGGTGGGAGTTGCGGTAGTGGTGTATGTGCCGGGGTGGTGTGTATCTCGGGATCGTATGTCGGTGGTGTTGCAGGACGTAAATCTACGTCGGTTACTTGATGATATGGCTTCAGGCGATTTACGTGAACAATTGAAAGCCTCTGGCGATCCCACAATGAACGAATCCGGACTGTGACATCATCGATCACCTTCTGGATGACATATGGTCCTGTCCAGAATCGGTGAAACTTGGGGGACTCATTCTGAGGGACCACTGGTGAATGTAGGAGAACAAGCTGATCCTTCGTGAACTTCGGTGGCGGGCGAGATGTACCATCGTAACCCTTCTTCTGGTGCTGGTGTGATTTAAGGCCGTGCTGGCGGGCACGCTCAAAGGCAGCCTCAGTTGAAGTACGAATAGAAGAGACGAATTCAGGGTAAGATGGTGGTGGTGAGTTACGGGGTTAACCATACATCACATCGAGAGGCAGAACCGGATCATAACCAAACTGGAGGCGGAATGGAGAATAGCCAGTCGATGCATGTACACTAGTGCGGTATGCTAGCGCCGTGGGTTGGAGATGCAAGTCCCAGTCTCGGTGATCAGAGATGGATGTTGCAATCATAGCTTCTAGTGTCCGGTTGAATCTTTCAACCATGCCATCACTTTGTGGGTGGTAGGGTGTGGTTCTGGTCTTGGTAATATCAAGCATAGTGCATAGGCTTTGAAACAAGCGACTCTCAAACTGGGAACCTTGATCAGTGTGCAAGGCAGCGGGTGCACCATAGCGACAGATCCAACCATTGAAGAACAAACCAGCGACAGTAGAGGCGAGCATGTTGGGCATGGGGAAAATCTCAACCCACTTGGAGAAGTAATCCATTATGACTTATACGTACCGATTTCCTCGATCAGTGATAGGAAGGGGACCCATGATGTCCATGGCGACACGCTGGCTTGGATAGGATGATGTTTGCGATTGCAGAGGTGCTTTCGGTTTGGGCTGAGGTGCTTTCCGTTTTTGGCACTCCGGGCAGGTTCTAACACACTGTTCGATGTCATCAGCCATGTGGGGCCAGTAGAACCGTGTACGGGCCTTGTCGATGGTGCGGTTGACGCCAAGATGACCCGATCCAATACCGGCATGCAGCGATCTGACAACACTAGGACGTTGTGACGCAGGCAGGACCAATTGAAGATACGAGGACAGATCATCAGTCGACTCATGCCTTCGGTAGAGAACACCATCTTGGACAATGAGACGATTGAACTGCGTCCAGAGTCGGTGCACATCAGGATGAACAGCAGCTAACTCATCTGATCCCTTAGGTGGTCGTTGCTGTGACCTCACCCACTTCATCACTAGAGAAATCGAGGGATCCACAGCTTGGCTAGTGCGGAGGGAGGTAGACGGCAGCCAGGACGCTGACGGAGCAGGCTCACGAGTGCATTGGTCGAGCTCGCCTGTGGACAGAGAGACACCGCATGAACTCACAGCAGCAGATGCAGCAGGCGGCAGACACATACTCTTGGCAGCAGGGGAAGAACACACATGTCCACACAATCTTGACAAACTATCGGCGTTGACATGCTGAGAGCCAGGGCGAGGCCGAGTTTCATAGTCAAACGCTGATAACCGTTCTATCCAGCGTGCAACAATGCCATCCGGATTCTTGAATGAAGATAGCCAAAGGAGGGCTTTGTGATCAGTGCGGAGTAGGAATGTGGCGCCGAGCAAGTAGTGACGGAAATAGTGAGTGAATTCAATAACAGCCAGTAACTCACGCTTTGTCGTTGTGTAATTACGTTGACCAGAGGACAGTGTCTTACTTGCATAGGCGATGGGATGTTCTGCACCATCGGAGCCGATTTGTGAAAGGGCCGCACCAATGGCATGATCACTAGCATCTGTATCCAGAATGAAGGACTTATTGGCATCAGGATAGGCAAGGACGGGTGCTGAGCTGAGGTGTTGGCGGAGCTGATCGAAGGCATTCTGTGCCTCGGGTGGCCAGGCGAATGTTGAGTGCTTCCTTGTTAGCGCATGCAGAGGTGTCGCAATCTTAGCAAAGTCATGGATGAATCTCCTGTAGTATGATGCAAAGCCGAGGAACTGGCGCACACCCGTGATGGACGTAGGTTGCTTCCAGGTGGAAACAGCTTCAATTTTGGCGAGATCAGGGCGAACACCATCAGCAGAGAACACATGACCAAGATATCCAACAGATGAGTTGACTAGAGAGCATTTAGACGGCTTCACTTTGAGGCGGGCCTCACGGAGACGGTCGAGGACAGAACGTAACCGTTGGAGGTGTTCCTTGAACGTCCTTGAGAAGACAATGATATCATCCAGATATACAAGACACGTGGATGGAATAAGATCTCCCAGCACAGCATTCATCAGGCGCTGAAACGTAGCAGGTGCATTGCATAAGCCGAAAGGCATGCAGGTCCACTCATAGAAGCCAAATGGAGTGACGAAGGCAGACTTACGCCGGGCATCTTTATCCATGCCGACTTGCCAGTAGCCAGAAGCGAGGTGAATAGTTGTGAAGTAGCGGGCACCACTCATGGCGTCAATGGCATCATCAATATGCGGCATTGGAAAGGCGTCTTCTACCGTGATGTTGTTAAGCTGACGGTAGTCCACACATAGGCGAATGGAGTTGTCAGGCTTCCGGACAACGACAATAGGTGCAGACCAGGGACTGTTCGACGGACGGATAATGTGATGATCACGCAGCTTATCAATGTGCTCCCTGACCTCTTGTTGCTGGTGGATTGGTAGACGACGCGGTGCTATGCGTACAGGAGGTGCGCCAGAGGTGTCGATGGTGTGCGTGACGAACTCTGTGTGGCCAGTGTCAAACGGGCCGGTGGAAACACAGTCAGCATACTCACTCATCAGGTCTTGAACGGAACGGCGACCGGCACTATCCAGGTGACTGAGATCGAACTGCGGTTCTCGAGAGACATCGTCTGCAAGTGTAGTAGCAGCACATATCGCAGAGGTATCATCGTCGTCGACCGGAATACATGGCATGATGGAGCCAATCCGCACACCCTGTGGTAGTGTGATCGGCTGGTCGGAGAAATTGAAATCTGGATAGCCAACCGTAGCAGAAGGGGCATCATCATTATCCGCTTGCACGTGAATGGCAGCATCTTGACAGAGGAGGTCATAACGCTCGGGCAGCTTACCAGATGCTTCCAGAAGATAATCACCCGGAGCTGGAGAGAATTGGAGCTTGCCAGGCAGAAGTACTTGGCTGAACGGCGGTATTGCGACAGGTGTTGTCAATTGGACATGACAAACTTGGTGGTGAACACTCTTGGTATCATTATTACAGGCATCAGCACGAGGTGGAGAGTTGGTAGGGAACTTAAGTGAATTGTCCGCAGGGTTGAGAACGCAACCATGGGTTCTGAAAAAATCAACTCCCAACAAAACATCAGGCTGAACATCACCAACCAGAACATTGTGAGAAACTTGCCGATCATCAATGGAAAAAGTTAAACATGCAGATCCATGCAAAGGAATAGATGACCCATCAATTGTAGCCAAATCCGGTAGTGACTGTTTAACTAGAGGTGTACGCCCAGGCAAGCTTGACCAAACTTTGTTGCTCACTAATGTCACTGCCGAGCCCGTGTCAAGCAAAGCGTTGAACTGCATGGATTGAATAGTAACTGGTACTGTGAATGGACGGTGTACGGAGGAGCGGTGAAAGAATGTAGCAATGTGGGACTTCAGACCATCAAACGATGGTGTTAAGAAGAGTAGGTAAGCAACTGCTAGGACTGGCACCCCAATACAAGCGAACATAGCAATACGTCTAACAGCATGAATGACAGGGGGTAAACCCACTATGGCGAGAATACAAATGAGCAAATAGGCTCCTATTGGTAAACTAACCGGCTGGTGAGTCCGAAGCGCATCACGCACAGCAGTTGGACTCAGGACTGCTGTGGACGGCTGTTTCCCGATGGCTGACGGGGCTGGCGGCACTTAGAGGCATAGTGGCCAGAGCGACCGCAATTGAAGCATGTAATGGGTCTCCTCGGCTGGCTGCATTGCAGCTGGCTGCGTTGTGGCTGGTGGAGAGGTTGTGCAGTCGGACCGGCGTCACGTTGTTCGAGGCGAGCCAGTCGAACGCTGATGGCTTCCAGCGATTTAGCGACTGCCTCTAGCTGCGTTTCCTGTGCGACTCCGCACACGGGAAGAGGTGGTGTTTCCTGCTCTTCAGCCTGCAGGATGGAATGTTGGTGAAGGGCGGCGAGTAGGGCAGCATCCAGGGTATCCGGAGCTAGTTCCCGGACCCTGACACGAATCGACCTGGAGTCGAGACCAGCAAGAAACTGGTCCTTTGCAAGGACATCCCTGTCCGCAGCGGCCATGTTGGGATAGGGTTGGGCGACAGCCGCCCTTACTTTCTCACAGTAAGCGCTGGCCGACTGTCCCTTCTCCTGTCGCAACGCTTTGAAGGCGGCCCGGTGTAGTTCCGCACGCTGAGCGGGAGCGAAACGGTCTTCTAGGGCCTGAGCAAGGTTAGCGATAGCGCCTTGACGGGTCGCCTGTGGGAGACTCAGGTAGAATAGCTGGGCGTCCCCGGTGAGGGACAACCCCAGGAATTGAGTTTGCTCGGCCGGCGTCCACTGGTTCACCGCAGCAACCTGTTCAAACTGGGCATACCATGCCGACCAGTTGTCATCTAGCCGACCTGCGTATTTGGCCGGGGTGGCCCAGTTGTGCACGTGGCGGGCGGGTGCCGGAGCAGCGGCGGCTGGTACAGCAGCGGCGGCTGGTACAGCAGCGGCGGCTGGAACAGCAGCTGGTTGAGCCATCACGTCAACGATTGACTAAGGGCCAGGTGGGTTACAAGACGAGTTCCGTAAACAGGTGAGTTCGAATCTGACAAATTTGATTGAACCACCGCTGCCACCAATGTAATGGGTAGCCGAGTGGTAGGCGCGGTGTAATCAACAAGAATTACTTTTATTCTACTTTCAGGTACACACCTGAGATATAATCGTTAGTGAAAGAAGAAGCGGCAAAATAAATAACTTTCTCTCCGGTGCTCACCTAGAGGCTGAATCCTTATTCTTCGAGTTAGCTTTCATTGCTATCCAATCTAAACTAATCTAATTAAAACAGAAAAAGCGCAGCTGCTTTTATGCAGCAAACGCCGTACGCTTATATGCGAAGATACACTAAAATTAATATACATAAGTTCGCTCCGTATTGCTTCCTTATTACTTCCGTATTACTTCCGTATCAGCCAGGCAGGGATACTACACTAGTGTGGGTGGCTAAATCAGAGTGGATCTGATATAAGCTTCACTAGCATCAGTGATTACACAAGAGTTAATCTAGACAGAAGCAGTCCATGGTTAACAGGTATGTATACTTCAAATAGAAAGTACATGAACCCTGAAACCAACTAAGGTGGCAATTACAACAATACACCTTCAAGCAGCCGAGCCTGTTGGCAACAGACCAAATACTACCCGGCATATGTGTACCCACCAACCGTACTAGCTGGCAATTACACACACACACACACACACACACACACACACACACACACACACACACACACACACATACACACTCTTCCTGTTCTTGTTCTTGGTGCTCACTGCCAATGCTGGTCATGTGGGTCTCCCCGAGAGAGGGGAGAGAGACTCAAATGGAATCTTGGAAAGATGAATCAATTGGCTTCTGAACCGCCCAACGGCTGACACCCGCAGAAAATCCCAAAATCTGGGTGAACTTGAAAATCATCCCACTTATGATCTCACCACACCTCAAGGTGTAGGCAAGGATTGACGGCATCAGGGTATCCGTCCCGGGATCCAACTGCAGTTACCCCTGCCCCAGTGCCGGTAATACTTGCTACTAGTGTGGGTGGCTAAATCAAAGTGGATCTGATACAAGCTTCTCTAGCACCATGATTACAGAAGAGTTAATCTAGCGATCAGTAGTCCACATACTTTGTAGCGTAGACTACAAAATTAATGTTGAGGAATGCAATGGTCACATTTTGCTCCGATGTTGCAAGCACTGCTCTTGTAAGAGTGGGTTGGAATGCTGTAGCGTTCGGGTTTAGAGGAACTAGGGTATGAGGAGCAGAGGGTATCGGAAGATGGCATTGTTGTCAAGTTAGCACTCAAATGTTATTCCGTTGATTGCGACCTGTGCGCCACTGTTACCCGTATATTCAGCACCTGAAACTTCGTCACTTTCAGCTGCAGTGGAGAAAGCGTTGGCGAGTTACGCAGCCCAGGGAGTTGCTGGGAATGTATGCTTCCCTGATGCCATGGAGAATCCATTTTTGTCACTGTCAGGTGACTGATGAGGTGCCTTCCCTCTGCCACTGAAAAATCTGTTGTTCTCCTGGATTGGCGTCCTGGTCTCACTGCGTTCCTGGTGCAGTATCTGTGAAAGAATGTCAGTGGTTTGACAGGCTTGCATTTTGCCCTGAACTGCAGGCTGTCCAGCAGCTCCATCTGTAGTCATCTCAGAGTCAGCAGATGAAGTGGCCTGAGCCAGTACTTAAAGTAGAAGTTAAGGCAAAAATCAAAATTTCACCACTTGTAGTCTTCAGGGTGCTGAGTCGAATGGTCTTGGTCCGAGAAAGCTGAGACGCTCCCTTCCTTCTTGAATCCCAATCTAACTCGCGCACTTCCACCGAAACTGGGTGACTGCGCCCTACTAGATGGGGATTTGTACGCAAAATGCCATTTAATGCCGTTCTTATAAAAGCATGGATGACCGCGATTGGCCCATATGTTGTAGTCTTTTGGAGGCTGAGTCGATTGGTTTTGATCCGAAAAGGCTGCGATGCAGCGTTCCTCATTTATTCCCAATCGAACATGGTTGAAAAAGCTGTCGACTGCTCCTGGCTGCCCAAATCACCTGGTCACCATGCCAGCAGGCAACAACTTTCACACCAAGGTTCAACTCGAGTTAAAATCGAGTGACAAGAGTGCACCCAAAAAAGGTCAAACAGGCTAGTAAGTTGTACCCTGCAAGCACGGTGACCAGGTGACTGGTGTACGCAGGAGCACGTGACCGCTTGTTCAACCATGTTCGATTGGGAATAAAGGAGGAACGCTGCATCGCAGCCTTTTCGGGCCAAAACCAGTCGACTCAGCGTCCAAAAGACTACTACATATGGGCTAATCGCGGTCATGCGTGCTTTTATAAGAACGAAATGGCGCTTTTAGTGACATTTTGCATACAAATCCCCATCTGGTAGGGCACAGTATCCCCAGTTTCGGTGGAAGTGCGCGAGTTCGATTGGGATTCAAGTAGGAAGGGAGCGTCTCTGCTTTCTCGGACCAAGACCATTCGACTCAGAACCCCGAAGACTACAACTGGTGAAATATTATTTTTTGCCTTAACCTCCCCTTTAATTCTCAGGGTCCAGGACTTGACTTGTACTCAACCTTGAAATAGCCTTATGAATGCGAGAGTACAGCATGGAATTGCCGGCAGATGCAGAGTTGTTCTGCTGCGTGCAGTCCTTCACGAGTTGCGTACTGGAGCCACACTTGAAGCATGTGGGAACTTGACCCCTGTGCCAAACTCAAAGTTTTTGACCGGAGCCAGACAGCACGATTGTAGACGGTATGGTGGACTTGGGTACAACATTTACAAATACAGTGCCAGTTGTGGACGTTAATCCATCCACATACTTCTCTTCCCGCTTTGGGAGACCAACGATGGTTCCAAACTTCACGATCGCAGATGTAATGGCCGACAGTGGAGGATCATCCGCCACACCAAATATATGAACAGAGACTACAGCTCCATCACCAACTAACAGTACTAATTGAGCTCCGTCGACAATGAGCCCTCTGGATAACACCTCGTCTCTGACAGAAGTGCAAGAGAACAAAAATCTACAGACTCTTCGCCTTCCGCTCAGGTCAATTTGTTTTATTTCATCTGGTTTGACACCAGAGGAAAGCAACAGTCTAATAGAAAAAGGCATGGTTCTTCGAGGGAAGGTTGCCACTCAGCTATAATATAGAACATACTCGAGACATTTCTAACAGGTATGCATACACACAGGATTGAATCTGGACAACGCATATTGTACATGAGGCCAAAGTAGGTTCCCTCACCGATTAGGCGATGGCCACTCCGTTGGACGGCATTGATGTGAGCCAGAGCGGTTTGTGTAGCGCTCACACCCATGACCATGCCATGCTCCAGCATTGGGCGGACAAAGCGCTTGTAGATCACACAATGGCACCTGGAGTCCAGCACTCGAGAGGGATTCCGGAGGAAGCCGAGATGCTGCGATCCTCGAATAGGCAACTTGGAAACATATGCCAGATCTCTTCAAGACATTGGACTTACGAGCAGGTTTGAGGTGACGCAAGTAGCTCATTATTGTTTTCCAGGCTAATGTAGCTAAGGAACACTGCTGGTTAAGTTGACAGGACAAACCTCGGTTTTTTCAACAACATTCTCAAAACTAATGGTTTCGTGAGTAAACTTCCGTACCTTCTCCTCGGGTGATATAAAAGCAGGAGCAAACAAGAGCAAATACAATAACTTATGTACAGCAATGAGGTGATATAACCGGGTCAAAGCAGACGATGATTAATTAATGCGAGACCAATATACATCATGCAAATACATAATTCATTGTTCTTGCTCTCGTTTTCTCGTGCCGGTATATCACCTTGTTGATGTGGAAGGAGACAGTGTACGGGAGAAGGTACGTCACAACCTGAAAAGAAGGCATGGAAGTTTCCTTCCAAAAAAGTGTTGTTTTTTCACGGCTGAGCGTAGCGAAAGAGTGTAAAAAACGTATTTTTCACTCACCATTTTTCTGTCGTGCTCTGCTGCTCTTCCACTGCGCAACTCTCCCCCACCTGCCATCGTGGTGTTGTATTCCTCGTAGAGCGTGGAGTTTTTTGACGTCCGGAGATCTAAAGTAATAAATTATGCCGTCTACTCGCAGCCAAGGAACCACGGCTCCTGTAGCTCATCCTGAGCCTGCCAGGACCGCCAGACGACGCCCAGCCGCCACCTCCGCCACCTCACCTGCCCCACCAACACCAAGCTCGGCAGGTGAGGAGATGCCGTCGTGGTTCGCCTCCGCATTTACCAACCTGTCATCACAAATCAAGGGAGTGCAGGAGGAGGCCACGGCGGCCCGCGCTGAGGTGGCAAAACTCAAAGCAGCGCAGTCCCTAACAAGCCAAATAACCCAGGCCCCAAAGCCGAAACTCAAGTCACCAGGGCTGCAGGCACAGTTCGCCACCAATGAAACTGTGTTGCAAAAGGTGGATGCCGCCATATCGGTGCTCCCGGACTCCGCACCCGAGGCCAAGGAACTCCTGACGCAGGGTAAGCGCGAAATCTGCAAAAGGCAGAAGCACCTGAAAATAGCAGATTCGTTCGACTGGGAGACTGTGAGAGTTTATGAGGAGGGCAGCGTGGGTGACAGCCTCGCTGACGACAAACGGATCGCGGACGCGGCCTCCACTGCTCGTCGACTCAAGCAACTGCAGCCCAGGGAGCGCTTCCAACCTGAAACTGAGAGGCCATACCCGAGCAGGAATTTTCGTGCCCCCAGTTTCGGCAACAACTCCCAGTTTGAGCGGAGGCCATCGGGCCACGGACCGTTTGCCAACGGTGGCCGAACCCCTGGAAGCGGCCCACGTTGCTGGAACTGCCAACAGTTGGGTCACGTCAGCAGGCATTGCCCCCAGTTCGGCCGAGGCAGTAGTCGCCAACCACACTGGACTCAGCAACCACAGCCCACTGCAGGAGCTCGTCCACGAATGGACGGAGCATGAGTGCCCAGACCCGCTGGAGTCTGACGAGATAAGTGCTTGTGACAATAACGTTCATGGGCGGTTATTACACTGCATTGCATTTTGGGAAAATATTGGTGCCTCAGATTTTGTTTTACGTATTATTCGTTATGGCTATTTTTTGTGTTTTGTCTCCCCCCACCCCAGTTCCGGGCATGTAACCTAAAGTCTTCTAATGATCATTCTAGTTTTGTGTCTGACCAAATCCGTATGCTGTTACGTTCGGGGGCAGTCGAGATGGTGGAGGAAAACGCCACCCATGTAATTAGTCCGTTGGGGGTGGTTCCCAAGGGCAACGGAAAGTTGAGGCTGATTATAGACCTCCGTTTCCTCAATAAGCATTTGGCAGACTCCCATTTTAGCGTTGAGGACCTGAGACTCATCCCGGACCTGTTCGATCCGGGTTGTTTCCTGTTCACTTTTGATCTGAAGGATGGCTACCATCACATCTCGATTGCCCCAGAACATAGGAAGTTCCTAGGTTTTCAATGGCAGTTCCGGGGTCAGGCCCGGTTTTTTGTGTTTGCCGCACTTCCGTTTGGCCTTAAGCCCGCCCCATTTGTGTTTACAAAAGTGCTGCGGCCTTTGGTCACCCATTGGCGTGACCAAGGCATACGTATTTTCCTGTATCTGGATGACGGAACTGGAGCCGCAAACTCCGCAGAGGAGACGCAGCGGGTCGCCCAACTTGTGAGGTCAGATTTGGAAAAATGCGGTCTTGTCATTAACAAGCAAAAGAGTAACTTTCAACCCCGGCAGGTGGCCTCGGTCTTGGGTCATGTCCTGGACACGGCCAACAACAGCAATCATGTCACCCCAAACCGCGTATCCAAATTTAAACTGCTGCTAGCTGAGATTATGTCTTACTCCACTGTGGTCCCCGCACGCTTGCTTGCCAAACTAACGGGGTCGCTGAGCTCTATGTGGCTTGCTCTGGGCTGCATGGTGCGCTTACAGACAAGAAGCTTGCACGCATGTCTGGGCCCAACCCTCGAAGAAGGCTGGGAGATAGCTATCCCACTTGAGCATGCTCCCAAGGCTGAATTAAGTTTTTGGCAATCTGAATTTGATCGTTTTCACGGGAGACCCATCTGGTCTGCCGGGCCCCGCACGCTGCAATTGGTATTCACGGACGCTAGTGACTCCGGGTGGGGTGGTTTCAGCCTGATGAACGGGGTTGAAATTGCAAGGGGCGAGTGGCCCTGGACCATGTCAGCCGCACACACCAGCTCCACATTGAGGGAACTGCTTGCTGCCCGCTTTGCCCTAATCTCTTTAGTGTCGCGTTTGTCTGGCCATGCAATTTGTCTTAATACCGACAACCAGAACGTGGTGTCCATTTTGTGTAACGGTAGCCGTAACCCAACGCTGCACCAAGAAGCTGTTGACATTTTTTGTTTCTGTCAACACGAACACATTGAACTGTTTGCACAGTGGATCCCCCGGGGTGAAAATACCACGGCTGACTATCTCTCACGGATTCTAGACATGGATGACTGGGCTATTTCGGCCGAATTGTTTGTTTATTTTGATAAGAAGTGGGGCCCCCATACTGTCGATAGATTTGCGAGTCATTTGTCCCATCAACTCCCTACTTTCAACTCCCTTTGGTGGTCCCCAGGTTCATCGGGTGTTGACTGTTTCACTCAATCATGGGAAGGTGAAAGCAATTGGTGTCTCCCCCCACCTCGCTTGTTAAGCAAATTGTTTCATTTCCTCAGAGCCATACCGTGTCATGCCACTGTTGTGTTTCCTGACTGGCCATCAGCACCATGGTGGCCGTTCTGGCGCCCAAGTGGGCTTGCAACCCCGTTCACCGTTACCCGAGAAACCTTCCAGCCCGGTTTCGGCTCATTTCGGCACACATCCCAACCGGTCTGTCTTTTTGGACCAGAACCACCACCATTCCGTTTTCATGCAGTCCATTTTTGTTCTCTCCGAAACTGTGCTCATTAGAGGTCTTACCACACGGCCTTAGTTAGAATTTTTGGTTACCTTGCCCCCCCCCTCCCATGTGCTGTCCATCGCCCGCCATGAGGTTGCCTTTATTGATGTCTCTTAGTGTTTTTTCTTGCGCTTGCTGCCTATGCTGTTCTGTTCCTGCCGTTTTTTAGTATAGGGCATTCTTTCTGCGTGAATTGCCTATTCAATGAACTTACACATACCCATGTGGATTGAGACACCCGAGGGGCAGGGACGACAAGGAAGGGAGAAGCCCGATGGGCGGTGATGACGGGGGAGGGAGAAGCCCGATGGGCAGTGATGGTGAGGGAGGGAGAAGCCCGATGGGCAGTGATGATGAGGGAGGGAGAAGCCCGATGGGCAGTGATGATGAGGGAGGGAGAAGCCCGATGGGCAGTGATGATGAGGGAGGGAGAAGCCCGATGGGCCGTGATGATGAGGGAGGGAGAAGCCCGATGGGCAGTGAGGATGAGGGAGGGAGAAGCCCGATGGGCGGTGATGTTGGCAATGGTTGCCTGTGTGCATGCTGGTATGAGGCGTGACGCTGCGGCGACATGAGGCCCGGCTCGTTCAGGGCAGCCGGTGTCACCCCTGGTCCCCTACCCGAGTCACTCTGTTCATAAATTACACGACATACATCTCACACGGGGTAACGGTGATGTTGGAGGCAGAGGAGGGTTAGACCCCTGGGAGGTACACCGGGTGGGGGAGTCCGGAAACCCACAATACCGGGACTGAACACCGATCCAACTCACAGGAACAACACACAGTCTGTCCAGATCTGATCCCCCGTGTGTCTTTTTCCTGTCTGTGGGTGTGTGCGTGCGTTTTGCATGTGCCTTATTCAGCTTCCTCCCCTTTTTGGACGGAACTGGCATCCATACGGAACCCCGCCGTTCAACACCTGGTCGACGCGCTACCGGTCGTCCTGCTCAATGACGTGGCGCCTTCTACAGGCAGGGCATACCTACAGGCATTCGGTCGCTGGCGTACATGGGCTTCTGGGGCCGGATTCACCCCGTTCCCAGCTCGCGCAGTCCACGTGGCGCTATACCTAACGAGTTTGATCCAACAAGGCACGACGTTTGCCCCTGTCGCACAAGGCTGCGCGGCTCTACGTTGGCTGCACCGTAAGGCCGGTCACCCAGATCCGATCGCGGCACCGGTCATCACGCAACTGCAAGTTGCCGCTCGCCGTATCTGTGCACGTCCCGTCTCCCGCCGCACTCCGATCTCACCGTCCCTGTTCCGCCAACTGATGTCCACCCTGGCCCAACCAGAGGCACCACTGGGGGACCTGCAATGTGCCACCATGATTTGTCTTGGGTTCTTCGCCCTACTACGCTGGGACGACTTGCAGCGCCTCGTGGTGTCCTCGCTGGACTTTACCCCGACCCATATGTCCGTGCACCTGCCAAGCCGCAAGAACGACCAACTGAGGCAAGGGGACGTAATTCTGGTCGCTCGCCAATTCACCGGCTCCATGCCATGCCCGGTTCGCATAACAGAGAGCTTTCTCCGGCAAGCAGGACATTCACCCGACCAACACGTACTGGGCAAGGTAACCTCCGCCCGCTCTGGGCCAGGCGTGCGCGGCACCATGAGCTACAGCAGAGCCACGGAACTCCTGAAAGTAGCGGTGGGCCGCACCCAAACTGACCCAACATCATATGGTCTCCACAGCCTCCGATCAGGTGGTGCGACGGCCGCAGCTAACTCGGGCATTGCAGACAGACTACTGCAACGACACGGCGGCTGGAGGTCCGCGTCCTCCAAGGATAAGTACATCGCGGATTCACAGCACGACTTGCTTTCTGTCTCCACTGCCATTGCTTCTGCCTGACTATCCTTTGCTTCGTGAGTACATTCTGGTAGACCACTACCCCATGTACAACCCGGTTGCTATGTGAGTGAAAAGTGTTGTTTTTTCACGGCTGAGCGTAGCGAAAGAGTGTAAAAAACGTATTTTTCACTCACCATTTTTCTGTCGTGCTCTGCTGCTCTTCCACTGCGCAACTCTCCCCCACCTGCCATCGTGGTCTTGTATTCCTCGTAGAGCGTGGAGTTTTCCCGCCCTCCCTCCCTTGGGTCCCGTACGTTGTTGGGCTTCCATTGGGTGCTGTTTTCCTGGTTTTCCATGGCATATTTTGTTTTGTGTGTTTCTGTCCCGAGGGTCTCGGGGTTTTTTGGTTGTACTTCGAAGTATGATTACTCCTTTCTGCTTGTTTCTCTTCGGTTTTTCTTTTGGGTGTGACTGGCAGTGGGGCAGGTCCCATATTAGTAGAAGGGTTTTTTGGCCGCAAGGCGAGTTTTTCCCCCAGCCCGGTTGAGCGGTCGTGGCTGGAAATTTAGGGAGTCGGATTTTCAGGCGCTCCCCCACTGTTTAGTCACCCACACCAGGACATTGCTCTGCTCGTGTCTTGCACTGACATATCTCTTGCTGGCCGCCTTGCTCTTTATTACTTCTGGCCTAGTCTTTGGCTAGCGTGTGGCTGCGAGTGTGGTGTGACGGAATACTGAGTTCATTCTGTGAGTACATTCTGGTAGACCACTATCGTGAGTACATTCTGGTAGACCACTACCCCATGTACAACCCGGTTGCTATGTGAGTGAAAACATCAATTTGCATAATGTTGTTGAAGAGGCTGAAATTTGTGGTACTACTGTCGTGGGCATAAAAAATCCAGTCGATAGACCGGGGCCGGCGGCCTCAGGGCCGGGTTCCACTGCAGCTCCGCGGCTCTGCTGCTCCGCTGGTTCAGGGCAGTTGGCTGCATGCAGCGAGGTTCCACTGACACTCGCCATTCGCGGTGCCGCGGTTGTGCTCCACTTTTTTGATTGTGGATACCTGCCTACCCGCGCGAAATAAAAAAAAACTCCTCGTCATCTGGCCTGCGCGACGCATTAAAATTTGAAGTTTAAAATTCTCGCGTACAAAGCAATGCAAAGTACGGGAAGCAGGTCGAGCCCCGACCGTGGCTCGCAGTTTTTGATCAAGAATCGTAGAGAAAGCTCACGGTGAGCCGCGGCCTCACTGCTCCAGCTTGAGCCGTGGTCACTATGGTAATGATGATGTTTCAAGCCTCGGATGACGAGCAGCGGAGCCCCAGTGGAACCTGGCCCTAAGCGCTTACAGATTGTTGCATGTAGTGCAGAATCGTCATGTTGATTCGATGCGATCAGCAGCGCATAGTAATACATGTATGTGTATACTTCATCCACGTCATTAAAATTGTCGCTTCCCAGAGCGATTTTTCGATATTATTGTGTCCACTCGAAGGGCAAAGAAATCAGCTAGAAATTGAGGCACATCATTGTCGACTGACCAAGCTTTAGTTTGTGGCCTCCAGCTTCGCTGCACTTGCAGCTAAGGTCGACGTCTTCATCAGATTTTAAGGCAGACCCTTCAGCACTCAACAATACGCTGAACAAGACGCGTGTTCAAATTCAGGTCAAGAAACTTCGTTTTCAAGCGATCCATGCCTCCAGGTGGCAGGCAATGAAGGTAAGCGAGTATTTTTCAAGTACTCTGTAACGACCGTCCAGCGGAATAGGGTAAGCACTTCCTCACCTTCTTTCCTTGGCAAGCACTTCGCCGATTTTGTTGGTGTTTTCAGACCTGCTACCTTCGCAGCAACATGCGCCACAAGTAGCTCATTTTAGGAATTTGAGAACACTTTGTTCTTGCCATCGTCAACTTCAGCATTAAATTTTCGTATTCAGGAGAGATACCAGGATTCGTATACCCGAGCTTGCAGTCTTGCTGCCCACGCGCACTATGTGGGACGCCACGAACTCCAGAAAAGCGGTATGAGCTCTGTGGTGGAATATTGTGGAGCGCGATGAATTTGCTTGGTGCGGAACAGAGCTCCAACATAGTTGGAGACCACCACGGCTTCAGTAACAGGTAGACACTGCGCAGAAAGGGTCGCACCAATGTTCGAACACAGAAAACAGCGATTTGGACAGTCTGACTAAGACCAGCAAAGTCACAAAAATTGCGAAGCGACGATTTCAATGACGCGGAGGAAGTACTGCTTACCTACGGCTGCACGGCCAGCGTCCTGGGGCCGCTAGACGTCCGACCGGATTTCCATGTCCATGACGGTACTTCGTAGCATTATAGCAAATATGTATCCCACGAAACTTTTTTGTGGATATAATTTGTAAAAAACCATTTGCCCATTGTGCATTTCTAGCGTAAAACAGACCCACAAGCATGGTCAATACCCACTGAATATATTCACCTGCGTTTTTCTTCTTTCTACTCATATACAAACGAGAATGCATCACGGATAATAAGACTTACATTATTCTTTGGTTCCAACGAATGTCCATAAGTGAGAAGACATTCTACTACAGAAAGATGACCATTCTCTAATGCACGGTGAAATGGTGTGACACCAGCCTGGAAACAGCAAAATTAAAGACAAAACATTTCCACCCACACCCACAGACATACACATGTTGATGGGCACGAACACATGCACGCACACACGCACTCATACATGCATGCAGCCCCCCAAAAATAAATACACACATCCAAAAACACACACATAAACACACACACGCACCTCAGACCTCAGACCTCAGACCTGGCCGCGGAGTCGCGTACACTGCTTTCACTTCTCACGTTGTATTCACGTCTGATGCGCGTAGTCGCGTATACTGCTTTCACTTCTCATGTTGTATTCACGTCTGATGCGCATAGTCGCGCACACTGCTTTCGCGCGATCTTTTGATTTGAATGTTTTTTGAATCTCCGCTTCTGCTTCGAGAGAGGCAGAACTTGCCTTTGTACTGCAAGATGATTTCCAGCATAGTCAGAGTAAAACATTATCATACAGTCTTCTAAAACAACGAGTCCTGTGCTATCCGGAGGCATGTGCGAGTAAGAACAGTGCCCATGCCCAAATTCATTCTTGATGTCCCTGTTGCTATTATCATTTCTGATGATGGGTATTTTATGACGGAAACAATAAACTATTTTCCTGATATGATTCTGCGTGAGCCAGTGTTGCTCACAATCCACTTTCACTAATGAAGGTGAGTGACGCGTCCTACAGGTTCCTACATCTAGTAGTTGTTTGCTTTACAAAACCGTACTACGTTCTGTCCTAGGATTCCTATTTCATGTGTATTAGGCCACACCAGGTTATTTCTATGTTTCGCGTCACCGCGCGTGTATCTTTTCAAATAGTTCATGTTGTGTTCGCCTGGTGCCACGCATGAGTCGCTTGCGGGCCCAGACAAAGACTGATTATCTACAACGAGCATGCGTATAATAGATGAGGAAGAGACGATAAGGAGAGGGACAATACGTCGACAAACACTATACACAACATCTCCCTTTCCTGGCAAGAAGGGGGGAGGGGGAGAGAGAGAAAAGACGTATATATACAATATGTCCTATTTCCCCGAAGAAAAAAAAACAAGCAAAATACTATATATTTAAATAGTGCAAATCAACGAGATTGAGAGACGAGCTAGGGCCTGCACAACATACAGTAAGTAGCAGGGCATGCCTAGCATTTGCACAGCTACACTAGAGAGTATTCTTTTGTTTGAAACAATTAATGAAGAATTTCGATGCAAAAAATGAAGAGATCGAGAGTGAATAAAGAAGCACGCGCGTCAAGGATTCTCACGTTTGGCAAGGCCATCGCAGAGAGGTACAACGTCTGGTTGGACTACAGCAACAGCAAGAACAACAGGGGCGTAGCACCCGCTACGACTGGTACGACCATGGCCGTACCACTTTTCGAAAACTGTGGTCCGTCCGGAACGTGCAAAACCGTAATAAAAAAATCAGGATCCATCATTGCATATGCGCATCAGACTTTGACCTTTTTCTAGACTCGTACTCGTAGATCTGCCATGCATCTGTGCATGTCCATGCACATCTCTTCTGCCCGTGAAATAATTCTATGACTTATAGACTGTGCCAGAAGTTCCCAGAAGTTCCCAGAACGCAGGATTTTGTGTCTTTTTTACAAAATTTTCCCGGGGGAGGTCCCCCCGACCCCCACCAAAACGCCCTTCAGCCGCGCCCACCTATGGTCGTACCACTTCCAAAACCCCTCCTTCGCCCCTGAACAAGATGTTACTGCGTGAGAATGGCTGCACGTCTAGTGTTCAGTGATGTACGCTTCAGAATGTACATATACCGCAAGTGAACAGGTCAAAACAAAACAAATGAAACACAAAGAGAGAATGAGCTAGAGCTAACCATGCGCCTGACAGTTCCTTCCTTCATGAGTCAGAGTCGATCCAGAGCGCTCAAGGTCGAGGCACGTACGTACCGTGACACCTCTTTCTCTGCCAGACGGATGGGTTGAGCACGGCATGGGGACATGGCGATCAGTGCTCAACAGCAGGCTTATTGGAGCTGCCGAGAGATAGAGCATGCGGGACGACGAACTGGCTGGACAGGGACGATGGTCAGGAGAGACAAGGAGCAGTGGCGTTACAGCTGATGAAGAATATAGTTCATGAGGAGAACAAAACAAGTAGAGCGTAGTGCATGCCGGGCATTACTGGACTGACATTTAGTGTTAACAAAATTTTCAGACTGACGACGACGACACATGACGATGACGACGATGACGAGCTGGGGATGCTCGAACTGCTGGCTAGAGGCGGAGGGTTCTTTCCTAATTCTACAGGTGTAGGAACCACAGCTGCCACTATGTTGTGTTCGCTTGGTGCCACGCAGGAGTCCCTTGTGGGTCAAGACAAAGACGCATGTATTTACCATAAGCATGCGTATAATAGATGAGAGAGAGGCAATACAGAGAGGGACAATACAGCGACAAACACTATACACAACAGTTGACAAGAAAAGAAAAAAACACCCAGATGAGTTAATCGATGGCTGTTCTGGTGAACATTCTCTAGCCAGTATCAAATCAAAGGTTATCAGCTTCTCGATAATCTTGCACGGCGATGGTACTACAGTAGAGAGTGTGACTGTGCGAGCGATGAAAATTCTATTTTTCCAAGCCGTACGGTAGGGCCTGTTCAACAAGCGAGCTTAGATTCCAGGGTGTCAAGGACTCCGAGATTTTCCTGGACCGTGATGGAGAGGAATTCCACCGGACTCATGTCAAAGTACAGAATGAGCCATCCATGAAGCCTGTTGCCCCATCGCTCCAGTCCAGTCTGCCAGCTGTACTGTGGAGACTTTTTGTCGTTTTGGATAAGAGGTACTGTGAAACTGGAAAGTCCAACGACCAAAACGTTTAAGAGAGCATGTCTGAGCATACCAAAGTATGTGTGCAAGTGGGCCTCTCCGATTTCGCTCAAAATTTGCAGGTAGGTTCCCTTTGGGGTGTGGATCGATTGTGCAAAGCCCTTGAAAAGTTTCTAAAGGGAACCTTGAAATTTGCATGCCCCTCAAAAATGGCCGAAATATCACATTATTTATGGGTCTAGAAACGAGTCACGCCACAGCGTATACGAACAAGCTATGAACAAAACTCCATCAAGCCAACATTGCCTCACCTTAGAAGAGTTGCTGGAGCAGTACCGCTTAGCCACGCCAGCATCCCAGAAGACGAGGTCCATCACCCCCTGACGCCACAAATGATCTTCTTGAAAATAGCCAATTTACAAGCGCTGGCAAAACAGCCAGCTACGTCCTCAATTGGCCAGAACTATACACCGGCAGATAGTAGAACACCTCTTCTAGCGCTGAGGACATGTCCCCCATCTTCCTTTTGGGGTTTTCTTGAAATAAACTTTTTTGATTTTTCCACTCGACCATGCTGAAATACGGCCAAAGTCATACCTGCGCAGGGAAGCTCGCCCCTCCGCGACGTCTCCTCAGCAATTTCTACTCCAACACTACTCCCAAGGCCGCAGCACAAAGTGTAGTGTTGACTCTGACAAGGAAAAGCAGCGGTGATCACTTGTCACTCCAAACGACAAGCTTCTCCTTGCGCCACCAATACTTTTTTGTGCGACTGTTGATGCAAAAGTGACTGAAGGCCTGAGCGCAGTTTTTGAATTTTATTGCAAGATGCACGGTGAAATCAGGTGCCTTGTGACGCAAGAATGCCAATTTGCGTGGCCCACGGCTCACGAGATTTCAGTGTCACCTTTGTCAAGTGCGCTTGTTACTCGCCTTGAACGCCCGTTGGTCTGAAAGTGATCACACCTTTGTTGTTACTGCGCTCAAGAACACGCTGACCGACCCAGTGACCGTGTTGTAGGCCTACGAACCGGGACTTTCCCTGACCATGTAGGTCGAAGACCAGTGAAATGATGATGAAATCACATTTTCACTCACAAAGCGACTGTTCAGTACATGGGGTAGTGGTCTACCAGAGCAATCACACTCACGACTTCAACTACCACGAGGAAAAACAAAGACCACGATGGCAGGTTCAACGGAGTTGCGCAGAACAAGAGGAAATGCACGAAAATGTTTGTGAGTGAAAAATACGTTTTTTGCACTCTTTCGCTACGCTCAGCCGTGAAAAAACAAAACTTCTTTATGACGTAAGAAATCTCTCATGCAGTTCTCGCGACAAGTGCGTGCAGTCAGTGCTACTCGCGTGCCAGTCAACACAAAGGGACCGAGCTAGCCGCTTTTGTCGAGCATCGATATGAAAACAAGGGACTTTACTGTTGGACTATGTTCGGGATTGCAGGAGGTAAGTGTGAAAGACGAATAACTCTCCATGCTGTACGGGGCATATTTCAACGGCTTGCTGCCATTGCAACACTCCTAGGACAGTTTGTGGGGGTTCTCAGCAGTTCAAGCAGGGAATGAAGCTCATCTTACCTCTGCCATCATGGTCTGTTCTGAGTAGCGTTCCAGGCACATTCGCGATCGATGGCCGCGTATCGTGATGCAGGAAGCGTCATCCTACGTCACAGAGCACGCGATCTCACCGTGCATACTGCAATAAAATTCAAAAGCTGCGCTCAGGCCTTCAGTCACTTTTGCATCAACAGTCGCATCTATACACAGACATCTAGCGATTACGTTTTTTGGAAATAACGAAAAATAATTGGTCGTTAAAACAATAGACTTTGTGACTCGTTAGACTTTCCGGTTTTACAGTAGTTCAGTAGTGCAGCTATTCTGTGTGCAACATGGCTCAGTACACAAAGAATGGAGTTTTGTTTTTTCCTCCATTTCTGTTTTTCCCCTCCCATATGCGTGCCTTTTCCAGGAATATTTCGATGCGAAACATATACTTCCTCCGCGTCATCGAAATTGTCGCAGTTTGACTAGTGACTTGTCACTTGTTACTGACAACTCCATACGCTAAACCATAAAAATTAGTAAACATGATGGTAGTCTGAAGTCTAGAGTAACGTTCCGGGGCAGTTAGGCTGAAAGATTTACGCGGAGATGAAGACTTTCTCCACAGGACAACAGCTGCTATGCTTGTCGTCTGCTGGCTCTGGATGATTTCTACTTCACCACGCAAACAGTAAGAATACACGATCGTTGCGAGATCGGTTGATTACCGTCGGCGGAATCACCTCGAGCTTGTAATGAACTTTTTTTTTAGCCGTGGGATGCCCTATTCAATTTAGCTGTGTGGTCACTGCTCATGCAGGTAAGTGTACTATCACGTCGAACGCGCACCCTTTTTCAGCATCACTGGTAGATTCACTCAGTACCTGTACTCACTGCATCACTAGCTCTACACTACTGTGTACACGCAGAGTCTACACGGCCCTTGCAGGTACAGTACTGACTGTCTCAGCATTCCTTGCATGCATTAGTTTGCTGACCCCCTCGATGTTTCTCCAAGCGCTGCTGCTTGTTCCACGAAGTCATTCTCACCCCAGCTAAGGTAAAACAATGAACAGTTTTTGAGTGAATGGCTATACTAGTAAGCATGAGAAATGTGCAGATTGCAATGCCTGACTGATCTTAGCGAGTCGAAAGTACCCTCGCAGGGACATCAGCGAAGACATGGCGTCTAGTTCAAAATTTTCAGTTTCCAACGACAGAAAATGGAACTTTGCTGTCACCCTATACTGATGACTGTCGTCTATGTCCGATTCCTTAACAGTGGTACAACTGCTGGTGATTATATACCCCGTTTTATTTCAAAATTCAAACTGTGACAATTTCGATGACGCTTAGGAGGTAATCAACCCTTTGGAGTCCATGGGTCGATTTCGAACCATGGGCATTTTGTATGCATGTGGGCGCAGTCAAACTTTCGGTTCTCGGCCAAATCTTGACCAAATTCAAAAATCGAAGGGTCTAGATGGTAGAGAAAATTCACAGCTATTGCCTTGAACAGGTCCGAAGTCTCTCCGATGACATTTGAATGAGTGGCGAGCGATCAAACATTTCGAATTTTCTGCTCTGGGTGCTGCGAGTCAGCAGTGCGTGAAAAAAAGGGGTTTTCCCAGCTTCATGACACGTGCCAGGACCGGCGCGGCGCGAAGTCACGCCAAGGTAAGCTTCAACTCGAAAAACGTTGAACACTTGAACAGTTCTGAGCTAGATTCAGTGAAATGGCTGCAGAAGACCGATTTCGTCTCAGATCTGGAGCTGGACTCGCGTTTGGAGCGCGTTGTGGCGGACAATGAGTAGTGCTCTTGGCGAGTTTGGGCTCATTGTATTTCTCTCATCAAGAGCTTTCCAACGAGCCCAAGATCTTCAAAACCGGTGAAGTAGAACCAAAGTTATGTTGGAAATTGAGTGCGCATTTTCGTGACGGCCACAAATCCTGAGGAAGCAAAAAAGTTATGGACTCCAAAGGGCTTGATGTGACTTTTTTCTCATTTTTTCTAAAACAAAGCCAAGTTTGCGTACATCTGCGCAATTAACGCATCCAGTCCAGAAGACATTTCACATGATGTATAAAGCGTTTTTCTTCCCTTTCTCTCCAGGATTATACAGGAAATGGCTGAAATAAAAATACTACTTCGAAGTACAACATATAGCGCAAATATACTGAGATACAACTCTCATGACAGGGTAGAAATATGTCGAGTTTTCAGAAGAAGATATAATGACAACAACAGCGTAGTGAAAAAATAATGTAGCATTATTCACACATCGACGAGGAATAGCATCAAGCAATTGTACAGACAACACATTTTCTTTCTGGAAACAAAGCTCAGGATCAAACTTAAGTTTGTACAACGCTTCTAACACAGCCGAATGCAATGTACCTCTACCACATGACAGTACTGAGACAGATGACAGATGGCTTTAGATAGATGAAGTGCCTCTTTGGGCTCCTATCCGTTTGTTGTCCCCTCCAGTGTCCTGTAATCTCTCCGCTGCGTGACATCATAGTACCCATTTCATGGCCTGGTGACGCTCATTGTCCCTTCAGCTGCATCTCCTCCAGTATTATTCTTCATGGACCTTCTCACTCACTCTAGCTTCTCTAGTCTCAAAGTTCTGGTTTAATTACGCGGTCTTCCACGTTGTCTAACATCCACTTTTGTTATCATTTCTATTGTCATCGTAAGTCCGTCCTCTCCAGTACGTCTTCTCACTTGGCTTCGTGTGACTCTTCCAGACGCTGACAGATTCTTTCACAGTTTGGTTGGTTTTCCGGTGGGCCTTTGTCCAACTTTCACATTTCTCTGGGTTGACTCCTGCCTCACACATCTGGAGGAAAAGAAGCAAGTTGGCATATCTACACCGGAAGAGGATGATCCAACAGTAGACTGTGAATTACATTTGGGATGACGACCACGACGAAGACGAGACTCAAGCGCATCAAGCGGAACAACACTTTCCAGCACATTTTGGCGGATGCGTGCGCTTTATTATCATACTGTTTTTACAAAAACACATACATCGTTATTTTGATGGCACAAAGCAGCAAGGCAGCAATGAGACATACGGAATGGCACGGGTGGAGGAAAGGGAGGGGCAGCTTGATGACAATAGGATCTCGGCTTCATTGCTACCCAAGTTCGAGGCAGTGGGATCAACGGCCAGTGTTCATAACGGCAGCATCCACACAACGCGGACGGGAAAGGTGTCAGCTAGGATTTGTATAGATGCCACAAACCTGAGCTCCGGACTTCTGGCCAAGGCCTCTATACGCCCGGCCATGGGAGTACCGAGACCGTCCGAAGCCCAACCGACAACACCCTGCCAGCCCAGCGAGAGATGACCCTACACATGATGGTGCTGACAGCGACACCACAGCATCAGCTGGCGCCCCCCCCCCCCCCCCCCCGCCATTGATCAGTACAGCTCCGCCGCTCCGCTGGCTAGTGAAGCTGGAAGCGTGGCAGCATGCACTGCTCAACGATAACGTCGAAATAGCGGTTATCACAGAAACGAACTTCTCGGCCCAGACTGTAGCCTCTGAGACCATATTTCCAGGATACTCGCTTCCCATCCGACGTGACCGGGATGCATTTGGCGGCTGCATTGCTGTATGGGTGAAATCCGGTCTTCCAGTGGTGCACCTCGACCAGATTCCCACTGTTGACCACGAAGTCCTCTGGCTCGCAGTGGGTCTTTCTACGCAACAATCTGTTGTTATCGGTGCCTTGTTCCGGCCTGGATCCTGTGCGGGCAACGACACCGGTCTGGTTGAGTATCTTGGACCTGCACTAGACGTGGCCCGCACTCACGGCACTCACATAGTGCTACCTGAGGATTTCAATGTCCATCACGAGACTTGGCTCTGCAGCAGCAAAACAACTGTAGCTGGAGAGGCCTTGGAAGAACTGTGTGCTGAGCCTCAACTCGATCAGCATGTCTTGTAGCCGACTAGGGGTCTGAATACCCTGGACCTCATCCTCCCCAACATGCCCGTTCCTATCAACACCACTGTCAAAGCGCCACTTGGTCGCTCTGACCATGGAGTTGTTCTTGCCGACTTTTATCTCACCCCTGATGGTAAGCAAGCTACCTCCAGGACTGTCTTGCGCTACGATCAGGCAGACTGGGGGCCCTTGCGGGCCTTCTACAGCACTACTGACAGGTCCACCATTGTGACTGACAACCGTGAAGAGTCCTGAAGGAAGGTAAGCGACGTCATCTCCAGCGGGATGCAGAAATTAATCCCCGCCAAGCATCTTGTTTCCCGCCCAGCAGACCCCAAATGGTGGACTCCTGAGTGCACCACAGTATTGCACACTTAAGACAAGGCATGGAACGCCTGGAGACGCAACATTTTCAGCGAAGCCCACAAGGCTTTCTTTATGAGCTCAGTAGAAGATGCTATCTTCGCGAATGTGCGAGCTCGCACATCCTGGGAACTGTGATTTTGTCGGAAACTGTTACGCGGAGGCCTGAGAGACAAGCAATGGTGGTCGGTGCTCAAATTTGATGCTGGCGCCAGTCACGGCTCGTCCATACTAACGCCTGGTGGATGAAGCTGGTAACCAACTCCGCATGAATGCTGCCAAAGCGAACTGCCTTGGTCGCTATTTCGCCAATAAACATAGCTTGATGACTTGGGCCCGGGGGATCTCCCTCATGCTCGCCAGCCCGGGGTCACCCAACTTAACCGAATCTACTTCCGCCTGCAAACACTGAAACGCCTCCTGGACCAGCTCGACCTTGGCAAGGCGTCCGGTCCGGACAACATCCCTGCCCGAGTGCTCAAAGAGTGCTGCCATGAACTTGCATCGCCTCTCACGTCCCTCTTCGCCCTGTGTTTCCGTAAGGGTGTTTAACCAGAGGCCTTGAAGAGTGCTCTAGTTGTGCCAGTGTACAAGAAGGGCAGCCTATTCAATCCTAAGAATTACCGCCCAGTCTCCCTCCTCCCCATCATCTCCAAAGTGATGGAGCGTACTGTGAACTGTCAAATTGAATCACCTTGAAAAACAGCATCTCCTGTCGACCAAGCAGTGCGGATTTCGCAGTGGCCTTGGAACAGCGGACCTTTTAGCACTGCTTGGGCATGACTGGTCGCTGGCAGCTGGTGCTGGTGGCTGTGCTCACGTCCTGGCTGTCGACATTGCTGGTGCGTTTGACCCTGGCGTCCTACCCAGAGCGGCCACTCTCGGTATTGGCGGTGGCCTGCTGCAGTGGATACAGGACTATCTACGGAATCGCACACTAAGCGCAATCGTCAATGGACAGGAGTCTGCTCAATTCCAGATTAAAGCTGGCGTACCCCAAGGCAGGATCCTGGGACCCACCTTATTTTTGATGTATGTCAACGATGCTGAGGCCTGTCTTTCCCCATCAACGCAAATGGGTGTGCACGCAAATGACACCACACCGTACGTATATAATATAACCCAACTAGTTGATTATATGGGAAATATAAACCTGTATACAAACTGAGGCGAAGCCGAGTCTTCCTTTCCCCAACCTGTGCGGATCAAGTACAAGACTACCAATGACTCTGTGCAGTGCATGCAGTTCTAGTGCAGTACCATCACACACTCTTTGTGACTTCAGTTTAGTACTGAAGTACTAGTAACATCGGAAGTAACAGCTATGTGCCAAGTAAGTTAGTTTGAACCTCACAGTGCTAGTGACCGTTACCGCGCGCAGATCTCACCGCGGGCTCTGTAAAAGAACCGTTTGCTCATTAGAGACATAGAGTTCGTCTCCTTTCCAAAGTAAGAGTAAAGTGAATCAGCACGAGCCTGTTGAATCGACTCCCAAACGTTTCTTTAGTTCTTCTGAGGACGACCACGAATCACGATGCCATTATTCAAGCAGCAGTTTCCAAGAACACTGGCAGTGCCACGGATTATGGCTGCGCATGTTCCGTCCGCTCTGCGAGGGATGCGGAAAGGAGAACATCGATTGGAAAACCATCAGTAATGAAGTTCCGTCGCGCCTGCTATCTGCATTCTATGTCTATGCAAAAACGCAGGAGGAGCGGCACGCGGGGCTCTTCAACCGCACATGTCGAGTGCTGCGCTTGACAGACAGACTGCTGAAACAGCAAAAGAAGGACAGCCTCGAACGTCAGGTGCAGCACAAGGCACCAGTTTCAAAGGACGACGTTGTTTATCTTCATCGTTGACGGGAAAGATATCCTGAAGTTGGGACCGTCGTGCATGTCGAAAACCATCAAGGCGGACTGCAGGTCACTAGTGTAATCCTAAAAAAAAAGGAGTTTATATACCAGTTTATCACTCTCTTATTATTGACCCCCACAGAAACTTGTGATCTCTAAGCGGTCAAATATCAGCATATATTGACCACTTATTATCGACCACTTAGCCCGAGGACTTAGAACTTTTTCCTCAAAAAATCAGAACTGAAAGAAGAAAAATCTGAAGCCAAATGCTGGGATTTGAACCCAAACTGTGAAATTCTTAGTCAAAGAACTTGGGGAACATACTACAAGAGACAACTGAAAACTTCGGTTTACACAGAAGTAATGTCCAATGTAAACGGCATATGTACATACTATTATACTATTACAATAGTATTCCTTTCTTCCTATAGCAAATCAAAAACAGTTTTAGGTATGCTATGTCGTGATAAATCTATTATTGCCCTCATAATCGGTCAATATATGAAATATAGACCTCGTCAAAGACCTCGGGGGACCTCGGTCTTTGACTCGTTCTATATTCATATATTGACCTCTTTAATCGTGCAATAATAGATACTTATACACCAGTTTATATGTATAATTATATTATAACAAGGGACCGAGTTTATATCGAGAAATATAGACCAGTATAAAAACCGAGGCGAAGCCGAGGTTTTTATAACTGGTCGATATTTCTCGATATGCACGAGGTCCCTTGTTATAATATATTTATACCTCTCCATGCGCAAGCTCAAGAGCAAAAAGGAGTGAATATAGCTTTCTTTCCTTAAAAAGGAGTGAATATAGCTTTAGAGAAAGAAAGCTATATACACTCCTTTTTAGAGAAAGAAAGCTCCTCAGTGAGTTTATTTCTGATGGTTTTCCTCAGTGATGTATATACCTCCTTAGTGGTGTATATACCTCCTTAGTGGTGTATATTGAACAGTGTATATGGAAATTTATAAACTTCATGGGAGATCTGGTATATGAGTGTGGGTGTATATGGAGTGAGGTATAAACCAGTTTATATACCAGTTTATATTCTCGTCATCGAAGTACCTGTTATATGCAAAATACAAGTCTGGAGTGTTGTGTGGGGAGAGATGGGAGTTTGTATACAAGCTCAGTATATATCATCTTATCACTCTCTTATTATTGACCCCCACAGAAACTTGTGATCTCTAAGCGGTCAAATATCAGCATATATTGACCGCTTATATTGACCACTTAAATATTATTGACCACTTAGCCCGAGGACTTAGAACTTTTTCCTCAAGAAAAGAACTGAAAGAAGAAAAATCTGAAGCCAAATGCTGGGATTTGAACCCAAACTGTCAAATTCTCAGTCAAAGAACTTGGGGAACATACTACAAGAGACAACTGAAAACTTCGGTTTACACAGAAGTAATGTCCAATGTAAACGGCATATGTACATACTATTATACTATTACAATAGTATTCCTTTCTTCCTATAGCAAAGCAAAAACAGTTTTAGGTATGCTATGTCGTGATAAATCTATTATTGCCCTCATAATCGGTCAATATATGAAATATAGTCCTCGTAAAAGACCTCGGGGGACCTCGGTCTTTTACTCGTTCTATATTTCATATATTGACCTCTTTAATCGTGCAATAATAGATACATGCGATCCAGAAATGACTCTGCTGGCAGTATTGCAGACATGCAATCTAGCCTGGATCGATTATGTAGCTGGGGAGAACAATGGTGGGTTCGCTTTGAGCCAACAAAGTCGCAGCTGCTGCATATTGGCCACCACCGCAACCGCTGGCCACTCCCAGAACTAACATTCGGAGCCCATGATATTCCATGCGGGGACGACCTTCGACAGCAAACTCACCTTCAGACGCCATCTTCGCAATGTTTCTCTTCGTGCTGTCGACCGTCTAGGATTTCTGCATCGAGCATCAAGTTTGCTTGATCGTGAAGGACGCTTGACAACGTACAAAGGCTTCGTACGCCCTGTACTCGAATACGCACCATTGATATGGATGGGCGCAGCCAACTCTCACCTGCAAAGTCTCGACCGAGTACAGCGGAAGGCCCTTTCTATCACTGGTCCTCACGCCTTGCTGCAGAGGCTAGCTGTCCGCCGCCAAATGTACGCTCTAACGTAAGTAGAAAGTATTAGGCGTGTACCAACTCACTGACGTCATCGATGACGTCATAGCGATTTAACCCTAAAAACCGGGGCGTTTTAACCCTATTTTTTCCGATTTACGGCAAATTTGTGCGATTTACGGTAAATGTTTGCGATTTAACCTAAAATCGGAGCGTTTTACAAATGACGTCATCGATGACGTAATGCGATTTAACCCTAAAAACCTGGGCGTTTTAACCCTAAATTGTGCGATTTAACCCTAAATCTGTACGTTTAACCCTAAAAATCGCGGCATATTAACCCTAATAATCCCTGTAACCCTAACCCTATCACCATGACGATAACCCTAACCCTAGGGCTATCACCATAGCGATAACCCTAGTATTCCTGACGATGATAACCCTAACCCTATCAACATGACGATAACCCTAACCCTAGGGCTATCACCATGGCGATAACCCTAATATTTCTGATAACACCATAACCTGTAGAAAAAAAAAAAGAAAAAAAAACCCTAATAATCCTGACACCATGGCCATAACCCTAATATTCCTGATAACCCTATCACCATGACGATAGCCCTAATATTCCTGATAACCCTATCACCATGAAGATAACCCTAATATTCCTGATAACCCTATCACCATGAAGATAACCCTAATATTTCTGGTGACTATAAGCCCACCAATAACCCTAATATTTCGAGAGACGATAACCCTAGTAGCCCTCGTAACCCTATCACCATAACAATCCTATTGCCATGTCAACTCTACTCTTTTTATGTGTGCAGGTACTACAGATCACAACGACAACAACAACACTCAGCAAACCCTAATAATCATCTTATGTGTGTACAAGTCCTATATGCCCTATTAGCAAATCTTGTTGTTACGTACACAGATCCTATCGTTATTCATCTTATGTGTGTACAGGTCCTATATACCCTATTAGCAAATCTTGTTGTTATGTGTACAGATCCTATCGTAATGCTAACACAACCACCATCGCAACCCCCATCAACTCTTTGATGACGACCGTAACCACCCAATCACCATCACATACGGGTCTACAGGTACTGGAGAGATGTGGAAAAACATCCTCCCCCCGATTTACCTAACAGCAAGACTTAGTAAACTATTTTACTTACCTTGCACGAATTTATACAACAATTCAATCGGGGGGAGGATCATGCTCATCACCAGGTAAGATGCACATGTGCATTCACACGCGCAGATGTATGACGATAGTGTTGTAGCTGCAAACGACGAAAAATTACGAACAAATAAATCAAACGCTGCAAAATTACGAAAAAATAAATATGTCTATATATGGAATCAGACTACGAGCAAGAATTGTGTACGATCCTAATCGGATAGACATGCAATGGCCGACGATCACATACCTTGTACGAAGCAATGCTGCAAGGAGATGAAGAGGGATATCCGTCCGTCTCTTGTCCGACTAAGCGACTAGGCGAAAATAATTCCAGGACTACATGAAAAAAGGAACACTGTCACTACGAAATGATTTGAGGAAATGAAGATTGCTTCCATATACGTGCACACCACTTGCTCCGACGAGTTTGAAATTTTCAAGTTCGTACGCATCAAACCACAAAGCCAGGCAAAACGGGAGCCGCGTACCGGATACGCATCAAAAGCTCGCCCGAGCCCTCGCGTCTCACGTACGCGGGTCAAAAGGTTACGAGGAGTGCGTCGTACGCGCCCACACTATCTAAAGGGAGTAGTAAAAATGTTTATTTTACTCCTCGCTATGCTCAGAGTACACACAGCGTACTCCGATCAAGCAAAAGTTTCTGGAATCAACTAGAACCCACGACAAATTTGGACGCGTTCAAACAGAACGCGGACGAAGTACTCTAGATGCTTTTCCTTTTACTTGCTCATAATTTATTTTCCTTCGATGAAGAAAGGTGGAAGTAAGTTTGTTTAGTTGAAAGTACATTTAGCTACAAGATGTCTCAACCAAGCCGAGTGATGCGAATGTTCGAGTTCGAGCTCGAGCATAATGCGAGAATGCTCAGGAACTACGTCTGCCATCTTGGTGCTGGAGAGTACCAGGATGCTAGCGTTTTGTTGCAGCTGATGGACAGGAGCCTCAGTGAGCTGCTTCGCGATGACGTCCTCGAGTTTGGGAGATACAAAGTAGCTATTGTCCTTCAACTGCGCTTGTTGAAGCAGGATGGTGTCACCGGTGACAAGGTGTTCATCAGCTTCTTCGTGCGCACGCGAACCACCATCATCCTGAATGATGATGATGTTCGTTACAAATTGGATAGTGCTGCAGCAGAGATCGATGCTCAAATCGATGAGTTTGTCCGGAATGGATCGGGGTGGATCGTGGATCACGTCGAAGCCGTATATCTGGAATTGTCGAAATTTGAGCCGATGGGAGGTGGAACGTTCATCCATCTCCCCCAGCACATCAAGGCTAAGACAGCCTGCCTCAATGTCATCAACAACGACGATCAGTGTTTGCAGTGGGCTCTGCTGGCCGCAAAACATCACGAGGATGTTGGTCCAAACAACATTCGAGTATCGAAGTACGTTCCATACGTCGACGAGCTGAACTTTGCCGGTGTAGAGTTTCCAGCTAGTATGTGTGCCATCACGACGTTGGAGCAGAACAATGTCGATCTCGCCGTCAACAATTTCGGCATATCGGATGATGGGAAGACTGTCGTTCCGCTTCGTCTGACCAGAAAAGGCGATCCTCAGGAAGCCATCAATCTGCTCCTGTTTTCTGGTCAAACTGAGGACGAACGTAACGTGCAGCACTGGGTGTTCATCAAGAACATGAGTCGTCTGGTACACAACAAAAGTCATCATTCACGGAAGGTGTGCTACCGGTGTCTGAACGTGTTGAGTACTCAGACGGCTCTGGAGAGTCACCAGCTGCATTGTAAAGACCATCTCATCGCGCGGGCGGTGATGCCGCAGAAGGGTGAAAAGCTGCGTTTCACGCAGTACGAGAAGCAGCTTCGTGCACCGTATGTGATTTATGCTGATTTCGAGAGCATCATCACACCTCATGCTGAGCCTAAAAGCATTGGGGGGAAGACGAAGCAGCACTCGGAGCACATACCCTGTTCTGCCGCATACATCGTCATGCGCAGTGATGGCACCGTGACGGATACGTTCCAGCATACGGGCGAAGATTCAGTAGAGCAGTTCCTGACCTCCCTGGAACTGCAGGAAGTCTCCATTCGTGAAGACTTGGAGAATCGTCGCCCTATGAACCTGACGCCTGATGAGGAGGCTGGTTTTCTCAGCGCCAGGGATTGCTGGATATGTAAACGTCGTCTCGGAGGGGATCGTGTGCGTGACCACGATCACATGACGGGTGCGTTTCGCGGAGCAGCGCACAACTCCTGTAATCTTCAGCTGCGCATCGTACCCGGCAAGGTGAACATCCCGGTGGTGTTCCACAATCTCAGGGGGTACGACGCGCATCACATCGTCAGTCATCTCGGTAAAACGAAGATTGACGAAGTGACGTACCAAGATGCTGGAGACAAGGAGCACACGGAGCAGCGCGGCTCCATCAACATCGTTCCGTCCAACATGGAAAAGTACATCGCTATGATGTGGCGGCAGTTCGTGTTCATCGACTCGTACGCTTTTCTCAGCACTTCGCTGGATAAGCTTGCGAAGGCAACACCTGGAGAAGCGTTCGTCCGCATGCGTGATCTGCATGAGGGGGATCCCGAGAAGACGGATCTTCTGCTGCGGAAAGGTGTATACCCGTACGAGTACATGGACTCGTTCAGCCGCTTCGACGAGGAGAGTCTCCCCCCACGGGAGAAGTTCTACTCGTCGCTGTCCGAGGCACACATCACCGATGACGAGTACCGTCACGCGCAAACCGTCTGGAGCAGGTTTGATTGTGTCACTCTGCGTTATTATCACGATCTTTACCTGAAGACGGACGTGTACTTGCTGGCGGATGTATTTGAGAACTTCCGCACCACCGCCATCGCCACGTACTCGCTAGATCCGGCCAACTACTACACGCTGCCCGGGTTTGCGTGGAGTGCGCTGCTCAAGGTGTCCGACGTCAGTCTGGACCTGCTGTCTGACGTGACGATGCACACCTTCATCGAGCACGGCATCCGCGGTGGAATCAGCATGAGTGTGCAGAGGTACGCTAAAATCCCTAAAATCTGCGCTGACTTTCAAACTTTATGAAAAACTGTTGACCATGTGTCAGAGGCCAATTCTTGCCATAGATTGTTCTAAGAACACCTACTCAACTTATTGTGATGTATAAAGTCATAAAGTTAATTTCGAATGAGTCGGTCTATTTTGTAAACTCCTTTACTTTTGGCCTAAAACTTAGCCTAAATTTTAGCCTGAAAACCACCTCAAAATCTAGCGCAAATTTTGGCCAATTCAAAAAAAATAATAAATATTAATAAAAATAATAAAATAAACCTCATATACATTTTGAGTACGCTCGGTGCGAGTCATGGGCCACTTACTCTTACAATTTTCATCGGGGTTACCCAGCACTATAAGAGCTATAAATAAAAAAGGGGTTGTTCAGAATACCGAAGAAGAAACGACTTCTCGTTCTAAAGCACATTCTGGCCCCATTCTGGCTGGGCTGCCCGGCTGCTGCCCCCCCCCCCTCCCCCCGGCTGCCTGGCTGTCCGGCTGCTGGCTGCCTGGCTGTCCGGCTGCCCGGACGTGCCTCCGGCACGCTCGAACGCGCCTCTGACGTGCCGATGGCTGTCGATCGCATGCGATTTTCGCATAGTCGTATAGGATACACTGCAAGTCTTGATGCTGTGAGTGAAAGTTGTCGATCAGATGGGATAGAGGGTACGTCTCCCAGCAATAGGCACCGACGATAGAGATTAGAATTTTAGCATCACCGTCGCTCAGGTTTTGTAGATTTCTACGAGCGGTCGTCGCGTGTTGCGGTGTGAGCTGGCGCGAGCTCTCCATGAAATGAAGACACCAAAGGAGAGAAAATCTCACCGGCAAGGGTTTGAACATTCGCGCAAACCGTAGCCAGGAAACGTTGCTGCGTGGAAGGAAGGCGCGTAAACGCTTCTGAACGATATAATTGCAATCGAATAGGAGACACGATAGTGCAATAGCATAATTGAGACTTTTGTACAAACAGGATTTCTTCAGAGAATGTAACGTTTCTTACAGGGGATGAAGGTTGAAGTGAGCTGAGAGAAAGTCACCAATGTTTGTTTTCTTCAGAAAACTAATCAGATGCCTGTCGACGCCTAGAAGGCGCTGTCGAGATTGATAGCATCTTTTTTCTGGCATGCACCGCTTTTGAAAATCATGCTCCGGTGCGTAGACGTGCTGATCGATCACGTGCGCACACGACGTGCACACGTAGTGTCCATCTATCACTGCCTCGGTCACGTGATTGCAACCATCATCACGTGCCGGAGAGCCCTTTGGCTGTCGAACGTAATTGATGAGCGCATCGAATTGATCACACAGGTCCATGATGTTCGGGAAATGGCGTCGATGCACCGTCTGCATCCGTCTATAATGCAGAGCCGACGAGTGTTCATTGGCCGTAGGAGTCGATATAAAAGACTCTGCTTGCTTTCGTCATGCATCATTATGCTCGTCAACAGGGTTAAGGTTGCATGCAATTTTTGGAGTGAGTAAGTGTTTCAGATCAGGAAGGTTCTATTCACAGATCCGGTTACGTATCAGTTGGAAGATCTAAAAGGTGAGGAACTTACAGGCGGTTTCTATGAAAATGAATTGCAACGAGCTAAAGAAACCGGACTGAGACTGAACAAAGTGATTCAAACGAAGCGCAATACATCTCTAGTATCTTTCAAAGGCTATCCAGCCAAGGTGGATGAATGGCTAAGAAAATCGGAAGCTAATCGATTGCGTAAGAATAAAATATTGTGAGAATCAAATATTATGAGAACACTATGTATTTCATGAAGTGAGCGAATGGTCTGTCGCTACGCTAAGATGTGTTATGCCGGTATCTTATAATGGCCATACGCAAGTGTGCTCACACCGTCGTCGAGGATGTACCTCTTGCTATCGAACGGTGATAGCGCCACTTTGCGGATGGTCTCACCATAGATGTGGTGATTCCGGCTGCGCAGCACATTCATCTCTCTCTCGATGCTCTGCTGATCGGGTAGAAGGCAGTCCTTGTACGTCGAGAACTGCAGAGTATCGTTCACGACGGACTTCTTCACGCCCTTCGCACGCTTTGCTGACTCTTCGCCGGTGTACGCGTACATCTTTGAGCGAAGCCCCACGAACTCGCTCATGATGCGTCCACCCAGCTCATCCTTGAACTTGCCGGCGACTTTCTTGTTTGCGAGGGAGTGCAGAGGATGGTCAGTCGGATAGTTGGATGTATTGTACTGACCCATCATGTCACTCATGTCCGCATACAGGTCGGCCGTGGCGTACTGCAGGATGAACGAGTCGGTGTCCGTGTAACACAGCCGTACGTTCTGACCATAGCGTGGCTTCAGAGTGTCGTAGAAGAAGCTGTACATCAGCACCTTCGACAACTCTAGGATGGAGAAACCCACGTAGATAGGTTTGTTCAAGTGAACTTTACACTTGAAGAACTCCGCCGCCACCAGGTCGTTGTCGTACACGATACTGCGCTTGTACGTTCGCTTGGCGATGGCGCGCCGCAGCCTGTCCACCTCTTCTTCCGAGCGGACAAGCTTCAGGTTCAAGCGGCGCCGGACGTTCTCCATCGTCTTGCCAAACACTGCATTGTTCATGAGTTTGTAGAAATCTTTCTCAAACTCCGATGCAGCATTCGTACGCAGATCGGTGTTCAGCTGGATGTACGAGCGCATCCACGGACGCTGCGTGAACTGGAGGACGCGATGCACTTCACTCACTTCCACGCCAAGCGCCACGTACGCCTGCAGATTTACGTAGTGGCACACGTAGCGGGTTTTTGGCAGCAGAGTGAGCATCAGCTTCTTCTCCTTCTGCTTGCCCAAGCCGAGCTGTTGCGCCAGCTGCTGCTGATGCGGCGACAGCATGTCGTCCGTCACGCACATGTTCTCGGGGCAAGGAGGATACTCGTTTAGCGCATCGTGCACACCATCGGGAATCGTGAGATCACACTCCACGATATATCCCACAGGCAAATCGTGGGGGTGCGTCATGACGATGTCGTCCACGAGATCATCGCTGATGTCCTCCACGAACTTGAAGTCGCCGATGGGCAGGGGCTGCTGCATGGCCCAGCCGTACAGATTATTTGCATCGACGTACTGCAGATACGTCATAGGCTTCGAGGGGTCGTACCCGTCTGGTATAAGATCGTTGTTACCCTCGGCGTACCTCTGCACACTCATGCTGATTCCACCGCGGATGCCGTGCTCGATGAAGGTGTGCATCGTCACGTCAGACAGAAGGTCCAGACTGACGTCGGACACCTTGAGCAGCGCACTCCACGCAAACCCGGGCAGCGTGTAGTAGTTGGCCGGATCTAGCGAGTACGTGGCGATGGCGGTGGTGCGGAAGTTCTCAAATACATCCGCCAGCAAGTACACGTCCGTCTTCAGGTAAAGATCGTGATAATCACGCAGAGTGACACAATCAAACCTGCTCCAGACGGTTTGCGCGTGACGGTACTCGTCATCGGTGATGTGTGCCTCGGACAGCGACGAGTAGAACTTCTCCCGTGGGGGAGACTCTCCTCGTCGAAGCGGCTGAACGAGTCCATGTACTCGTACGGGTATACACCTTTCCGCAGCAGAAGATCCGTCTTCTCGGGATCCCCCTCATGCAGATCACGCATGCGGACGAACGCTTCTCCAGGTGTTGCCTTCGCAAGCTTATCCAGCGAAGTGCTGAGAAAAGCGTACGAGTCGATGAACACGAACTGCCGCCACATCATAGCGATGTACTTTTCCGTGTTGGACGGAACGATGTTGATGGAGCCGCGCTGCTCCGTGTGCTCCTTGTCTCCAGCATCTTGGTACGTCACTTCGTCAATCTTCGCTTTACCGAGATGACTGACGATGTGATGCGCGTCGTACCCCTTGAGATTGTGGAACACCACCGGGATGTTCACCTTGCCGGGTACGATGCGCAGCTGAAGATTACAGGAGTTGTGCGCTGCTCCGCGAAACGCACCCGTCATGTGATCGTGGTCACGCACACGATCCCCTCCGAGACGACGTTTACATATCCAGCAATCCCTGGCGCTGAGAAAACCAGCCTCCTCATCAGGCGTCAGGTTCATAGGGCGACGATTCTCCAAGTCTTCACGAATGGAGACTTCCTGCAGTTCCAGGGAGGTCAGGAACTGCTCTACTGAATCTTCGCCCGTATGCTGGAACGTATCCGTCACGGTGCCATCACTGCGCACGACGATGTATGCGGCAGAACAGGGTATGTGCTCCGAGTGCTGCTTCGTCTTCCCCCAATGCTTTTAGGCTCAGCATGAGGTGTGATGATGCTCTCGAAATCAGCATAAATCACATACGGTGCACGAAGCTGCTTCTCGTACTGCGTGAAACGCAGCTTTTCACCCTTCTGCGGCATCACCGCCCGCGCGATGAGATGGTCTTTACAATGCAGCTGGTGACTCTCCAGAGCCGTCTGAGTACTCAACACGTTCAGACACCGGTAGCACACCTTCCGTGAATGATGACTTTTGTTGTGTACCAGACGACTCATGTTCTTGATGAACACCCAGTGCTGCACGTTACGTTCGTCCTCAGTTTGACCAGAAAACAGGAGCAGATTGATGGCTTCCTGAGGATCGCCTTTTCTGGTCAGACGAAGCGGAACGACAGTCTTCCCATCATCCGATATGCCGAAAACGTTGACGGCGAGATCGACATTGTTCTGCTCCAACGTCGTGATGGCACACATACTAGCTGGAAACTCTACACTGGCAAAGTTCAGCTCGTCAACGTATGGAACGTACTTCGATACTCGAATGTTGTTTGGACCAACATCCTCGTGATGTTTTGCGGCCAGCAGAGCCCACTGCAAACACCGATCGTCGTTGTTGATGACATTGAGGCAGGCTGTCTTAGCCTTGATGTGCTGGGGGAGATGGATGAACGTTCCACCTCCCATCGGCTCAAATTTCGACAATTCCAGATATACGGCTTCGACGTGATCCACGATCCACCCCGATCCATTCCGGACAAACTCATCGATTTGAGCATCGATCTCTGCTGCAGCACTATCCAATTTGTAACGAACATCATCATCATTCAGGATGATGGTGGTTCGCGTGCGCACGAAGAAGCTGATGAACACCTTGTCACCGGTGACACCATCCTGCTTCAACAAGCGCAGTTGAAGGACAATAGCTACTTTGTATCTCCCAAACTCGAGGACGTCATCGCGAAGCAGCTCACTGAGGCTCCTGTCCATCAGCTGCAACAAAACGCTAGCATCCTGGTACTCTCCAGCACCAAGATGGCAGACGTAGTTCCTGAGCATTCTCGCATTATGCTCGAGCTCGAACTCGAACATTCGCATCACTCGGCTTGGTTGAGACATCTTGTAGCTAAATGTACTTTCAACTAAACAAACTTACTTCCACCTTTCTTCATCGAAGGAAAATAAATTATGAGCAAGTAAAAGGAAAAGCATCTAGAGTACTTCGTCCGCGTTCTGTTTGAACGCGTCCAAATTTGTCGTGGGTTCTAGTTGATTCCAGAAACTTTTGCTTGATCGGAGTACGCTGTGTGTACTCTGAGCATAGCGAGGAGTAAAATAAACATTTTTACTACTCCCTTTAGATAATGTGGGCGCGTACGACGCACTCCTCGTAACCTTTTGACCCGCGTACGTGAGACGCGAGGGCTCGGGCGAGCTTTTGATGCGTATCCGGTACGCGGCTCCCGTTTTGCCTGGCTTTGTGGTTTGATGCGTACGAACTTGAAAATTTCAAACTCGTCGGAGCAAGTGGTGTGCACGTATATGGAAGCAATCTTCATTTCCTCAAATCATTTCGTAGTGACAGTGTTCCTTTTTTCATGTAGTCCTGGAATTATTTTCGCCTAGTCGCTTAGTCGGACAAGAGACGGACGGATATCCCTCTTCATCTCCTTGCAGCATTGCTTCGTACAAGGTATGTGATCGTCGGCCATTGCATGTCTATCCGATTAGGATCGTACACAATTCTTGCTCGTAGTCTGATTCCATATATAGACATATTTATTTTTTCGTAATTTTGCAGCGTTTGATTTATTTGTTCGTAATTTTTCGTCGTTTGCAGCTACAACACTATCGTCATACATCTGCGCGTGTGAATGCACATGTGCATCTTACCTGGTGATGAGCATGATCCTCCCCCCGATTGAATTGTTGTATAAATTCGTGCAAGGTAAGTAAAATAGTTTACTAAGTCTTGCTGTTAGGTAAATCGGGGGGAGGATGTTTTTCCACATCTCTCCAGTACCTGTAGACCCGTATGTGATGGTGATTGGGTGGTTACGGTCGTCATCAAAGAGTTGATGGGGGTTGCGATGGTGGTTGTGTTAGCATTACGATAGGATCTGTACACATAACAACAAGATTTGCTAATAGGGTATATAGGACCTGTACACACATAAGATGAATAACGATAGGATCTGTGTACGTAACAACAAGATTTGCTAATAGGGCATATAGGACTTGTACACACATAAGATGATTATTAGGGTTTGCTGAGTGTTGTTGTTGTCGTTGTGATCTGTAGTACCTGCACACATAAAAAGAGTAGAGTTGACATGGCAATAGGATTGTTATGGTGATAGGGTTACGAGGGCTACTAGGGTTATCGTCTCTCGAAATATTAGGGTTATTGGTGGGCTTATAGTCACCAGAAATATTAGGGTTATCTTCATGGTGATAGGGTTATCAGGAATATTAGGGTTATCTTCATGGTGATAGGGTTATCAGGAATATTAGGGCTATCGTCATGGTGATAGGGTTATCAGGAATATTAGGGTTATGGCCATGGTGTCAGGATTATTAGGGTTATGGTGTTATCAGAAATATTAGGGTTATCGCCATGGTGATAGCCCTAGGGTTAGGGTTATCGTCATGTTGATAGGGTTAGGGTTATCAGGAATATTAGGGTTATCGTCATGGTGATAGCCCTAGGGTTAGGGTTATCGTCATGTTGATAGGGTTAGGGTTATCATCGTCAGGAATATTAGGGTTATCGTCATGGTGATAGCCCTAGGGTTAGGGTTATCGTCATGTTGATAGGGTTAGGGTTATCATCGTCAGGAATATTAGGGTTATCGCTATGGTGATAGCCCTAGGGTTAGGGTTATCGTCATGGTGATAGGGTTAGGGTTACAGGGATTATTAGGGTTAATATGCCGCGATTTTTAGGGTTAAACGTACAGATTTAGGGTTAAATCGCACAATTTAGGGTTAAAACGCCCAGGTTTTAGGGTTAAATCGCATTACGTCATCGATGACGTCATGTGTAAAACGCTCCGATTTTAGGTTAAATCGCAAAAATTTACCGTAAATCGCAAAAATTTGCCGTAAATCGGAAAAAAGGGTTAAAACGCCCCGGTTTTTAGGGTTAAATCGCTATGACGTCATCGATGACGTCAGTGAGTTGGTACACGCCTAATACTTTCTACTAACGTACATGTACATGTACAAGCTAATGTGCCTTCAAGACCATCCACACCTCTCTTCGCTCGTGCCGCCTCGCCAGGAAGCTAGCCTCGTCCCGCGGACAAGGTCGCAGCTCCATGTCCGCCATCAGAATCAGCTACAAAAGTGCTCCTTACGACCCCAACTTTCTCGAGCGTTCGTTCCCTTATGGTGAAGTGGATGAATGCAACAGGCTTCCGCAAGACATGTGTCCAGAACCGATGCCCCAGTTGAAGTCTCTCCAATCCTTCAAGACGAAGGTCCACCGCCACTTGCGTCAAAATAATTGGCTCTGGGCTATGGACTCCCTGTCAGGCTATGTCAACCGTCAATGAGCAATTACCCTCGTCCATCATCTCTTTCTCTTTTTTATTTTATTTCTCTTTCTCGTGGCTCCCTTTCTCTCTCTCTCTCTATCTATCTATCTATTTATTTACTCAATCTGCGGACAGCATGCTGTTTCGTTCTTTTATCTATCTCTCTCTCTCTCTCTCTGTCTCTCTCTCGCTCACTCTCTCTCTCTCTCTCTTTATCTCTTGATATCCCTCCCTCCCTAGCTGTATTCCTATCGATGACTGGTCGTAGACTATGATTCCGAGACCTCCGGTCAGATGAGCCTTGCAAACCACATCGGCGCTTTGCTCCTACTCCCCTTTGTCTTGTTGTCCAGTATCATTTCAGTTGTCCTCTTCCCCTGATTATTAGTAGGGCTGTGTTTGCTAGTAAAAAAAGAAAAAGATAAAAGTGCTCCACAGAAACAACATAAAATTATTACAGAAATAATGCAAGGGGGGGGGGGAAGGGGTACTAAAGGTAAAGTAGGTAAAATATGAGGGAGTCTAGAAGTGAATGGAAGGGGGAACAGAGTACGAGCATTTTCGTCTTTTGTCTTTAGTTCGTAGCCTGTCCATTGCCCACTCCCAGCGGGTTATGTCCAGGTGGGCAATGACCTTCTCTTTGAACATCTGCAATTCTTTCCTTGTTCACGGGTTCAGCAGAACACACTGCAGGGGCTGGTTCCAGACCTCCACAACATGCTGGGGGAAGGAAGAAAGTACATCATTCCGTTCTCTGAGGGGAAGAATGGGAGTGAGCTGAAACTGGTGTGATGAATGCAGTTGTGTGCTATGGCTTGGTGTGTTGGTAGCTCAGGGGGGAAGACGGGCGAGGAGCATATCTGGGCCTGTTGAACAATGGAGCTTGTACAGAAAGCAGAGTGCTCCAAGCGTTCTGGGAATGCCTAGGCTAGGGAGGTTTTTCTTTGTTTTTCCATTTTTCTACAATCATTGATCACGGCTCTCGGGCAAAGACTCAAAAAATGCATAGTGGGAGCATAGTGATGGTGAGGCTTTCTGGCCTCAGCCGACCTGAGGTCTCGACATGTTGAGTACATAAACGCACCAAAAAGAACGAAGAAGAAAAAATGAAAGAAGTCGCAAGTACATGATACTAAATGTTAGGAAGAGAGACAGTACATTAGAAGGAGGGGAAAGATAAGACAGCGAGTGTTAGGAGGAGAAGGAGAGAAAAGAAGGACACACGTTATTGGAATGAGCAGGTGGAGCGGATTTTGAAAATCATGGGGTGAGGCAGATATGATGCTGATACTCAGAGATGATCATGTGCCCACGATCAGTCGTTGGTCTTCTAACAGCGGTTGGCTGCAACCTTGAAATGCTGCAAGTTCTTGGTGCAAAATGGACCAGAGAAGTCTCTGGCGGGCAGCTGGTTCCAGACGGGGAAAACTGCGCGAGGGTAGGCTCGACATAGGTTGTTTCGGGAAGGGACTGGAGGTTTATTTGCCTGTTGGTGTGCGTGGGCATTACATCTTTGAAACGCACTACGGGTGGAGTGGACTGTTTGGGATTGGGCTGCTGGGGTGGCAACATCCTCTGTAGAAGGCGATGTGCATCTGGACAATGCATATTGTACAGGAGGCAAAGGTATGGTCCCTCACCGATTAGGCGATGGCCACCCTGTTGGATGGGGCGAGCCAGAGTGGTGTGTGCCCGGGCGGACAAAGCGCTTGCAGATCACACAATGACACCTGGAGTCCAGCACTCGGGAGGGAGTCCGGAGGAAGCCGAGATGCTGCGATCCTCAAATAGCCAACTTGAAAACATACCAGATCTCTTCAAAACATTGGACTTACGAGCTTGTTTGAGGTGACGCAAGTAACTTATTATCGTGTTCCAGGCTAATGAAGCTAAGGAAAAAAATGTTGATGGGAAAAACCTCAGGCTCTTCAACAAATTTCTGAAAACTAATGGTTTCGCGAGTAAACTTCCGTGCCTTCTCCTAAGGTGATATATAAGCAAGAGGAAACAAGTGCAAATACAATGAATTCTGAACTCGGATGGTGAGCCAATTAAATTATAGTTGAAAAGGAGAAGGACAAAATGTTACGAGTTACGACTAACTGTCCACCAACCACCATCTTGTCGCACTCGCTGACTGTATAAGATCTGGTTACGTTGGTGGACAGTTTAACTTGTAACATTTTATCCTTCTCCTTTTTCACCATAATATATTTGGCTCACCATCCGAGTTCAACTTTGCATACCTAATGAGCCGCCATAACCTATACGGCGAAACGTACGTCATGCGGAACAAATTGTTATTGCACACAACTAGTCTATCATATTTACATGATACAGTGTAGTGAAGTTCAGTAGAATGTTGACGTTTCGGTTTGTCACAATTCGTCTTCGCTTAGATTCCCCTTTCTTTGTTTTCTACATAAACTTGAGCCTCCCAAGTTGGGTGGTTTGTTGCGTCGTCGAGTTGTAGTAAGGCCGGTATGTTGTCAGTTATGTGCCATTTTTGCCGCAACTCTGCTGGCATGGACATAACAAAGAGTGGCTCCACAGTAGCAGAACAACTAGAGGTGTCGACCATGCAGAGGACATGTGCTACATGCACGGTGTTGAACAGTTAGTCGACCAACCACCGCACGGCTGCAACACACTGGACCAGATGATGTCCGACCTACCCGTAGAATCATTTGTTTCTGTTTTGCCACCTCTTGGCAAAACTGACCATGCCTGTCTACTTGCCGACTTCCAGATCCGTGCATCACGCGAGCCTCCCATATCAAGAACTGTATGGAGGTATCAGAATGCAGATTGGGCCAGGGTCAGTCACTTCGTCAGAACCACCAATTGGGCAGCTATTGCTTGGACTGATCCAGACCTCTCATGCACTGGCATCTCGGAGAGGATCCTTGAGGGTATGAAGAGATTCATCCCCTCTAATACCCTGAAAACCCGTGCATTCGACCCTCCATGGTGGATCCCTGAGTGCACTGCTGCCACAGTGAGGAAATGACGTGCATGGAGATGCCTGAGAGATGACCCGTCTGACGACGATCGATAGTCAGCTTACCAAGATGCTAGGCTCTCAACGGCTGCCTGTCTCAAAACTGCGAAGAGTGCTTTCATGGCGAAACTGAGGCAGAAAATAACCTCAAAGCAGCTGCCACCCAGTGACTGGTGGCACACCGTCAAGTGTGCCCCTGGCCATGGGCGTCTTCCCAATCTGTTCCGACATTACGTGATTTCGATGAACGTGAGTACACAGCCGGCGCAGACAAAGTAGAATGCATGGCACGCTATTTTGCAAGTAAATGCAGGCTTGGCCAAGATGACCTGTCAGCCCCATTCCCATATGTCAGGCCTAGAAATGAACAGGCCCTTTCGGATGGTCGTTTCCGTGTGGTTGCTGTCGAGCGCACCCTTCGGCAGTTCAACCCATCAAAGGCCACCGGGCCAGATGGGATACCGGCACGAGTGTTGAAAAGCTGCTCTGCTGAACTGGCTCAACCTCTTTCTACACTGCTCACAGAATACTTCCCAACTGGGATACAGGCCAATACATAGAATATTGCCAACATAGTCCCTATATTCAAACGGATATGAAAGTCTCTACCCTCTCTAGTGATTGAGACAATCACCAACCGAACAATAACTAATTTCCTCAAGTCGAAAAACGTCTTCTCCTGAAGACAGTTTGGATTTCGCCATGGCCATAGTGCAGCCCACCTCCTTTCCAGCCTCCACCACCAATGGCTGCATACAGTCGGGGAGAAAGACGCAGCACGCATACTCGCCATTGACATAGCCGGCGCATTTGATCGCGATGATTATACCACCGAGCGAGATCCTTGGCGTCTTTGGCCGCCATTACTGTCGTCTTCAGCAGACTGCAAAGCCGTCATCTCGTGTGTGAGCTCTTCTACCTTCCGTGTAAGGTGGTCGATACGATTTAGAAGTCATTTCTCCATGTCCTCAGCTGCACTGCGGTCTAGCTCCAGCATTTCATCGACCTTCGGAAATCAAGATTTCTCCATACTCTGGTTTGAACTTGCCGTTTCGAAGGTGGGGGACACCAGATCTGCCGGACACTCGACATCTACTGGCACGCCTGTCGCTCTAGCCCAGGACAGTGTTGTACCTGGCATGGGATGGTCTCTACACAACTACTTGCTAGTGCAAGTAAAAAAAGCCCAAAAAAAGCCCAGACGGGGACAACTGTGTGAGGGTAGGCTCGACACAGATTGTTTCGGGAAGGGACTGGAAGTTCATTTACCAGTTGGTGTGCGTGGGCATTACATCTTCGAAACGTACTACGGGTGGAGTGGACTGTTTGGTAGTGGGGCTGCTGGGGTGTCAACATCCTCTGTAGAAGGGATGTGCATCGGTTCATTGCATATTGTACAGGAGGCAAAGGTGGGTTCCCTCACCGATTAGGTGATGGCCACCCAGGGCCACCCAGTTGGATGAGGCGAGCCAGAGTGGTTTGTGCAGCACTCATCCACAAAACAATGCCATTCTCCAGGACCGGGGGGGGGGGGGCGCTTGTAGATCATACAATGGCACCTGGAATCCAGCACTCGAGAGGGTTTCCGGAGGAAGCATAGATGCTGCGATCCTCGAATTGCCAACGTGAAACCATATACTAGTACCAGATCTCTTCAAGACATTGGACTTCCGAGCAGGTTTGAGGTGACGCTAGTAATTCATTAAATGTTTTCCAGGCTAATGAAGCGAAGGAAACCTGCTCGTTATGTTGATAGGACAAACCTTAGGCTCTTCAACAACATTCATAATAGTCTAATGGTTTCGCGAGTAAACTTCCGTACTTTGTGACAATATGACAATGTGTGTAGTGTGACGATACAATGTGTGTGTAGACAAACATTACGATTATGTATTTGTTGTGGTGACATCTGTCATCAGTGTGTCATGCCTCTTACCTCATTGTAGCTTCATCCGTAGTCCGCTTCCATTGTCCTTGTTCTATATTCTATTCTATTTCTTCTAGTGCTAGTCGTTTCACTTCTCATCTTTCCTTGAAGTAGTATATTTGAATTGTAATTGTTTTCCTGCAACGATCGCTCGTCGATCGTTGTGTTATTAATTTTATTTGTGTCTTGACTTCATTATTTATTTCGCCAGCGCCTGCAAGGCTGCATGTGCATGCTAGATTCTGTGTTCACGCGTGACTAATGATGTCATCGCTATGCCTTTGCTTGCTGCGCGTAGTCGCGTAGCAGGTCTTGTTGTTTTCTTCGCTTCGTTCGAGTTGCTGTTGCTCGACTTCGTTTTCAGATCTATTTTCTGCATTCAATGGTGGTCGTAATGGCTGTCGCTGCAATAGCAGCTTCAGCCACGACGGGCCTCTATCGGTTGCTCTGCCGCCATTTTGGACGCCATGTTTTAGACGTGTCTTTTCCTGGCCAAAGTGCTGGTGATTTTGTGTTCTTGTGGTTCTTTTCTTGTTCTCTCTCCTTTTCCTACTTGCATTTTTCGTGATTCATACATTTCCACCAAGAAGCTGCCGTTTGCGCTGGTGTGTTGTGTTGGGTGAAGAGGGGTGATAGAGAGACTAGATAGCTCCAGTTCTCCCACAACCTTCTCCTCAGGTGATATACAAGCAAGAGCAAACAAGAGCAAATACAATGCATTATGTACAACAATGAGGTGAAAAAACCGGGTCAAAGTAGAATAGCTAAAAACAACGGTGATAAATGCCTGACCAATATACATCATGCATATCCATAATTCATTGTTCTTGCTCTCGTTTGCTCGTGCCGCTATATCACCTTGTTGATGAGGAAGGAGACAATGTACGGAGAAGGAACGTAACAAGATAAAGAGAAGGCACGGAAGTTTACTCGCAAAAAACATTAATTTTCATAATGATGTTGAAGAGCCTGAAGTTTGTGCTACTACTTAGTATTATAGCATATTTGAATCGCACGAAACTTTTTTGTGGACATAAGTAGTTTGTAAAAAGAATTGCCAATTGTGAATTTCTAGCGTAAAGCAGACCCACAGGCATGGTCAGTACCCACTGAATTTATTCACCTGCGTAATTCTTCTTTCTACTTATATACAAACAAGAATGCATCACGGATAATATGACTCACATTATTCTTTGGTTCCAACGAATGTCCAGAAGTGAGAAGATATTCTACTACAGAAACATGACCACACACTGCTGCTTCATGTAATGGTGTGTTACCACGCTGGAAGTAGCAGCAAAATTAAAGACAAGACATGTACACACATAGCCACAGTCATACACATGTTGATGCACACGCACACATGCATGCACATACACACACACACACACACACACACACACACACACACACACACACACACACACACACACACACACAATCATGCATGCATGCACTCACACACAGACACATCCAAAAACACACACATAAACACACACACACACACACACACACACACACACACACACACACACACACACACAGGATTCCTTTTTGGGACCTCTCAGGATTCTCTCTCCTCTCAGGATTCCCTTGTGGGACAAGACAAAGACTGATTATCTACAACGAGCATGTGTATAATAGATGAGAGAGAGAAAATACGGAGAGAGACAATACGGCGACAAAAACTATACACAACATCTCCCTTTCCGGGGAAGAAGGAGGGGGGGGGGGGAGAAAAGACTTATGTATACAATATATCCCTTTTTCGGGAAGAAAAAAGAACAAGGAAAATACTATATATAGAGACTTAGTCGGAGGGAAACATATTAGCACACGAAGAGACGAAGCTAGTTGAAAATCTGACGAAGCCTTTCGTACCATTCCTCTTCAAAATCAGTACATGGTGATAATGTGACGAAGCACAACCATGTCAATTTATACATCATATTGGCGGAAAAATCGTGATGAAACGTACACAGGCTGAATGATAGTGTGGGTTGCGCCAAAGAGTACACGCACTATAACAGGGAGGTGGGAAGTCAAAATAGTACTAGCTTCCTAACAAACTCCTTCTGTCTACACAACTCAGGCTGTAGCTGGGCTACAATGTAAACAGCCTCTAGCCCATCTAGGTGACATTTGCTGCGAGCCCCCGCGAGAATCTTGAAGTGCTCTGGAACATTCTTACATACGGCATTCAGGCAAGAAGGGGACAGAAGGATCTCTTTTTACGATTCATCAATTTTGTTAGTGACATGACATGAATAAAATGCGTTGTGAATTCCAGTCGTTCGTTTACAAGGCCGGAGTGCCTCATCGAAGCCTAGAATGAACCGCCAACCACTCTCCTAGGCGATGCACCGTCTGCCAAAGGGATGCAGCAGTTCAAGGTTCTGACCTACCGCTACCTGAAACGGCCGGGGTGGTCATTGGCCACGGACATCGCCCCTTAGGCTATTGCCATTACGACCCTGTTCCTGTTCTCAGAGCACTCCCTTCTCATCAAACTCCCAATCCATAATATACTACATGTATGTCCTTATCTCTCTCTCTAACTCTCCTCCATTCTCACTCTAATCTTTCGTAAAAACTGCACGGCAATCAGCCTCTACTTTCGCCTCAGCATTATGATCTTGATACTGCTATCTTTGTACTTGTTTGCGTACTTGTCTGCACTCATATCTTGGAATAACTTGCAAACTAACAAGTTTCCTGGTTTCCTCCCCTCCCTCCTCTCTTTCCTACCCTCAGAGTTCTTGCTCTCCTGCTCCCCACCCTTCCAACCCCTGTTTTGTTTCCTTTGGTGCACATGTGCAGCTGTGATGCCGAGACCCTTGGTCGGCTGAGCTTCACAGGTCCCACCCAGTCCGTCCTGCTGGATATGTACCCTTGTGTCGAGTTCTTCTCCTCATTTTAGTTCATCATGCAGTGAGTGGTCAATGTTCAAAACAATATACTCGTCCTGTTGAGAATGAGTCAGGCTGAGTGACCTTTCTCGTTGGGAAATAGCGTGCAATCATGGATTTGCACCTTCACACCAACCTCTTGCGCCCTTCGTTGTATGTATTGACAAATGGTATTTGCATCGCAATCCTTTCTGAGGTTGCCCACAAACAGAACAGCGTTCCTTCCTGTTGACTTCTTGGTGCAGACCAGCTGCCATAATTTGCTGCCTTCTGCATCCTCTTTGAAAGTAGGGAGCATTCTGGAAAGTCCTTGTTTGTCAAGTTTGGCATCAGTTGGAGTATCTGGGTGCATTTGATGCACCCTGGACGCTTCGGTCACGCTGGTATCTTGTTCGCTACTTTCAATTGAGGAGCAGGGTTCAACCGAATCTCGTACTACTTCATTCTGAGGGTAGCCAGCTACGGTCAGACTGCAAAGCCGTCATCTCGTGTGTGAGCTCTTCTACCTTCCGCGTAAGGTGGTCGATACGATTTAGAAGTCATTTCTTCCTGTCCTAAGCTGCACTGCGGTCTAGCTCCAGCATTTCATCAATCTTCGGAAATTAAGATTTCTCCATACTCTGGTTTGAACTTGCCGATGCTAAGGTGGGGACACCAGATCTGCCGGACACTCGACATGTACTGGCACGCCTGTCGCTATAGCTCAGGACAGTGTTGTACCTAGCATGGGACGGTCTCTACACAGCTAAAAAAGGCCAAAAAAGCCCAGACGGGGACAACTGTGTGAGGGTAGGCTCGACACAGGTTGTTTCAGGAAGGGACTGGAAGTTCATTTACCAGTTGGTGTGCGTAGGCATTACATCTTCGAAATGAACTACGGGTGGAGTGGACTGTTTGGCAGTAGGGCTGCTGGGGTGTCAACATCCTCTGTAGAAGGGGATGTGCATCTGTACTTTGCATATTGTACAGGAGGCAAAGGTAGGTTCCCTCACCGATTAGGCGATGGCCACCCGGTTGGATGAGGCGAGCCAGAGTGGTTTGTGCAGCGCTCATCCACACGACAATGCCATTCTCCAGGACCGCAGGGGGGGGGGGACAGCTTGTAGATCATACAATGGCACCTAGAGTCCAGCACTCGAGAGGGTTTCCGGAGGAAGCATAGATGCTGCGATCCTCGAATTGCCAACGTGGAATCATATACCAGATCTCTTCAAGACATTGGACTTACGAGCACGTTTGAGGTGACGCAAGTAACTCAAAATGTTTTCCAGGCTAATGAAGCAAAGGAAACTGCTCGTTATGTTGATAGGACAAACCTTAGGCTCTTAAACAACATTCATCATAATCTAATGGTTTCGCGAGTAAATTTCCGTACCTTCTCCTAAGGTGATATACAAGCAAGAGCAAACAAGAGCAAATACGATGAATTATGTACAGCAATGAGGTGATAAAACCGGATCAAAGTAGAATAGCTAAAAACAACAGTGATAAATGCATACATCATGCATATCCATAATTCATTGTTCTTGCTCTCGTTTGCTCGTGCCGCTATATCACCTTGTTGATGAGGAAGGAGACAATGTACGGAGAAGGAACGTAACAAGATAAAGAGAAGGCACGGAAGTTTACTCGCAAAAAAACATTAATTTTCATAATGATGTTGAAGAGCCTGAAGTTTGTGCTACTACTTAGTATTATAGCATATTTGAATCGCACGAAAAATCTTTGTGGACATAATTTGTTAACAAAATATTGTGAATTTCTAGCGTAAAGCAGACCCACAGGCATGGTCAATACCCACTGAATTTATTCACCTGCGTAATTCTTCTTTCTACTTATATACAAACAAGAATGCATCACGGATAATATGACTCACATTATTCTTTGGTTCCAACGAATGTCCAGAAGTGAGAAGATATTCTACTACAGAAACATGACCACACACTGCCGCATCGTGTAATGGTGTGTTACCATCCTGAAAGTAGCAGCAAAATTAAAGACAAGACATGTACACACATAGCCACAGTCATACACATGTTGATGCACACGCACACATGCACGCACACACACACACACACACACACACACACACACACACACACACACACACACACACACACACACACAATCGTGCATGCATGCACTCACACACAGACACATCCAAAAACACACACATAAACACACACACACACAGGATTCCTTTGTGGGACCTCTCAGGATTCTCTCTCCTCTCAAGATTCCCTTGTGGGACAAGACAAAGACTGATTATCTACAACGAGCATGTGTATAATAGATGAGAGAGAAACAATACGGAGGGAGACAATACGGCGACAAGAACTATACACAACATCTCCCTTTCCGGGGAAGAAGGAGGGGGGGGGGGAGGAGAAAAGACTTATGTATACAATATATCCCTTTTTCGGGAAGCAAAAAAAGAACAAGCAAAATACTATATATAGAGACTTAGTCGGAGGGAAACATATTAGCACAAGAAGAGACGAAGCTAGTACATGGTGATAATGTGACGAAGCACAACAATGTCAATTTATAAAGCATATTGGCAGAAAAATCATGATGAAACGTACTCAGGCTGAATGATAGTGTGAGTTGCGCCAAAGAGTACACGCACAATAACAGGGAGGTGGGAAGTCAAAATAGTACTAGCTTCCTAACAAACTCCTTCCGTCTACACAACTCAGGCTGTAGCTTGGCAATGTAAACAGCCTCTAGCCCATCTAGGTGACATTTGCTGCGAGCCCGCACGTGAATCTTGAAGTGCTCTGGAACATTCTTACATACTGCATTAAGGCAAGAAGTTTGTTAGGAAGCTAGTGCTATTTTGACTTCCCAACTCCCTGTTATAGTGCGTGTACTCTTTGACGCAACTCACACTATCATTCAGCCTGTGTACGTTTCATCATGATTTTTCCGCCAATATGCTGTATAAATTGACATTGTTGTGCTTCGTCATATTATCACCATGTACTGATTTTGGAGAGAAATGGTACGAAAGGCCTCATCAGATTTTCAACTAGCTTCGTCTCTTCGTGTGCTAAAATATTTTAATAGTGCAAATCAAGGAGATTGAGAGACGAGCTAGGGCCTACACAACATACCGTAAGTAGCACGGCATGCCTAGCATTTGCACAGCTACACTAGAGAGTATTCTTTTGTTTGAAAAACTAATGAAGAATTTCGAGAATAACAATGAACAGATCGAGAGTGAATAGAAAGAATAAAGAAGCACGCTCGCCCAGGGCTCTCACGTTTGGCAAGGCCATCGCAGAGAGGTACAACGTCTGGTTTGACTCCAGCAACAGCGAGAACAAGATGTGACTGAGTGAGAATGTCCGCACGTCTGGTGTTCAGTGATGTACGATTGAGAATGTACATCATACCGCAAGTGAACAGGTCAAAACAAAAAAATGAAACACAAAAGGCGCTTTCGATTACATGCATTTCGGTCAATTCTAGAATTAGTTATTGTTGATGCACAGTTCGATTACACAAAAAGTGACAAATTCCGTCGTTAGAATTGATTTTATCCAATTCCGTGGAATCCGTCAATTCTGAAGAGAGGTTGTATTTCTCGCCGGCCGAGCGCAGCGAGATAGGCGAGAAATGATTTCTCGCGAAATATTTTCAGTTGCATATATGGCATCTGGTGTGTTCTTTGTTGTCGCTTCTTTTCCTGACTTCTTCAGTCAGTTTTGAGTCTCACCAGTGTCCCTGCCCTCCCACCCTTTATTTCTGTGCATATTATCAATGCTTTTATCACTGTTTGCCGTGATGTGCTTGCCAGGCCTACATGATGCCTAATCGCCATTGGGGATATACACCCGGTTTTTTCCCTCACAAATGCGTCCGTCGGCGCGAGGGTTTTTTCCCGGCTGGCTCGGTCCAGGAAAATTAATCTGACGGTCCCAAGTGGTTCTGCATCATGGCCTATTTCTGCTATCCACTGGCACGACTATTCTATCTGAGACACTCTGTTCTCAGTCCTTGCTTGCTTCCATACCTCACTCGTTATCCGGTTCACATCTGGCTGCGGCCAACTACCCTTCACTTTGTGTGTTGTCGCTATTGCTGTCTATGTCTCTGTGTATGCCCGTATATGTGGAGCGAGAATGGGGAATTTCTCTAATTCTGGCGCCATTCGGTGTGTTACCGGGCTGGTCATGTCGCGCGAAGAGCCTCCCTGGCCGGCGTGTGCGCGATGCTGGGTCCACGTGCGCGTGAGTTTGTACGTGATCCCTTTTTACGATTCATCAATTTTGTTTGTGACATGACTTTAATAAAATGCGTTGTGAATTCCAGTCGTTCGTTTACAAGGCCGGAATCCGCTCATTCTGGTCATTCCAGAATTTAAAAAAACAGTTCCAGAATTGTGTAAACGTGTAATCGAAAGCGCAAAAAGAGAATGAGCTACAGCTAACCATGCGCCTGACAATTCCTTCCTTCATAAGTCAGAGAGGATCCGGAACGCTCGAGGCCGAGGCACGTCCATACAGTGACATCTCATTCTCTCCCAGGCGGATGGATTGAGCACGGCATGGGGACATGGCGATTAGTGCTCAACAGCAGGCTTATTGGAGCAGCCGAGAGATAGAGCATGCGGGACGATGAACTGGCTGGACAGGGAAGACGGTCAGGAGAGACAAGGAGCAGTGGCGTGACTGCTGATGAAGAATATAGTTCACAAGTAGGATGGCACAAGCAGACCGTAGTGCAAGCCAGGCATGACCGGACTGACATTTAGTGTTCCCAAACGTTTGACTGACGACGACGACGCATGACGACGACGACGATGAGGAGACTGGCCCGGAGCTGGGGATGCTCGAACTGCTTGCTAGAGGGGGAGAGGGTTCTTTCCTAATTCTAAACGCGTAGACACAACAGCTGCCACCATGTGTTCGCCTGTAGCCACGCAGGAGTCCATTGTGGGTCAAGACAAAGACTGATATATTTACAACGAGTATGCGTATAATAGATGAGAGAGAAGCAACACAGAGAGGGACAATACGGCGACAAACACTATACACAACAGTTGACAAGAAAAGAAAGAAACACCCAGATGATCGATCGATGGCTGTTCTGGTGAGCATTCTCTAGCCAGTATCAAATCAAAGGTTATCAGCTTCTCGATAATCTTGCCCGGCGATGATACTACAGTAGAAAGTGTGACTGTGCGAGCGATGAAACTTTTATTTTTCCGAGCCGTGCGGTAGGGCCTGTTCACCAAGCGAGCAGAGATTCCAGGTGTCAAGGACTCCGAGATTTTCCTGGATCGTGATGGAGAGGAATAGTAGGAATGGACGAGCGGGTTCTGGGCCAGGGGGCGCCCGGGTCCCAAAAAATGGGGTATTATTGAAAAATGGGGTACTAATAGTACCCCATTTTTGCGGTGAAAATTATTTTTGGCCCGGTTTTTTTGCGGATAAAAATATGTGCCAGGGGGTGCCCCTACCTCAAAAAAAAAAGGGGGTATTATTGAAAATATGTATTGGGGTGTTATGCTCTACCCTAAACAATAAGGTAATATGGTGTCATGATTTGGAATTCTACATGTATCATTAATTTTGATTTTTAGGGTGTGGGTAATATGTCCTACCCTACATCATAATATTGCATTCCGATGTCTAAAATATTACTATTTCAAATGTCAATGTTATCTCACTTTTTCCAATTTTATATTAATCAGAACTCATAGTTTTGCAGTATTTTGACTTGTAATTTCAATTTTTCGGATCATTTTCCGCGCCAAAAACCAAAACGTTGCTCGCGACATGCCGTGTCTTTTTTGGTTCGGGTTTGGAATCTTTCCATTGACATAAGTCAATTAGTTTTCCATCTATGTCCGTAATCGAAAGGTCCATGAGGTGTAGAATTTTTCTAGCTTTCCTCTCGTATAATTCTTTTCGACATACAACAATTCTTTCTCGAACTTTTAGCTGCTGGAATACCGGATTCATCTTGACCTCAGATGCACAGATCATGCATCCATGCATTGACGTCACAGTACATCATTGCAGCACTGATTTCACTGTGAAGTGTGGAACATGGGTCAATGCGCGATAAAAGGATGAACGTGATTTCAGCGGGAAGTGCGCTAATTGGTCACATGTTTTCAGCGGGAAGTGCGGTAAGTGGTTAATTGTTTCCAGCGGGAGATGAGTGGATTGGTTTATTGAAAAACAACCAGTTATTCCGAATTCAACTATTACGAAAACCCTATAAAAATAGATCCTCGGTACCTTGTCAAGCCATTGTGTGGTTGTCCGCCACCACCCCTGCTCAGGATGGAACCCCTTCGGAAGAAACCTCGTCAGTCTTTTGATGTAGTGAGATCATCTGATCTGTTGCAATTCTTTAGTTATTGTCCTGATCAAGAGTTTGCAGATGTACTAAAGTTTTTCTCTCATGTTCTACCGTCGCTGGAGCTGCTTCTTGAAGAGAATATTGAGCAATGGGGTCAGTACAAGTGTTCTTTGGTAGTTCAGGTGGTGATGCAGAAGCTGAATCCTGCTACAGGACAAATGGTTTCCAACACATTCTTCTTCCGATCGAGTACAACGCTGGTGCTCAACACCATGGAGCTGAGGGACCTTCTCAGTAGGATGATTGCTCAGATCAACGCTCGTCTTGATGATTTCGTTCGTCATGGATCAGGTTGGGTAGTTGAACGGATTTCCTGTTTACACATCGAAATGTCACGCTACTGTGTACTTGGAGGAAGTTCGTACATCCCCTTGCCACCGGAGTTGAAGTCGAAGAAGGCCATTGTTAACGTGCAGAACACTGACAACAAGTGTTTACTGTAAGTATAGCAGTGGGGTTTCAGTGTGGTGATACGGTGTATGGATTGAACTGTATGCCGCCTGTCCATGTCTTATGTCATCCGTACTTTAGATGGTCAATACTGGCTGCTAAATTTTCGGCAGACAAGTCTCATCCATGTCGTCAATCGTCGTACGCAGAACATGCGGATACTGTGGATGTGAGCGGCATCGAGTTTCCAGCAAAACTGGAAGACATACCAGTCATCGAAAGACTGAACGACGGTCTTTACATCAACGTCTTCGGATATGAAGAGAAAGTCATATATCCGTTAAGAATTTCTCAGCATCCGCAGACCGCCATCAATGTATTGCTCATCCAAGACGAACGCAATGACGTGGAGGTGCAGCACTGGGTGTGGATAAAATCATTCAGTCGTCTTGTTGCTACTGGAGCACGTCGAGCACATTTCGTCTGCTTCAGATGTCTCTCAACACACGTCACGGAGAAGGCATTGAATAATCATATGATGTACTGCAGTGAACATCCTGAAGCCACGGTGAAGATGCCAAAGGCTGGCGATAGAGTGATGTTCAGGAATGTGAACAAGCAGCTTCAAGCCCCATTTGTAAGTAGAACATTTAATCAAGGTGAACACACTGTGGTCTGTTTTTTTTTTTTTTTTTTTTTTTTTTCTTTTCTTTTCTTTCCTGCACATGTTTCTTGACTCTGATTGTTCACCTTTCTGCTGTTTTACTCGGTGTTGTCTCTGCAGCTATTCCTAATTCTCTATCTGTCTTTTCCGCTGTTTTACTCGGTGTTGTCCCTGCTGCTATTCCTACTTCTCTCTCTCTCTCTCTCTCAAATGCAGGTGATCTATGCCGATTGTGAGGCCTTCATAGAACCTCTGTCCGCTGTCAAGAAAATCGGTCATTCGACATTCCAAAAGAACAAGCATGTAGCCTGTTCCTGTTCGTACATTGTAGTACGATCTGATGGCGTCGTCACGAACCGTTTCTTCTACCGTGGAGAAGATTCTATGTTCTGTTTTCTGCTGTCACTTGAGCAAGAGGAGGAGACTATCCGTGATGAGCTTCTAGCATGTAATGCTGGTCAAATGATCATTTCAGAAAGTCAGCAACGTGAATTTGAAACGGTAGTCTCCTGTTGGATCTGTGGTGAAGCGTTGGGTAGCGATCGTGTACGTGACCACTGTCACATCACCGGTGCTTACCGTGGTGCAGCACACAACCATTGTAACCTGAACATGCGGATTGAGCCGTTCAAGATCAAGATTCCTGTGATCTTTCATAACTTGAAGGGATACGATTCTCATCACATCATATCTGCCATTGGGAGAACATCCACTGATGAGATTACGTATGTGAACGAGAAAGGACAAGAACGGGTACGTTACATATGCGTGGTGTGTGTGTGTGTGTGTGTGTGTGTGTGCGTGTGCGTGGATCATGATGTTTTTCTAAGAAGGAAGATCATTACTATGTTGGTACTCATATTCACGTTTATATGATTGATATTCATCTTTACAGCTGCACCTTAAAACTGTGTCTCCTCTTTTTCTTTCTTCTCAGACCAAGCGTCTCGGTGCTATCAAAGTGATTCCCATCAACAGTGAAAAATATGTCACATTCGGATGGAGACAGTTCCAGTTCATCGACAGCCTGGCATTCTTGAACACCTCCCTAGACCGGTTGGTTTCGGCCACACCACCAGATGCATTCGCCCTTCTATCCGCACGATTTCCAGACGAGGATGAACGCAAACTGTTGACACGAAAGGGTGTCTACCCGTATGAATATATGGGGTCGTACGACCAATTCGAAGAAACGCGTCTACCACCCAAGGATGCATTCCACTCAACGCTAACGAACACGGTGAGTAGTGTGATAGATATAGTAGATCTTTCTCTCTTTCTTTTTTCACCATCTTACTTCGAAGTACTAAAATAAGACAAAATGTGTTTGAACGCTTCCTGCAGCTTCATACTAAATAATTGATTGTGTGGGCGAACTACTAAAATAAGTTCGTTGATTTGTTTTTCTTTTTGGTGTACATTTTCTATTCCCTAGGGTATCAGTGATGAAGACTATGCCTATGCGCAAACAGTATGGACTGCGTTTGACTGTGAAGATCTAGGAGACTATCACGACCTCTACCTGGAGACTGATGTGCTGCTGTTGGCTGACGTTTTCGAAAACTTCAGAAGAACTGCTCACGCAACCTATGGATTGGATCCCGCTAATTACCTCACCTTACCGGGATTTGCCTGGGATTCGCTGCTGAAAATGACGAAGGTGTCCCTTCATCTCATTTCCGACATTGACATGTTCAACTTCATTGAGCATGGCAAAAGAGGTGGCATAAGCATGGTGTCCGCTAGACACGCCACCGCCAACAACAGATATCTATCGGAGTACAATCCAGACGAGCCGACAAGCTTCATCCAATATTTAGATGCGAACAATCTATATGGATGGGCCATGTCTCAACCCTTGCCCGTGTCGGACTTCTGCTTTGAAGCAGTGACGGATGATCTTCTGGAGACGGTACTCGATCATCCAATGGACTCTTCGACGGGATACATGGTGGAGTGCGATTTAAGGATTCCAGATGGTGTGCATGACATGATGAATGACTATCCGTTGGCTCCTGAGAAGATGAAGGTGACACGAGATATGCTTTCTCCATATCAGACCCACATGGCAGAGAAACTAATGGTAAGTCATGGTCTATCTGGTGGATATGCTTGTATTAATCTTCTAAGGTTTGTGTATATCTATACTGTACTCTTGTAGGTGACCGGTTTGGAAGCGAAGAAACTGGTACCAAATCTACTACCGAAAGAGCACTATGTTCTGCACTACAGAAACTTGCAGCAGTATGTGTCCTTGGGTGTGGAGATTACAGATGTGCATCGTGTGCTCTCCTTCACACAACATCCATGGATGAAGCCATACATCGACACTAATACTGACCTGAGAAAGCTATCAACTTCTGATTTCGAGAAAGACTTCTATAAGGTGGGTACTCCACATCATGTGTGTGTGTGTGTGTGTGTGTATTTAGCGATAGTGTGGGATCTAGTATGTACTGGAAATGTGAATGACCTGAAGATAACAGTTTTCTTATTGTTGTTTTTCTTGTCTTTTCTTTGTATGCCTGTTTATCGTAGTTGATGAACAATGCTGTATATGGCAAGACCATGGAAAACGTTCGAAACAGAGTAAACATCAAGCTCATTCGTGAACAGGATGAAAAACCACGTCTCCAGAAAAGCATCAACAAACCTTCGTACATCCGCAGTGTAGCCTTTGAGAACGATCTGATAGCAATCGAGTTTGCCAAGACAAAGGTGACTCTCAATAAACCCATTTATGTGGGTACAGCCATCCTCGATCTGTCGAAGCACTTGATGTATTCCTTTTACTATGAAGTTCTCCTACCCCGCTATGGACAAAATGTACGTTTGCTCTACACTGATACTGATAGTCTGATCGTACATATTCAAACGGATGATCTGTACACCGATATGTCAAACAACATAACAGCCTATGACACATCCAACTATTCACCATCCCACCACCTGTACAGCACGGTCAACAAGAAGGTGGTAGGGAAGTTCAAGGACGAACTAGGTGGCAAACCCATCAAGGAGTTCATTGGTTTGCGGAGCAAGATGTACGCATACCGCTGTGAAGACAACGACGACAATGGCAAGCGTGCCAAAGGTGTGCAGAGAAGCGTGTTGAAAAACACCATAACCGTCGATGATTATCGAACATGTCTCGTCGAGGAGTCTCAGCTGAAGAGAACAATGAATGTTCTTCGAAGTCGACGACATTGCATTCACGGAGAGGAGCTACACAAGATTGCCCTCTGTGGATTCGACAGTAAGCGTTACATTCTGGAGGATGGTATCAACACCCTGGCATTCGGACACAAGGATATTCCAAAGCACTGAGGGATTTCCACACATACTAGAGCATATGTCATATCTTCTCATGAAATACATTGTAAATACTATGCGATTCATAATATTCACGTTAATCCAAAGCATGAGCTACATTGTACATATGAAATGCTAATACTTTTTGAGATCATTCACATCCTTCTTTGTTAACCAGGTATGGAATTTTTCGTCTTGATAACCCTTCCATTTGACGAGCCGACTGTTCTTGTTGTATTTCAACACCTTATCGAATCTCAATCCTGTGTGTCTGGCATGTTGTAGCTCAGCTCCATAGAACTGTCCTTGAATGACTTCTCCCATCAGGTCTTGAACACGATAGGTGTGGGGTACAGTGGGTAGGACATCGTTTACCACGAACACTTCCTCTGTCCAGTTGGGCGTGTACCCTTTCTCGAAATGACGTTTAGCCACAGCCAAACGCACATCATCGCCCACTTTGAATTTAGCTGGTGATTGCTTCGAGTGTACGTCTGCATCTTTTGGTTTTCCATCAAGAGAAGCTTTCGTGGGACTCATGCCGATACTGCGATGTTTCGAGCTGTTGTACTTGGCCATAAGCTGAGGAAGGACGTCAAGATACTGTGTCGTAGCTTTCTCCGTGAAATGGCGCCACATTCTGCCTTTCAGTGTTCTATTGAAGCGTTCCACCACCACGGCTTTTCCTTCGTTGTGGGTGCTGTACATGATGATGTTGTGATCCTTGACCCATTGCTTCATTGTTGCATTGTAGAACTCCTTGCCTTCGTCTACCCATAGTTTTTGTGGTACCCTGTTCGATGTTTTCAGGATCAGGTCGAATGCATCCCTGACAGCAGAGCCAGTTTTGGTTTTCAGGGGTACTGCCCAGGCATAGCGACTGTACAGATCGATGACGGTCAGCAGGAATTTGTAGTTCTTGTTGCTTCGGGCAAACCGTTGCATATCCACTAGATCGGCACTCCAGATGTGATCCACAGACCTGCTCTTCACCTTGCGTCTTTTGAAATGCACTCGTCTGGGTTTGTGCAATTCGTTAGCCAGTTGCGTGTGGAATGGTGTGGACTGCGACTTCTTCTTCTGTCTTCCATCATGAAGTGCTTTTTGCACTTTCGTATCCCACAAGGCTCCACCACCTCGCAAGGCACCTAAACTGAGAACCAGTTGATCGTTTTCCAGCTTTTCATCCTCATCGAAGACTCTTCGGAAAATTCGAAGTGCTTCATCCAGACCATATTTGGAAAATAGCTTTCCCATCAATATGGCATACCATCCACATACTGCTGTGCTTCTGTCTTGAACGGCTTGGGTGTTGGTGATGATCTTACAGTCTGCATAGGCTTCTTTAAAGAAATCGCACAGTGCAGGTTCAGTGTAATCTTGCTCCATAGTGTATAGACTGCGTCCGAAACTGTCAAAAACCAGGATCACGTTTTGCTCGCGACACACGGTCAACCAATGATGTCCACCTTCCGGTGCATCGTACACCGGTAGAACGTTGTCGGTGTTGACGATACAAAAGTCTCCATTGTTCAAGGGTGGTAAGAGGTCGTAACTTGTACACCCCACGAACCCTCCAACACCATTCAATCTTCCTTTGATGTCGACACTGCTGAGAGGGTAGTCCATTCTTGATCATAGCCTGAAAATTTTCGCGCACGTGATCACATTGAACGTCCACTCAGGATATCCTTGATGATACGAGTGATCCTGCTTTTATCCTTCAGAACCTCTTGAATGAATGATGCATCGTCCACCATCACCTTTTGTGCTCTGATCATGAAATGCTCGGGATGGATCAATTTTGCTTCAGTTGTTCTACCATACGTAGAAGTCATATCGTTGAGATCTTGAAACTTGAGCTGCGATCCCGGTACAGCTAGCACTAGGGTGGCTAGTTCATGAATCTTTCGTTCTGATCGAAGGAATCCATCGACATGTTTGTGGATTCCCACCGCACCCGCTATGGTTGCAAACGGGTACCTGGACATGTAGATGCGATTCGTCTCGTTGACCAGAGTAGTGTAGTCGTTCATCGTCTGCGTCTTCAGGGCATCCGCAGCCGCTTCCACCCGACTCCTGAACCTCAGTCGATCTTCATCGTAGAGTTGCAGCAGTTGTGATCGGCTTGTGAAATAGTTGCTCTTCAAAAAGGTTGCCGGTATATTTGTATGTCGGAGGAAACTGTCCAGGATTTGTAGGATCCATCGGTCAAATTCGTGGTCTTGTAATAGATTGAAAGGCACTGATGTTAAAGGTGCCTTTCTCTTCTTCCTGACATCTGCAACGGAATCGCGAACTTGATCGGTAGTGGAATCATAGTTGAGTATGTTGGATGCAATCACATTTCTCACAGACGGGTAACTGATGTGATCGGGATTGTTTTTGAAGTGGGTGTCATATAGACGCTTTACTCGCGGATCAGCTTGCAGTTCCAACAGGGTGGAGGTGCTCAAACTGTGATCTGGCACTTGGGAAAGAACTTTCTTGACGCTTTTCAAGTAGGTATTGTAGTTATTACCTCCTTTTTGCCGCATGAGTGGTGGTATACCGAGAACTTCCCACGAATTTACTCTCTTCTTGAGGATGTGTTGAGGATGTTTCGACATAAACTGCAAGGTTTGCAACCTTTTACGCTTGGGTATCGAGAAGGATCCCTTTCTGGACCCCACCCTCTGTATACTGCTCGGTAGCCCATTTGAGAATTTCACCGTAAGATGCTCCATTCTTATTCATTATTGGAATTTTTTTTCAATGTTTCGGCTAACTTTTCGGCTAACTTTTCGGCTAACTTTTCGGCTAACTTTTCGGCTAACTTTTCGGCTAACTTTTCGGCTAACTTTTCGGCTAACTTTTCGGCTAAACACGCACATCAACGAGGTTTTTATTCAAAAGTCACCTTTAATGCAGTGTCTTCGCAATACGTGTAGTACTGATTAGAAGAGCAATCAATGGTTAGGATAGGTCTGCGACACACCGCCAATAACTTCTCATACAATCTAAAGATAATGGATGACTTCGTGCACAGACCACCAAACAGAGTATTGAGATAACGCTTGATATTGCTTTTATCAGTGAAGCGAAATAGATACATAAAGTTTGCATTGATCTTCATGTCTTTAATGTTATCAAAGCTCTGAGAGAGAAAGAACACGTTCAACTTATGATGATGACTGTACATGGTGAAGAACTTGTAGAGACACTCTCTTTGACTGCCGTGCTTCAAACCCATCACTCTGATGTCATCAATGATCACATAGGTGTTAGGCTGGAGATCCATGTCTTCGATACACTCGGGCATGGTGCTGTAATGCTTGAAGGATTTGAGGCTTGGGAGACGATACTGATCGGCCGGCGTGTTGGAGATGACAACTATACGCTCAGGTTGCACGCGTTTCAGGAGCTTGATGAGAAAGTAGGATTTACCCATGTTGCTCTGTCCCAGAAACAATACGTTTTGACCCCAGGATTTCAGAGCAGGAATGATTTCCGTGAACCAATCCTTAGACTCGAACTGAAGACCAGGAATGTGCAGCCCGTGTCGAGCAGTGGCCGTGGTCGGAACATCGTCGTTCCTTACGGGACTAGTCTTTTTCTTCCTCCCGATTTCCTGTCCAAGGAGCGAGATAAAGTCCATGATCAGATGTTGTAGGATGGACCGATGTGAGCGGAACTCATAGAAGACGGTCCTGCACTGTTAATGTTCTGTCGAATTTTTTGAGCAAATGGAGTTTCAGGACGGGTTAGGGATCTACGAGGTGCAGACAGGAACGATGAAGCTTCGTCGAGGGCACGATGTCCTAGTTTTTTGAACAAGGCCCTTCCTTGTTTCTTTATTCCTCGTGCCCTGCGGCCTTTGGAGCGAACTTGACGAGCTGGTTTCTTGGTTTTTTGAGATGCTCGTTGACGAATCTTCTTCGGTGCATGCCGACGACGACGACTTTTAGTGCGCTTCATGCCACCTGCTGAGCTTCCCTTCCTTACTCCTCTGCCGAATATTTTATCCATTACGTTGTCACCCAGTGATGCCATGGTACCCATGGCCAAGGGAGCAGCCAGATTCGTCAGGAGTGGTATGGCCTTGGCGGCTAATCCTGGTGGAATGGCTAGACCTCCTCGGTGCATGGCAGGGTTGTAAGCTGTTTTCATTTGCGTTTCCACAATGTCTCCGGACTCTCCTCTCCCCAAAAGCATGGGAAGAAGTGTCATTCCTGCCATGGCAGCCAGGGGTCCAAGTCCACCGCGTTGCATTGCATCTTGTTTTGTCGTGGGTTCCGCCATCTGCTTTTCCATCTCATCCGGTCCAGCACCGATTAGGTTTTTCCAGAAGCTCTTTTTCCAGAAGAATCCACCGTGTTGTCGACTCGATGTTTTCAAATCACCACCGTAGACACGATGTCTGGTCTCCAGGTCACCACCTTCCATGATGCCCTTTTACTACTAGGTCGGAATTAATTCATACAACTTCGGCTTTGATACCTTCATCTTTGCTCATGGTGTACAAGTACTTGTCCATGCAGAGAAGGTTGACTTTGATCGAGGCGCCATTTTCGCTAGGTCTCCTCACGGGGGCGTTTGTCACGTCGCTAAATTGATAGTCGATGGACAGATTTCCTCTCGATCTTGGATTGTCTGTGGTCCGATCCAGATTCAAGTTGATAGGCACCATAAAGTAGTGATTGCAGTAATCTGCAGCGGTGATGGGGATTTGCGTTCCATACGTCTTGCCGAAAAAGTCTTGAACCAGATTGTAGCCACGCAGGTAGGAGGATTTGTTGTAATCGTAGAAGTATTGCCCTTCAGTATTACGACTCACATCCCACTGGAACTTGAGCGGGTTGTCAAAGAGCGTCTGGTCGTTGACAGTGACACGAAGTTGACTGAGATTTGCATGAATCATGGCCAGTCTGTTCGAAGAATGCGATGCTTCACCTCCAGCCAATGCTGGCTGTGTACCATGAGTCAAATCTGTGAAGAACAGGATCATCCTGCGTGGAATGTCCGCATTGTGAAGCAGTTCCAGTGTACCAGCATCATCTGAAATACTCTTTTGTATGAGACGAGGGCACCACGTGTGGAAATAGAGTTGTTTGGGAAGGCGTACACGATCGGTGAGATTGGGTTCCATGCGATAGGTAGTGTACACAAAGTCCAATTGGAGTAGATCGATCTCAATATCACCGACGCTCAGAGCACTGTTGGCACCACCGCCTTGATCGCTAAGCATGATGTATCTGGAAAGCTCGGATTGTGGCAGATCAAAGCGAAGCTTCACCTGTGTACCCGGGGGTAACCAAGCATCATCCTGATTGAAAAACGGTAGGAAGGGTCTCAGCTTGTACTGAAACCGTCCAACAGCTGCACGAAGTGCATTTTCCTGAACCGTGTTGGAGAAGCCTTCGTTGGTGACAAGCTCGACGGTGGGTGCACGCCTGAGTGTGAAATCATCGACGAAATCCGGTGCTTGTGCTGCATTAGCGTTTGCAGCGTTTGTTTCGAAGGCATAGCCATGCTTACGCTTCACACCAAGTTGATAGGGCGTTAAATCCACACCTCTCAATGCTCTTTGCGGATCCAGTTTCTGTAGACCGTAGAGATCCGAGTCCACGTACTGAAGGCGTTCGCTGCTGCTTTCCATTAGACTGAGGATGTGCTGAACCATTTGCATGTCGGCAACTTTACTCGATTGCGTGACCTCTGTTCCGTTGATCTCCACTCGAATGTTCTTGAACCACGAAAAGGCTGGTGACGTGGTGCACACCCATCGCGTGTAGTCTCCAGGCTGGTTATTGAGATTGTTTTTGACACTATAGCGCATTTTCACGATGAAATAGCTCTCCCCCAGAGCAATGAAATTCGGCGACGAGATGTCTAGTTCATTGTTCAGGGATGGTGGTGATCGATCTGCTGTGGAAAAGAGTCGTACTCCGCGTCTACCCTCAAGCAACGAGAGTTTCTTCTCCGTCCTGTCGAGGATGTTCTTCTGAACGATCTTCGTGTTGGTCAGGAGTCCCGTGAAGGACTCCGGAGCTTGTGGTGAGTATATCTCCTGTGCCATTCTTGCGAGTCACATTATAATAGGGGTGAATTTTTTTCAAAGATCCAATATCCAGTGTCTTGCGAAAGTCGTTCATCATCGATATCAATCGTTGATGCTCCTCGTTAGTGAGCTTCCCATCTTCAAGAGTAATGCCCAATTCCAACATGAACGAGTCTTCAGCTCTCTCCATCTGCTGCAGTTGTTCAATACACTTGACAAGCTGACGTTTGGTGTCGAGAACGTGTTTACCAATGCATGCCATGATCACACCGATAATCGTGCTACTGATGGCGATGATTCGAATGCGATGTTCTCCAGATACAACACCACTCCCTTGAAGGATATTGAGAATGGTTTGAATGAGTATGAGAAAGGACAAGATTGCAGTGTTGTAAATTACGTACTTCTCCCGGCAACGCACCTTTTCGCTCTCCAATTTCTTTCGTTTTGCTATATCCTCCACCATGTCACGCACGTGACGGACACGAATATCTGGAAGATCCATCTAAGTAGTTGTGTTGGTGATCCGAAGATCAAGGTAGACGGGATATCCGGAAGTAATGTGTTCACCGGTGTTGAATTTCAACCAGAACGAAATGCTAGTCACGTTTTCGTGTGGAATCAGCAGTCGTTTGTCTTCTTTCCCGAACACGTAGTTATTCAAACCGTTGAGGGTTTGAATAAGAAAAGTCTTCAGCACCCTCGAATCAGTATTGTCTTCGTACTCCACAGCAGGTCCAATGAGGTCGGTGTAGAGCAGGACAAGTCTTCTGCCTTTCGTCAGATCCACAGCGAACGGGAACGTGTGAGATCCCTCGATCGTGTATGGCTTGAGAATAGTGCCCACACCCAGCACCAATGCGGGTGAGTCCTTCTTCAACAAGCACCGTTTATTCCTGGGTACCGAGACACTTATGCGGCTGGTGTGACAAGAGTAGGAAAACACAATGTCTCCGTGTCCTGCTCGTTTCAGAGTGGTATTGATAATAGACACCAAATCGTCTACATCGCTGTATGTTCCCGTCTTGATGGAAAGTCTATCCTCTTCTTCTTCTTCTTCTTCTTCTACACCATGTACCACATAGAGTTTGTTCGTTGCCTCGTCTATGTTCTCAAAGTGTACTTCAAACTGAGCCGATTCAACATGCAGGACTTTATCACGCGTATCGAGCTCCTTCACATTTAGAGTAAAGTTCGGTTTGTGCAATCCCCTGCTCACGCCCGACGTGTTGTTCGCCACTGTCAATATCACAGACATTCTGGTGTTGTGATGACACTCACTATAGATAGGTTTTATTTTTCATTTTCATCTCAAGAATGTAGTGTAGCATGTGTGCTATATATTATGTACAATCAAAGTAGCACTTTCATATATCGTAGTGTGCCATGAGTTCTGTGTGGATGCGCTGGACTGTGTGAGAAGATAAACTCTCTGCAAAGTGCAAATGACAGAACAACTTTGATGAAGTGCCGTTGAAGAATTGAGTACCACCAATGCTATAATTGCAATCTTCGATTCCATTGGTCCTGGAAAATGGGACAGTGTCTAAGTTGGAATGTATCAAAATGGAGTTTACGTATAGAGTGAATAGGCCTTCTGAATTCCGAGCGTAACTTATGACACACTTTGTACCCAAGAGATCCGTCATACTCGACACAGGTTTATCCAAAGCCGCCGATAATTGGCTGACTACAGACGAAACGGGTATGTTGAATGATGAATGGCCGGGACGCGTGAAGTAGTTGCCGCTTATGTGGGTGGCAGTGAACAACACGTACAAACTATCCAAGCTGAAATTTCCGACAGTATCGATATCGAATGCCTTCAATGCCATGTTTCTAGGGTCAGGTGCGTCCACTTGAATTACTTGGAACATTGCAAAAGACATGTTGTCATGAAACAGATTGACGAATCGTTCTCTAATGGAAACTTGGCTGGGTTGTGTAATGTTGAGGTAGAAGTGATCGTCTCGGAACATGTCGATGCTGTTCACGTTGATTCTCTTGTCCTTCATGTCAACGAGATTTATCCCTCTGTATCTGTTTCTGCTCACCCTGGTGACGGATTCAAATCTGCTAGGATGAGAGTATATGTAGAGGTAGGCGTTTCTCCGAATGAGAGGTAGTAGATGAAACGGATCGGATAGGTTCTGATTTGATTGCGGACCCATGGGGCCTCTGGTTCCTTGAGGACCTATGGGGCCGATGATTCCTTGGAGACCCACGGGACCTCTGTTTCCTGGAGGACCGGTTGGACCGATGGTTCCTTGGGGACCCATGGGACCTGTGGTTCCTTGATCACCTTGCACACCACGTTCACCTTGTGGGCCGTCTTGCCCATCTTCTCCTCTAGGTCCAATCTCACCTTCAGGCCCGACCAATCCACGTTCTCCACGTGGTCCAACTTCACCTCTGGGACCTTCTGGACCAGGTATTCCTTGATCACCTTTTTGACCGCGTTCACCGCCTTGCCCATCAGCTCCTCTAGGTCCAGTCTCACCTTCAGGACCGATCAATCCACGTTCTCCACGTGGACCAGCTTCACCTCTTGATCCATGAAGCCGACCAAACGCCTTCCATTTCGAGCTGAATTTCTTGTACACGATGAGCGTGGTTGCATCGAGATAGAAGTCACCATTTCTCCCTACAGAGTTCAGTGGCATGCCACCTCCGCTAAGCCATCCCAATCCCCGATCACCACGAGGTCCTTTCATCTTGCGCACAGTGTCCATACCAGTTTGCAATCTCGATGATGCTTGTTGGATTTCATTCTTGACCCAACCGGCAGGGACAGCACATGTCAAAGAACTATCATCGTACGCCAAATTACAGATGGAATGCTCATTCATGTTGAGGTTAGCATCCATGGACACGGATCCATCTGTTTTCACGTGCAGCTCATCAGCTGCTATGGCTTGATCTGTGTAGCGCGTAGATCTGTTTTCCACATCTTCCACTTTGCTCTCATCGGCTTTCACCTCTTTCAGTTTCTCCACATCATGAACCAAGGTGTTTTCGGTGTCATCGTTCCCCACAACTGATTGTATTTCGGTAATATCATTCCGCATGCTTTGCATGTGCTTGAGGGAAGTCTCCTCCCCATCACTCCTATGGAAATGCGTAGCCCAGTACGCCATCTTCACACACACACACACACACACACACACACTGTTCTAATTATGATAGGAAATATTTTCTTTCTCAAATAAATCATTATGATACTCATGTGTGCTAGTGGTAATCTAATGAAGCGATGATATGTTAGCAAGAGAGAGAGAGAGAGAGAGAGAGAGAGAGAGAGAGTGAGAGAGCATGAAAAAAAAAAAAAAAAAAAAAAAAGGGTTAGGATATAAAGTCTTTCTGATCAATCAATGTGGTAAGATAGACTAAGCATTTAGCAGATTCAAGTCCAGTGAATTGTCCGGTAGGGTGTCAGGGAGAGACGCTGCCGCCGCCACCGTTGTGTCAAACGCAATGTCAGCAGTCACGTTGTCAGCAGTGCTCCACTTCTTGAGGAATGCAATCACCAGTCGAGTCAATTCAGCCTCGGGAAGGTCTTGCACGGTGTCGTGATCCCTTTCACAAAGCCGTGAGTCTACAAACATCAGGGGGATTGCCGAAAGCCATGCCTTGAATTCGCACTTCTCCCTGTTGAAAGATATAGTGGAAGGATGCAGATAGAGCTGACACTCTTCGTTCATCGGGAAGTTGGGCACACCCTTGGTTGGCTTGAGATACAAAGCAGTCACACTCTTCCCTTGGTACATTGCAGGGAAGATGTTACTCCGTATCCTGTTGATATGTGGAGATCTCACGGCACGTCTCAAAGGTGTTGAGGTCTTCAGGAAGAATTGAATGAGATCGTCTTGTGAAGCCTGGACGTACAGCTTAAGTTGACCAAAGCGTCCTTCACATACCGTGCCATTGACAAGCATGCCCGGTAAATCACCGCGCGTATAGTAGAAATCGGTGCCAGGAGCAACATGATAGTCGTGGGCGGTCTTGCTGTACATTGCTTGAACACACTCTGCTGCCCCATCCGTAATAATGGTGGCGACACCTGGTAGTATGGTAGGACGAGGAGATGCCATCTTGATCTTAGGCAGAGGCTCCAGATTCGGATTACGGCTAGCACGTCGCTTGTAGAGACCGGGTTTCTTTATCGTCTTGATAGCGAACGGGTCAATACCCAAACAGTCCACAACATCTTCACCAGCAACAACAGCATCAGTGGCCATCATGATATCAGTCACGAGAGATCCAGAGAGATCCAGAGGGAGAGAGAGAGAGAGAAGGCTTGAGCAACGAAACAACAAAGGCAGTTGTGAGTGAATGGAGGACTGTGCTTGCACATATATACCCTTTTGACCGCCGCCGAGTTTGAAATAACATCCTATGGGAGGTGACGACCTTGGAGAACACGGTGAAATTGTTCAAGAATCAACCAATCAGAGGACACGGTGAGCAGATGATAAGATTTAACCAATCACAGCACGACTTGCACTTGACCTGTCGGAACATGTCTCGGTCATGACTGAACGTGTCTCGACCATGTCTCAGAACAGGTTCCCGAGAGTGTAAATCTCCAACGCATTGCTAACATCGATGACGTACTGCAGTCTTGGTAAATTGATAGAGTATGTTGGCAAGATCAGGTGGGAGAGAGGTCACGTGATCTACTAAATAATCCAGACTGTAGTCATGCCAACAATAGGCATCTATTAGAAGATGCATCATGGACAGGTCTGCAGGTGACATCAAGGACAAATTAACTTTCAGAGTGTTCAGCTGTCTAGCGGACAGAGGACCCTTGATGTGTTCCATGAGATGTAGAAGAAACATCAGTGGAAAACATGATGGAAGAGGTTGTGTAATGCGGCTGCTTCTCAACCATGATACATTACTGCGCGGTAAAGAAGAACGCAGTGTGCGCACTGCATCATGATCCTCATGAAGTATACACGATAATGCTATTGCATAGTTCATGCTTTTATAGCTGCTGGACTTCTTCATTGCTTGCAGTGCCTCTTGAACAGGGTGAAACTGTGCATGCGGTAAAGTGAAGTCGATCTTGTTGAGAAAATGTACAAGATGACGATTCACACCTTGAATGCGATCGGAATCCGTGTAGGTCTTTATGCTAGTACAACGCTCTCTCCACTTTACCTCGGGCATGTAAATGTCAGCCATTACCAATCCACACTGAGAACAAACTCTATGACCAGCATGCTCAACTTGTTCTTCACGATGATAACACACTTCTTCACTTTCCTCTATCTCCTTCTTCTTCTTCTTCTTCTTTTCCTCCAGCGCACATTGCTTCTTTGAACGAACATAAGCATACAGGATCTCAAATTCAGAATCCATTTTCACTGCACCACAACAACTTGAAACTGACTGGATCATCATTCAAGAACACACCTTTTATACTTACATAATCATGACACCATATTACCTTATTGTTTAGGGTAGAGCATAACACCCCAATACATATTTTCAATAATACCCCCTTTTTTTTTTTTGAGGTAGGGGCACCCCCTGGCACATATTTTTATCCGCAAAAAAACCGGGCCAAAAATAATTTTCACCGCAAAAATGGGGTACTATTAGTACCCCATTTTTCAATAATACCCCATTTTTTGGGACCCGGGCGCCCCCTGGCCCAGAACCCGCTCGTCCATTCCTACTAGGAATCATGTCAAAGTACAGAATGAGCCATCCATGAAGCCTGTTGCCCCATCGCTCCAGCCCAGTCTGCCAGCTGTACTGTGGAGACTTTTTGTCGTTTTGGATAAGAGATACAGTGTAGTTCATTAGTGCAGCTATTCTGTGTACAACATGGCTCAATACACATAGAACAGGGTTTTGTTTTTCTTCCATTTTTGTTTTTTCCCTCCAACATGCGTGCCTTTTCCAGTAACATTCCGACGCGAAACATATCCTTCCTCCGCATCATCGAAATTGTCGTAGTTTGACTAGTGACTTGTCAGTTGTTACTGTTTTGAGTGAATCACTATACTAGTAAGCACGATAAATATGCAGATTGCAATGCCTGACTTATCTTAGCGAGTCGAAAGTACTATCGCAGGAACATCAGCGAAGACATTGCATCTAGTTCAACATTTTCAGTTTCCAACAACAGAAGATAGAACTTTGCTGTCACCCTATTCTAATGACTATCGTCTATGTCCGATTCATTAACTGTGGTACAACTGCTGGTGATTACATACCCCGTTTTATTTCAAAGTCAAACTGCGACAATTTCGATGACGCTTAGGAGGTAATTAACTTGATGTGACCTTTTTCTCATTTTTTCTAAAACAAAGCCAAGTTCGCGTACATTTTCGCAATTAACGCATCCAGTTCAGAAGACATTTCACATGAGGTATGAATCGTTTTTCTTCCCTTTCTCTCCAGGATTATACAGGGAATGGCTGAAATGAAAATACTACAACATAATAGCGAAAATGTCCTGAGATATAACTCTCGCGACAAGGTTGAGTTCTCAGAAGGAGATATGATATAACTCCAACAGCGTAGTGAAGAAATTATGTAGCATTATTCACACATCGACGAGGAATAGCATCGAACAATTGTACAGACAAACACATTTTCTTTCTGGAAACAAAGCTCAGGTTAAAACTAAAGTTTGTACAACGCTTCTAACACAGCGGAATGCAATGGACCTCTACCACGTGACAGTACTGAGAAAACGTCATTACAGTACAACTCCCGACAAGTAGCATGCGTGGACAAATGGCTTTTGATAAATGAAGTACCATTCTGGGCTTCTTTCTTTGTTGTCCCCTCCCATGTCTATCTCTCCTCTACGTGACATCACAGTACCCATCTCATGGCCTGGTGACGCTCATTGTCCCTTCAGCTGCGTCTCCTCCAGTATTATTCTTCATGGAGCTTCTCACTTTAGCTTCTCTAGTCTAAAAGTTCTGGTTTAATTACGCGGTTTTCCACGTTGTCTAAAATCCGCTGTTGTTATCACATCTATTGTCATTGTAAGTCGGTCCTTTCCAGTACGTCTTCACACTTGGCTTAGTGTTGGAACGTTCTACATTTGTTAGTGTTTGTCTTCGTTTAACATGTATATTACTCAGTATGTCGTAATTGGACACTGCTCGATTATTCTTATTATTAATTCAACATCTCCTGGCTCGTCAGAAGACTGCCAATACATATGAGAAGTCGGGTGGTAGCCAACCACGGCGAACTGAATAATAAGGAGAGAAACAAAGAGAGTACTGCAAGGGGAGGCATGACGAAAATGGTGAGATTATTTAGGACGAAGAAGCTGAAGCTTGAACTCCTGAAGCTGAACTGTAGAGACGTTGGGAGGAGAATGTTTGATTTTTGCGAAACAGGATTTTTAGAAGCAGACGCTGGTGTATTTCCAGAGTTTGAACAAGGGCCTGAGACAGACCGCACCACGCTGTGTCACAGTAATCAAATATAGGTAGAATATACGACGTAAAGAACAATTTTCCTCTTACCTTGTGCATTTCACTATTTGTAACGTGGCTCCTCTACTTCAGTTTTCATTCTATCTCTCTGGCAGGGGCAGCCACCACTCGTCTGGTGGGTGCCAGCATCCTCCGGCAGTTGCGCTGGGACTCTACGATACATTCTTGTTCTTCGATAATTAGAAAATCTGCCTTTCTAGTTCTTCGCTGTTTGAATTAATATTCATTTGTGCTGTGTCTTGCGGCACTCGCTTTTGTGTAGATTTGACCTTTTTTGCATGTCCGCGTGAGTACAGATGACATCATGCATTATTTTCTGTCACATCTTTTGCTTTGCGCATGTCGCTCAAGATGTTTGAACTGCGCCCGCTGGCCGATTTTCTTTGCTTGCTGTTTTCTTTGCCAATCAAGCGTGGGGACGATAGGTGTCGTCCTCCTTGGCTGTGTGTCCGGTACGGGGCCGGGTACGTGCGTCCCCAGCTCTCCGTTTTTTTGTTTTTTTTTTTAGTTAGATTCTTCAATGGTGTTTTGAGAACATGTTTGGTAATACAGTCTTCTAAATAGATCGATACCTCCAATGGTTGTGTCTAATGTCAGTGTGCGTTTGCGAGGGAACCGGTGAAACATTTGGTCCTTCGAGCCGGATCCGACAGGTTTCTGCTGGTAGTGCCAGCGATGGTAATGGCGTTTCCGCCACCACCAGAGTTTGTGACTAGTAGTTTTACGCCACGCTATTATGGTACGTGCGTGGGTGAAACTCTTGTTGAGGAACTTGAGGACCGCTGGAAAGAATTGATTTGTCGCAGAACAAACCTTCGTAGACGCCGCACGCGGATAAGTAACCGCTTGCGAACACTGATTGCTTGCTCGTCGCCGTCTCGCCGATATTTGCAGCCTGACGTCCGTGAATTGGAATTTGTACGGTCAGAGCTGAATTTGGTTTTAGAAATTATGCGCAGCATGTTGGAATCCCAAGAGAGTGAACAACTGCTGAATGAGTTGGACGAGTGGGAGGCGAAGTTTGGTAAGGAGAGTGTTGGAGAAAGGCTGCTGCTGAGGGGATTTTGGATTCGCCTGTTGAGTCTGTTTCTGGCCAAGTGGCATCAGGCCAACAATCAGCAGTCGCAGAACAGGTAACCCCTGTGCCACCGTTAACACCACCGCACATGCGGTCTGTGCCACCGATCCCAGCACCACGTACACGCAACGGAGTCTGAGAAGCAGAGCAACATTAGTTGGCTAAAGTGCTCCAATGAGTAGACTTTCTGAGTGGTCTCCTCATCCGGAACCTGCTGTGGAGCCCATGTGCATGATTAGCTTGTCAGTATGCAACGCCCGCATGGGGTCAGTGCTTTACACCACTTGAAGCCGCTGGAGCTGCCCAAGTTTAGCGGAAATGCACAACAGTTTGTGCGGTGGAGTCAATCGTTCAAGCGGCTGGTGGATGAGGATCGCTACGTATCCGACGATTATAAGCTGGCTAGGCGAAAGGAAGCGCTCCAAGGAAGCTCGGCTGAGGACATTGTGGCCCAGATGTTTGACGGGCCAGGCGCATACGCTGCTGCTTGGGCAGAACTTGACCAGTGGCATGGGGGAGAAGACCGCATCCTGGCACTACAGGAGAAGGCAATCCTGAACCATCCCAGAATCGCAGACCGTGATTCAGAAGCCCTGCGGAAATTTGCTGTCAAGCTCAGAAATGTGCTCATGAACCTGGACTTGGATGGAGAGACCCCTGGTAGGGAGCTACCCAGAAGTGTAGTTATACAAGTTTACGAACCACATCCAGACAGCAAATGCAACGCAAGCACATTGTCGTTCTGGCTGGTAAAACGGGTCCAGAACGCGAGCCGATGACATCTTGGCGACAGTCGGCACAGAGAAGTTGAAGAAGACACCTCCTGCGGTCCCGCCAAAGCCTAGGTCATCTGCTGTGTATGCTGTGGAGCTCAGTACTCAGCAGTGTGCCAAGTTCAGCAAGAGCCATGCCACAGCAGAGTGTCCGGAATTCAGGGCGCTGACAACTAGGGGTCAAAGGGGTGTTCCGGGTACCCGGGTACCCGCCCGTTAATCTCTGGTACCGTTAGTAAAAGGGTACCCGTTTGGATTTCGATGATCCAGTCAGTACTGAACAACACCGCTGGGATCGCGCATTCCCGGCGGGAATCAATTATTTACAACTCCACCCTGCCGGCCTGGATGTCTGCATGCATTGTTGTTGCATTTTCGCACCTAGTAGGTCTGCCTCTGCAACTATCAGACACAAATAAATTCGCGAATCACAATGTGATATCAAAATGCATCCGGAGACCAGATACAAATGTAAATTAAAATCATTATTTATGTAAAAAACGCGCAAAAATTAAACATGGCTGCTAAAGGGTACCCGTTTACCCGCCCGGTAAGAAAATTACCCGTTCGTTAGTTAAAGGTACACCCGTTTGACCCCTACTGACAACCAAGCGCCGCTGGGACCTGGTCAAGCATGCCAAGCTGTGTAGCTGTTGTTTGGAGCATGGACACTGGGCGCGTGAGTGCCAGAAGCTGGAACGTTCCCACTGTGGAGAGAGGCACCACTCACTTCGGCACTACAGCAAGTCAGTGCAGCCACAACAAGCTGCAGCGCAGAATCCCGCTACGATGCGGTCAGCAGCTCCGGCACCTCGGCAGGAAAGTTCTCACCATGCTAGTGTCAGCGTGCCGCAGACTACCGCTTTCGCTACCGTGCCAGTGAAGATTATTCCCATAGCTATGCAGAAGACGTTACTTCAGTAACGTCTGGCGCTAGCGAGGGTCCACACAGCTTTAATTTGGTATTTGTTTGTTTGTGTGTTTGTTTGTGTCACGCCTGGCGCTATCCCGTATCTGACGGGAATAATCATAGGGACGTTACACACACAACAGAGGCGAAAGGCTGTGTTAGCTGTAACTTAAAGTTTCACGCATCGGAGCGATCATCAGACAGCAGCATTCACTATCGAATTCTCTACGAGCAGGCCTAGATATTTGATGCTAGTGTGGAAGTTAGTGCATATGTGCGAAGTGAAGACGTGGCATTGGGACAATGGTATTGAGTTGTTTTGGGAGAGTTAACGGATATAGGTGAGAATAGAGGTGATAACAGGGCAGTGTTACCGAGTAGGGATGTTATAAATTTTTCAATTCTCCTATTGTTTTCAGGCATATCCTGGGATTCGAACCTGCACTATCGCCCTACATGCATTCCCCCATACACTTCGCATTCATACCCATTCTTCCAAGTTGCTTCACGTTATGATCTTGCGTTGGAAAGCCCTATTTGAAAATTGCGGGCAGCTGTATGTGGCCAGCTGTGTTTGATGGTAAGGTACGGGAGACGGTGTCGTATTACCCTCGATCGTACCTGTCCCGTACCTATCCCTACCGTACCGTACCATCAAAGACGGCTGGCCACAATGCATATTCAAATAGGGCTTTCAAATGCAAGATCATAATGCGAAGCAACTTGGAAGAATGGGTATGTATGCGAAGTGTATGGGGGAATGCATGCAGGGCGATAGTGCGGGTTCGAATCCCAGGTTATGTCTTAAAAAAAGGATTTTTTTAAAGACCGGGGGATGCATGCAGGGCGCGATAGTGCGGGTTCGAATCCCAGGTTATGTCTTAAAAAAAGGAATTTTTTAAAGAATTTATAACATCCCTATGCTTTTTTTGTCTAGGTCATCAAGGCAAAAAAAGCATAGCGTAGGGCCCTGAGCTTCCAAGCTCTCTCGTTTATTGGCCCAACTGGCAAGTCGACAATCTGTACAGCCATGCTGGACTCAGGCTCGACTGCAAGCTTCATACGGTAGGATGTAGCCCATGAGTTGGACATGGCAGGTGAAGTTCACATGTTGAACACATCCACGATTGGTGCACAGCAGACCTCCAGCTCTCGGAAACTGGTCAAGGTGCAGATGGAATCCATTGATGGAACTGTGTCCTACCCGCTCAAGGCATGCGTATATGATCGTGTGACCAGGAAGACGCAGGTCGTCGACTGGAGCCGGTACACATCCAATTATGAGCATCTGAAGTTCATAGACTTCCCCAAAATCTCCAGCGCCATGGTCGACCTCCTGATTAGACTAGACGTCATCGATGCCCACGCATCACTCGCGGAGTACAGAAGCAGCAGCGGTGGACCAATTGCCCGCAAGACGCCACTGGGATGGGTGTGTATGGGCCCAACGCCCAGTGCACCCAGTGATGACGAGTTGTCCGTCAACTATGTGCATGCTTTATACAGCGAATGCAGCATTGACAGCCTGGTCCAGAATCTGGAGGCAGTCGGTATGAAGCACGAAGGCACCTACATCACCTCTGCAGAAAAGCTGGCTGAGGAGATCGTTCAGAAATCCATCAGCTTCCATTATCAGCGAGTCACCATGGAAGTCCCATGGATCCACAGCAACTGCGAGCCTGGTGTCACCGCTAATCGCGCCATGGCAGACCATCGCCTGTGTATGCTAGGGAAATCGCTGGACAAGCGTCCAGAAATGAAGGCAGCATACGACAAAGTCATATGTAGCTACATTGACAAAGGCTATGTGCGCGCAGTTTCGGCAGCAGAGGTTGAGGCAGATGGCGACGACCAGTGGTTCCTGCCGCATTTCGCCATTGTACGAGATGACAAGGCCACCACGAAGGTACGTGTCGTCTTTGATGCTGCTGCCAAGTATGACGGCACGTCGATCAATGAGTGCATGTACGCTGGACCCGCTCTGCAGAATGACCTAGTGAAAGTGCTCCTGCGGTTCCCCAAGGAGCCAGTAGTGCTCACGGCGGACATTAACGAGATGTTCCTGCAAGGCTGAGCAAGACCGCCGATAGCATCGCTTTGTGTGGGACTCACGCGTATGCGAGTTCGAGAGGTTGGTGTTCGGCATCAAGGCGTCTCTGTACCTGGCATGCAAGGCGCTACAAGTGGTGTGCCGCGAAACAGCCAACAAGTATGACCGAGCCATGTTGCAGATCGTTGACCGAGACATGTATGTGGATGATCTGCTGCACTCTGCTGTCTCCGTACCGGAAGCCATCCGCACACAGCAGACAGTACAGGACAGCCTTGAGCAGGGCAGCTTCCACCTCCGCAAGTGGCTCAGCAATAGCTCGGAGGTGATGGACGACGTACCGGAAGCTGACCGCTCACAGCAGCTCATAGCAGCATCAATGATCATGATAACTGTGTGCTACCATCAGTCAAGATGCTAGGCGTGATGTGGTCGGCAGAGGATGATACCTTCGCCTTTGAGTTCAAGCCGCCTGCAACAGAGAAGCTGACCAAGCGAGCCGTGCTGAGTAAGATGGCATCTATATTCAACCCACGCGGACAACTAGCTCCCTTCACGATTCGCTCTCGTGTCATGTTCAAGGAGCTGTGCATCCTCGGCGTGGGCTGGGATGATCCACTGGATGCTGAGCACACGCTGAGATGGACATCCTCGTTTAGCGAGCTGGGAGATCTGGCGCTGATCCGTGCGCCGCGCTGCTTCAAGTGTCCGGGTCGCGAGTCGTCTGTCGCTACATTGTCGCTGCACGTGTTCAGGGATGCTTCAGATGCCGCCTACACCGCTAACGTGTACGTTCTTGCTGAGTACCCAGATGGCAATGTGCGAGTGACACTAGCACTCGTCCATGTCCCATTAAGAAGATGTCGATCCCGAAGCTGGAGCTGAAGGGTGCTATGCTTGGTGTTTGCCTGGCCCAGACAGTGAATGACGAGCTAGATCTGCCGAAGGCTGATGCCACCTACTGGTCCGACTCGATGAACGTGCTTCACTGGGTGAGAGCACATTGCAGAAAGTTTAAAGTCGACGTGGGCAACCGGATAGCTGAAGTACAAGAGTATTTAGCTGGCAGCCAGTGGAACCACGTTCCTGGAAAGCTGAACCCAGCCGACAAGAGCACCAGAGGCTTGACAGCAGCCAAGCTAGCCAGTGATTCAGTATGATGGAGCGGCCCCGAGTTCCTCGTCCAGCAGCACAATGAGTGGCCGTCTCGTCAGATAACCATGCCAAAAGAGTTGCCCGGAATGGTAAAGCGAGCGCAAGTGATGGCGTTCGCTGTGCAGCAAGTTTCAGGAGAGGTGTTTCGTCTCCACCCCGACAACTACTCGTCATGGAAACGACTAATAAGATTGATGGCCTGGTGCTACCGTTTCATCAACCGCTGTCGTCGACATCATGCTAGCACAAGAGGGGATCCGGAAGCTGCAAGTACAGCAGTCGACTCTGTGGAGCTGAAGTCTGAGGAGCTCCAGCGTGCCGAATGTCACTGGTATGCGATTGCACAAGCAGAGAGCTATCCCGCTTCGTATCGGCTGCTGACGTCAGGTCCCTTGCAGCGAATGACCCGCTGCTACGGCTGAATCCAGTGCTCGATAAGGACTACCCGTGTGTGCTCTGCGTTGGAGGTCGTCTGAAGACTACCAGCCACTTGCCTGAGCATACCCGGCATCCGATAATCTTTCCCCAGCACCATCGGATTACTCAGCTGGTAGTCGACGCCGATGATTGCAAGTGTGATCACAGTGTGGGCCCAAACCACCTCTTGGCAAACCTGATGCTGCGGTTTTGGATCATCCGTGGCAAGGTTGTCACACGATCTCACCGTGCACACTGCGTGCTCTGCAAGAAGAAGTGGGCCACTGTGGCTTCGCAGCAGATAGCACCGCTCCCGCTTTTCCGAGCAGCTCCACCGTACCGGGCGTTTTTCAAGAGTGGGAGTTGACTATGCCGGTCCGTTCCGGACAAAACAAGGACGCGGCAAGACCCAGCTCAAGAGGTACCTCTGTGTCTTCTCTTGTTTTCAATCCTGAGCCTGTCATTTCTAGATGGCGTATGGCCTGGACACCAAGTCGTTTCTGCTAGCATTCACCCGTTTCTGCAAGCGCAGAGGCGTGCCAGCTGAGGTCGTGTCAGATAACGGGACGAACTTTGTCGGTGCAGAGCGCGAGCTAAGAGAAGCTGATCAAGCGCTAGGTTCTAATGAAGTGGCCGCAAGTATGGCCAGCCAAGGAGTTCACTGACGCTTTAATCCACCTCTCGCTCCGCACGCGTATTTGAGTGTGTGGTCAAGGCAGCAAAGTGCGCAATGATGGCAACTCGGTCCCAGGCCAATCTCACTGATGAGGAACTTGTAACTGCCATGGTGAGTGCGGAAGGCCTACTCAACTCGCACCCGTTGACCGCTGTCCGGATTGACGTGGATGATGCCGCACCGCTAACACCGATGCACTTCCTAGATGGACAGTGCGAGCTGACTCTGCCACTCGAAGAAGTCGCTGAGTTGCACCCACAGCGTCGTTGGTGGCTCCTTCAACAGCTCCTACGCGAGGTATGGCGGCGATGGCTCCGAGAAATAGTGCCTCGGCTGAATGTGCTTCAGCAATGGTCTCGACGCAGCCGCAACATCAAGCCCGGTAACATTGTCCTCTGCATTGTGGCTTGTGCCTTGCCGCCAGTGACTTTCCAGATATGTTGATTTTATTGTATGCTTTTCTCATAGGTTTGACAGATTGGTGCCGTAGTGTACTCCAGTCGGCTCCGCTCGAGCTTTGTTGCGCTCGTGAATGAAATTACTTGTTTCTGTACTCCAAGCATCCTCTGTAATATAATGGATATTGTCTCTCCCTTCCTCTTCCTCCGGCACGCACCAAATAATTCTGTAACGAGAGTAGCGCCGCCAACCATGCCCGATTTGTAGAGTGTGGTATAAAGTGCTTCCTTAATTAACTGTATCTGGTCAGGCGTAGTTGTACAATCGAATATGCTCCTGCTTGTAGGAATTGTGCTATTTCTTTACACCTCTACAGGCAATGTTTGAAATTCCAATACTTTTGCGGGGTAGGGTACTACACTAGTTCCGCTTCCAGTATAATTATCCATTGACAGCCTCGGTGCAATATTTGTGCGGCAGTGGATGAATCTACAAATTCGTGTAAGCGAAGCTATCTTTGTGAACGCGCGTATGGCACACTGTGTGCTGGTGGCATAACTGTGTTTCGGGATGAGTGTGCTCCGCATACTGTGCGGGCGGACAAGTCCTGTTGTATCTGTCTTACTGAACGCATTGTGCGTTGTGCTATGTTACAACAGTCTTGCCTGATGAGTGCATTGTGCACTGAGTGTCGGCGATGATTCCTGGTGTAACTGTCCTAATTGACAAGCACATTATGCACTGTGTGGTAAAACTGTGTTCCTGGATGAGTGTACTTCCTATAGTGTGTCGGTGGACATGTCCTGTTGTATCTGTCTCACTGGATGAACGCATCGTGCGTTGTGCTATCCCAACACTGTCTTACTTGATGAGTACAGTGTGCGCTGAGTGTCAGTGTTGATTCCTGGTGTAACTGTCTTAATCGACGAGCACATTATGCGCTGTGCAATATCATATGAGTCCCTATAGAACTGGCTCACCGAAGGAGTGCATCGGGGGCTGTGCGACGTCTGACGAATCCCGGTATGTCTGACTGGAAGAGTGCATAGGGCTTGAAAGTGATGACGTCAAAAACGGCCTGGGAGTAGTAAATTGACATCAGATTTCTATTTTGGATCCACTAAGGTGTGACTTTGCTATTGCCTCAGTATGTGTTGCAAACCACCAGTTCTCAATTGGGAAAGGCCTTCGCGCTTATGGCATTGTATTCGTTTAAACGAGATTAACGAGCGCATCGCCAATGCGCATGAGGGTGAGGGTAAAGCCGCGATGGGAGGTACAGAGGAATCTCCCAGTCACAGCGAGGGGCGTCAACCGTTGATGAAAATCCCCTCATATGATGGAACGCAGCCATTGGAGCGTTATCTTGACCTGTTCGAGGACATCTGTTCCAAGAACGAGTTCGAAGAAAGCGAATGGCTGCTGCGACTGCGCATCGCGCTAGCGGGTAGCAAAGCGGAGAGGATATGTATTGGATGCAACCATTACGAGGAAGCAAAGCGAGAGTTGCTTGCCTCGCTCGGAAAGACTCCGGATAAAGAGTGGAAGACATTGCTGACAGGCAAGCAGCGGTCAGATGAGTCGTTTCATCAATACGTTGTCCGTGTTTGCCGAGAGGTAGAGGTGTGGGCCACACTCGCTATGACAGAGGATGGGGAGGTGGGCACCAAGTATAGCGCCGATATAGGTAAAATGGCCCCGGTGCTGCAAGCAATGGCAAAGCAGGTAATCTTGGAGCAATGTGGACCTGAGATGAAGACGTACCTGGTCGAACGGCAGTGCTACGGGATGTCACTGCGCCAGGTACAGGAGCACGGCGCGTCTTACCAGGTCGCGCACGGACGACAGGGTGATACTGCCAGGAAGCCAGTAGAACGATCCGTGCCAAGGCCCACGGCGTCGGCACAGTGCATGGCGATATCGGTCGCAGATGCAGAGAAGCAGCTAAACTCGCTGCCACAGGAAGAGAGAAAGGGTTTTCTGCAGCGAGAGAGACTCTGCTGGAACTGCCTTAAGTATGGCCATATGGCCAGAGAATGTCGGTCAGGCTCGAGATGCACGAAATGCCAGAGGAAACACCACCTGCTAATACATGATGTGTTGGATAGAGCAGGTTACAGCCGGGAGAAACCGACTGAGATAGTTACGGAGAAGAATGTTGGGTCGTGCTGTCTACACTCGCCAAGTGTGCGGCTGATGACCGGAGTGGCACGAGTTGAGGGAAGAACTCGAAACGTGAAGGTTCGAGTGTTCCTGGACTCGGGTGCTGAGGCGTCATTCGTGACTGCAGCGTTGGTGTCAGCAATCGATGCAGAACACGTTGGGGTTGAAAATGTAGAGGTGAAGCCGTTCGGCGCGGAACCAACCCAACAGCGCATGGATAAGTACGCCATCACGATCCAGGGTAGCTCCGCTAGCATTCGGGTACGCGCGTTCGTGAAACCAACGCTTGAGCTGGACCTGAAGTGCGCAAGTCCGCAGACCATTGCGCAGTGGCACAGTTGGGGAGTAGAGCTGAGTGACAAGCCTCAACAAGGGACATCAGACGAAATACATATGCTGATTGGTGCAGACTATATCAACGCGGTACTGCACAGCAAGAAGGAAGTTAATGGTGAGACGGTGTGGAACACAGAGATAGGTAATGTATTATCTGGTCCACCGTCTGCACCAAGTCGAAACAGTCAGCCGGTGACCGTGTCATGTGTCACAGCCCACATTGAACAACTATGGCAGTTGGATGAACCTCCAGAACAACATCAGCACCTGCCATCGTTCCCGCTATGTCGCCAGGGCAGCGGGTACCAAGTGGGTCTCTTGTGGCGAAATGAGCGTCGCCCAACGGATAACTTTGCTCAAGCTAGAGTCATCGCAACGCGGCTTCTTGAAAAGCTGAAGAGGAATGGCAAGCGTGCGCTCTATGATGATGTGCTGATCAGGGAGTACCGCGAGCTTGGAGCAATTGAGCTGGAGCCATGTGAGAGCGATGCCGGGTACTATGTACCGCATCATGGTGTATTCCGCGAGCACGCTGCAACCACGAAGTTAAGAGTGGTGTTCAATGCCTCGGCGACGGCTCCAGATGGCAAGTCGTTGAACGACATGGTTGACCCTGGACCGTCGCTATTGCCGAGTCTCGCAGGTATGCTATTACGGTTCCGTGAATATAAGAGCGCGCTGCAAGCGGACATCCGCAAGGCTTTCTTCATGGTCGCGGTTAATCCCGAAGACCGTCCGTACCTGCGTTTCTTGTGGCCCGGTCGAAGCGACAGCGATGAACTGTTAACCTGGAGGCTAACGAAACTGCCATTTGGCGTAAACTGCTCGCCGTACATGCTTACTGCGGTGATTCAGCATCACTTGAAGGAGCTACGGGCGTTGTCTGCACCCAAAGAGCGAGATCGTATTGATCTCTTGCTCACGAGTTTCTACGTTGACGATTTGGTCTCTAGTGTCTCAAATGCCTCGGAAGCCAAGGAGATGCAAGAGTTCAGCGTGCGTGTGCTTACGAATGCTGGCATGGAGTTACGCAAGTGGCGAGGCAACGAAATCCCGTGCGATCCAGAGGCCGGAGATAAAGTCCTCGGTCTGAAATGGAAAACCAGTGATGACTTGCTCAGCATAGCAGCGCTAGGCGAGTCCGATAGGCCGTCTGTTTGGACCCGGCGATCCCTCCTCAAGTGTGTTGCATCAGTGTTTGATCCGCTAGGTCTAGCAGCACCGGCAGTTGTGACGGGAAAGATACTGCTACAGCAAGCCTGGAAAGTCGGAGGCGACTGGGATGATATGTTGCCTGATGGCATCGCAGCCGCATGTGCGCAATGGTGGGGAGAGTTGGCCGACGTGGTGAGCATTGACATACCACGTTGGATTTGCTGCAATCTTGACACGCCGATTGCGCTTCATGCCTTCGCCGATGCCAGTGAGAAAGCGTTTGGATGTTGTTTGTATGCAGTCGTCAATGGACAGTCGCACTTGGTATTTGCCAAGGCCAAAGTGGCACCTGTGTCTCCGCCCACGTTAGCCCGCCTTGAGTTACAAGCAGTATGTCTAGCGGCTCGCTACACTGAGTTTGTGGTGAAGGAGCTGCGTGTGACCGTCACGCAAGTCTATGGCTGGACTGACAGTCTCACTACCGTTCATTGGATCAGTAATCCATCGTACAAATGGAAAACATTTGTGGCTAACCGCGTCAGTCAAGTCCAAGAGATATCGAAGAAGGTCGGCATTGTGTGGAACCATTGCCCGGGCCTTCACAACCCAGCAGATTTACCGTCGCGTGGGAGTAGTGCACAGCAGATCCGTAGTCCGTTCTGGAGGGGCGGACCAACCTGGATCACGGAGCCCAATGACTGGCCCACCGCATCCTCAACCGCAGCTACAGATGAGTCCAGTGTAGAAGTACGAGTGTCAGCCACCACCTGTAGTCGAGAATCTGATAAGGAATGGTGGCTCCGATTCAGTAAATGGTCGAGGGCACAGGGCATGGTGACTCGGATGTTGCAGTGGAAGCACACTGAGCCTCGTGCTGAACTCTATAGCGAGTTGGCGTATGGAGCCAAGCACCCAGTCCTGTTAGGCAAACATCATCTGACCGAGTTGCTGTTGGAGAAAAAGCATGTTGAAAGGATGCACCAAGGTGTAGAAGGAGTCTTGTCGTTCATCCGTCAGAAATTCTGGATTATCGGTGGTCGACGAGCGCTACGCAACATTACTCAGCGATGTGTTACATGCCGCCGCTACAAGGCTAAGGCTGCCTCAGAAGTCTGCCCGCCGCTGCCAGAAGACCGAGTTGTTCACGAGAGGCCGTTCGCAACTACCGGCATCGACTATGCTGGTCCGTTGTACGTGCGCCGTGGTGAGTCATCTCCGAAGGTATGGATAGCATTGTTTGTGTGTGCCACCACCAGAGCAGTTCACTTGGAGGTGGTCGATAGTTTAAGTACCGAGTCATTCTTGATGGCATTTCGGAAGTTTGTCGCGAGACGTAGTTTGCCGTCTCGGATCAGGTCTGACAACGCTACAACGTTCAAGGCGGCGTCTGACAAACTGAGTGTGCCATGGATGTTCAATCCTCCAGCTGCACCATGGCATGGAGGCTTCTATGAGCGAATGGTTGGTACAGTGAAGAGTGCCTTGAAAAAGGTAATGGGAACAGCGTTTCTGAAGGTCCAGGAGCTTGAGACCCTCTTGTATGAGGTTGAAGCAGTGGTGAATAGTCGTCCGCTAACTTATGTGTCTGATAGCCGGGATGAGCCACCAGTAACCCCTGCAATGATGATGGGGGACATCTGGATATCGTCAGAGAAGCCAGCAGGTACCCTGGACGCTGCGCAGATGTCATCGAGATTGCGTTACCTCAGTCGGACACTGGAGCATGTCAAGAATCGTTGGGAGGTGGAGTACCTAAGTCAGCTGAACAAACACCAACAGACCATGTCGCGCCCTTTAGCTGTGGGTGATGTTGTCTTTGTTCTCGATGATACCAAGCGCAAACAGTTCTGGCGTTTGGGACGGATCATCGAGTTATTCCCTGGTCGAGATGGTAAGCGTCGTGTTGCCAAGGTTAAGTTGAGTACCAGTACCCTGTTGAGGCCGATCCAAAGGTTAGTGCCGTTAGAAGTATCGTCACAGGACGTGGCTCCTGGGCTTCCAGATACCGCTCAACCTGCTATCGTCCCTCAGCAGCCAGCGTATGAACCGTCAGCACCGTTACCACCACCACGGCAGCAGGAGATGACACGTTCTGGGCGCATAGTCAGAGCCCCGGATCGTTTTTGACTTGTGTGCATTGTTGTACGGCGGTGAGAAGCCCTTTGGTGGGGATAATGTTGCAAACCACCAGTTCTCAATTGGGAAAGGCCTTCGCGCTTATGGCATTGTATTCGTTGAAATGTTGTATTTCGACTCCGCCGTATCGCTGATGTTGCTGCATGGCGTACCCTATATGCGTTGTGTGCGTTTTGCTGTATACGCTGTTATGTCCAGTTTTATATGCTTATGTTTTGCATGTACGCTGTTTTTGCATGCTATAAATAGCTGGTGTTATTAGTGTTCATTGTTAATTATCAGATGAAGTGAAATATACTGTGTAAAGGAAAACAGTTGTCCTCGTGCCGTGTGGTCGTACGATCCTGACAATTTAGAGAATCTTAGAGGGTTCATACCAGTATGTGGGTGCATAGCAACCCACTCATGTCATATGCAGGTGCAACTTTTACTTCGCCACCAGTTGTCACCCCGCCCCCACTAGCCAAATCAGTCAGTTTCTCCGGCAACATCACCTTGCTGTGAGTGAGACCGCTTGAAATGTGCTTGGATCCATACAAAAACTGGATCCAGGTGGATCCAGTTTTCGAATTTTTTAATTGTTGCTATGCCATTGCTATGGACTGACGTAGCACTTTCAAGCCCTATTGTGCGCTGGGAGGTGACGGTGGATTCCCAGTATAAATGTCTTACTGGAAGAGTGCATTGCGCACTGCGAGATGATGGAGGATTCCCAGTATAACTGTCTTACTGGAAGAGTGCATTGTGGGCTGCGAGATGACGGAGGATGCCCAGTATAACTGTCTTATTGGAAGAGTGCACTGCGCACTGTCCAATGCCAGACGAACCCCTCTAGATCTGTCGCCCGGGATGATTGCGTTCTACACTGTGCGACGCCAGATGAGTGCCCATATAACTGTCTCACTGGATGAACGCCTTATGCACCAATCAACGTAAGGCACGTCCAGCCCGGCAGTGTCCGCCACCTCCCAATATCAATGTCTTACTAGTTGACGTATTGTGCAATGTACGATGTCAGCTGAGTCTCTGTACGATTGTTTCAACGAATGAGGGCATTTTGCCAAGTATAATGTTGGGTTGTCTTACCGGATGTACATATTGTTTACCGAGAGTTATATGTCGAGTTTCAGTATCAGTATGTCTCATTAGAGGAGTGCTTTGCATACGGTGTGGGATCCACTGTGTCCTAGTCGAAATGTCTTTCTGGAGGAGTTTATTCCAGTATGTCTCATTCGCTCATCAGATTGTGTACTATACAATGTCAGACGGGTCCCAGTATAACAGTCTCGATGGGTGCATTGGGTACTGTGTAATGTCCGCCACCTCCCACTATCAATGTCTTACTACATGTAGTTGACGTATTGTGCAATGTGCGATGTCAGTTGAGTCTGTATGATCGTCTCGATGGATGAATGCGTTCGCAATGTACCAGGTTGGACGGGTCCCAGTAGAATGATCTTACTGGCTATACATGTCGGTCACCAAGAGTAAAATATTGAGTTCCAGTATCATTATCTGTCCTATTGGAGGAGTGTCTTGCATACTGTGTGGTGTCAGCTGTATCCCAGTAAAAATGTCTTACTGGAGGAGTTCATTCTATACTGTGTGAAGTCAATTTTTGTCCACTGTACTAGTCAGATTGGACAGGTGTTACGTGCACTTTGCAAAACAGATCAGACCTAACTTACTGGCTTCTTGCATGGGCTCTGTGTGTTCTGTGTGAGGCCTGGCGGCACTGTGTGAATATTCCTGGATTAATTCCAACAATTTTATGCTGTGAACTTAATCATGCCGGCCCTATCGGTTTTCACTTGTCCCGAGTCTGTTTGTGGTACAACCCTGTACATGGTTCTTGCATCCAGATGACTTACTCTGCTGTTCTGTGTGCTTTTCCTGCTTGTTCTTTCTCTTTTCTCTTCTCTACTCCCTGCTTTAGAGTACTTCAGGGGTTGGCTATGGGAGGATTGATTCTGTTCAGCGCAAACTGAACCGATATATCTGCTATATGTGATCTTTATAGTCGCCACTTGCTGTTCAGTCAGGTTTGTGAATCAGATGACTTGTTCTTGTGCACTGCGTGGAAGTATCACTATCACCTACCTGTTATTACAGTGCGGCCAGCAATGCTCAGCTCTTCACCGAAGCAGCCACTATCCTTCGATATGGTCAAGTCCTGGCTGGCCAGTTCCTCAGTGACACCTGAACTAATATAGACACCCTACATGCTGTCACACTCAATTTGGTGGGTTGTTCCTCATCACTGAACTGGGATGTACAGCACCAGATCAGGGTGCTAGCTCCTTGGACTATGAGCAACTTTGTGTAGGTCATAGCCTACTCGTTTTTGTCACATTTTCTCTCTGTCAGTCTCCCTGTTTTGTTTGCATCTCTCTGCCTTCTTCATCGTTGTCGCCGCGCTATGCTATTTCTGAGTCACATCTGGGCGCGCCAACTACCCTTCACTTTGTGTGTTGTCACTATTGCTGTCTATGTCTCTGTGTATGCCAGTATGTGTGGAGCGAGAATCTAGAAGTTAATGGAAGAGGGAACAGAGTTAGAGCATTTTCGTCTTTTGTCTTTAGTTCGTAGCCTATCCATTGCCCACTCCCAGCGAGTAAAGTGCAGGTGGGCATTGACCTTCTCTTTGAACATTTGCAATTATTTCCTTGTTCACGGGTTCAGCAGAACACACTGCGGGAGCTGGTCCCAGACCTCCACAACATGCTGAGGGAAGGACGAAAGTACATCATTCCGTTCTCTGAGGGAAAGAGTGGGAGTGAGCTGAAACTGGTGTGATGAATGCAGTTGGGTGCTATGGCTTGATGTGTTGGTAGCTCAGGGTGGAAGACGGGCGAGGAGCATATCTGGGCTAGTTGAACAATGAACAATGGAGCTTGTACAGAAAGCAGAGTGCTTCAAGCAATCTGTGAATGCCTAGGCTAGGGAGGTTTTTTTTCTTTCTTTTTTCATTTATCTACATTGATCACGGTTCTGGGGAAAAGACAAAAAAAATGCATAGTGGGAGCATTGATGGTGAGGCTTTCTGCCCTCAACCGACCTGAGGTCTCGACATCATGGGGACATGTTGTTGTTCTGTTTATTTTACATAAAACGTACCAAAAAGAAAGAAGAAGAAAAAAAGAAAAAAACTCAACACTTGCAAGCCAGATATGAAAGAAAGAAAAATCATCAGTCACGCCACCGGGACTCGAACCAGGGACCTTGCTATTCGCGAGCAATGCTCTAACCAACTGAGCTACAGTATGACTCCTGTGCACAGTGATGGTCAATCTATCCTTCTTCGATCAATTCATGTCTGGCTTGCATCATACTAGCAGCTACAAGTACATGATACTAAATGTTAGAAGGAGAGACAGTACATTTAGAAGGCGGGTAAAGATAAGACAGAGAGTGTAAGGAGGAGAAGGAGAGAAAAGAAGGAAACACGTTATTGGGAGGAGTACGTGGAGCGGAATTTGAAAATCATGGGGTGAGGCAGATATGATGCTGATACTCAGAGATAATCATGTGCCCACGATCAGTCGTTGGTCTTCAAACAGCGGTTGGCTGCAACCTTGAAACTTTGTAAGTTATTCTGCAAAATGGACCAGAGAAGACTCCGGCGGGCAGCTGGTTCCTGACAGGGAAAATTGCGCGAGGGTAGGCTCGACACAGGTTGTTTCGGGAAGGGACTGGAAGTTCATTTGCCAGTTGGTGTGCGTGGGTGGATCTTCAAAACGTACTACGGGTGGAGTGGACTGTTTGGGATTGGGGCTGCAGGGGCGGCAACATCCTCTGTAGAAGGCGATGTGCATCTGGACAATGCATATTGTACAGGAGGCAAAGGTACGGTCCATCACCAATTAGGCGATGGCCACCCTGTTGGATGAGGCGAGCCAGAGTGGTTTGTGCCCGGGCGGACAAAGCGCTTGTAGATCACACAATGACACCTGGAGTCCAGCACTCGAGACGGATTCCGGAGGAAGCCGAGATACTGCGATCCTTGAATAGCCAACTTGGAAACATATACCAGATCTCTTCAAGACATTGGACTTACGAGCACGTTCGAGGTGACGCAAGTAACTCATTATCGTTTTCCAGGCTAATGAAGCTAAGGAAAAAAGTTGACAGGACAAACCTCCAGCTCTTCAACAACATTCTGAAAACTAATGGTTTCGCGAGTAAACTTCTGTACCTTCTTCTCAGGTGATATACAAGGAAGAGCAAACAAGAGCAATTACAATGAACTATGAACTCGGATGGAGAGCCAATTAAATTTCGGTGAAAAAGGAGAAGGACAAAATGTTACGAGTTATGACTAACTGTCCATCAACCACCATTTTGTCGCACTCGCTGACTGGATAAGATCTGGTCACGTTGATGGACAGTTAGTCATAACTCGTAACATTTTGTCCTTCTCCATTTTCACCATAATTTTATTGGCTCACCATACGAGCTCAACTTTGCACACCTTATGAGCCGCCATGACCTATACGGCAAAACGTGCGTCATGTGGAACAACTTGTTATTGCACACAACTAGTCTATCATATTTACATGATACAGTGTAGTGAAGTTCAGTAGAATGTTGGCGTTTCGGTTTGTCACAATTCGTCTTTCGCGTAGCTTCCCCTTTGTTTGTTTACTACATAAACTTGAGCCTCCCAAGTTGGGTGGTTTGTTGCGTCGTCGAGTTGTAGTAAGGCCGGTATGTCCAATAGTCTTATGAAGTACTAGTTTCGTCATCATCCAGTAACTTTTGGCATTCTTTGTTGCCGTGGCGCGTAGCTCGTGCTCTTCTTCGTTGCACTTTCCTTCCCCTCTTGCACCTTTGCGAACCTGAGCCTTCCAACTTGGGAGGTTGTTGGTTTGTGCGCCTCGGAGAAGTGTTGGAGCTAGGAGTCAGGTCGCCGAATGTCTCAGTACTCCTGGTCAGTTTTGTGCCATTTTTGCCTCAACTCTGCTGTGATAGTTGCTAGGACTTCAATGTACATAACCAGGAGTGGCTCCACAGTAGCAGAACAACTAGAGGTGTCGAGCATGCAGAGGACATGTGCTACATGCAAGGTGTTGAACAGCTAGTCCACCAACCACCGCCACGGCTGCAACACACTGGACCAGATGATGTCCGACCTACCCATAGAATCATTGGTTTCTGTCTTGCCACCTCTTGACAAATCTGACCATGCCTGTCTACTTTCCGACTTCCAGATCCGTGCATCACGCGAGCCTCCCATATCAAGAACTGTATGGAGGTATCAGCATGCTGATTGGGCCAGGCTCCGTCACTTCCTCAGAACCACCAATTGGACAGCTATTGCTCGGACTGATCCAGACCTGTCATGCACTGGCATCTCAGAGAGGATTCTGGAGGGTATGAAGAGATTCATCCCCTCTAAAACCCTGAAAACCTGTATATTAGATCCTCCATGGTGGAACCCTGAGTGCACTGTTGCCACAGTGAGAAAATGACGTGCATAGAGATGCCTGAGAGATGACCCGTCTGACGGCGATTGGCAGTCAGCTTACCAAGATGCTAGGCTTTCAACGGTTGCCTGTCTCAAAACTGCGAAGAGTGCCTTCATGGCGAAACTGAGACAGAAAATGACCTACCTCAAAGCAGCTGCCACCCAGTGACTGGTGGCACACTGTCAAGTGTGCCTCTGGCAATGGGCGCAGTCAATCTGTTACGACATTACGTGATCCCGATGGACGTGAGTACACAGCCAGGGGCAGACAAAGGAGAATGCATGGCCCGCTATTTTGCAGGCAAATGCAGTCTTGGCCAAGATGACCTATCAGCTCCCTTCCCATAATTATGTCAATGGTGCGTTTAGAGGACTTTGGATGGTGCGAGGTGAAGTTAATGTAACGTCCCTTGTGTGTAAACTTCCTGTAGACGTTTGTTGAAACTCGTGAATTTGACCTCTGAATCCATACGTCTAGAAAGCAATTCCACCGTTGTCCTCTTCTTACGCGGTAAACTTTATGTCTGGCGTCGCTGAGTTCAAAGGTCAAATTCACCAAAAAGAAAGAAGTAAAAATGAAAGGAGTGACAGGTACATGATACTAAAGGTTAGGAGGAGAGACAGTACATTAGAAGGATGGGAAGGATAAGAAAGACAGTGTTAGGAGGAGAAGGAGAGAAAAGAAGGACACCTGTGATAGGGAGGAGTATGTGGAGCGGAATTTGAATGTGATGGTGTGAGGCAGATAATTATGATGCTGATACTCAGAGATGATCATGTGCCCACCCACGATCAGTCGTTGTTCTTCAAATAGCGGTCGGCTGCAACCTTGAAATGTTGCAAGTTCTTGGTGCAGAATGAACCAGAGAAGACTCCAGCCGGCAGCTGGTTCCAGACGGGGACAACTGCGTGACGATAGGCTCGACACAGGTTGTCTCGGGATGGGACGGGAAGTTTATTTGCCAGTTGGTGTGCGTGGGCATTACATCTTTGAAACGTACTACGGGTGGAGTGGACCGTTTGGTGTTGGGGCTGCTGGGGTGGCAACATACTCTGTAGAAAGGGGATGTGCATCCTGACAATGTATATTGTAGAGGAGGCAAAGGTAGGTTCCCTCACCAATTAGGCGATGGCCACCCCGTTGGACAGCAGTGATGCGAGCCAGAGCGGTTTGTGTTGAGCTCATACACATGACCATGCCATACTCCAGCACCGGGCGGACAAACCGCTTGTAGATCACACAATGGCACCTGGAGTCCAGCACTCAAGAGGGATTCCGAGGAAGCCGAGATGCTACGATCCTCGAATAGCCAACTTGGAAACATATACCAGATTTCTTGAAGACATTGGATTTACGAGCAAGTTGGAGGTGACGCAAGAAAACTCATTATTGTTTTCCAGGCTAAAGAAGCTAAGGAAACCTGCTGGCTATGTTTACAGGACAAACCTCAGGCTCTTCAAGAATATTCTGAAAAGTTAGGGTTTTGAGAGTAAACTTCCGTTACTTCTCCGCAGGTGATATACAAGGAAGAGCAAACAAGAGCAAATACAATGAATTATGAACTCGGGTGGTGAGCCAATTCAATTAATGTGAGCCAATTCAATTAATGTGATGAAGGAGAAGGACAACATTTTAAGAGTTATGACTAACTGTCCACCAACCACCATATTGTGGCCCTCACTGACTGTATAGGATCTGGTTACCGTGGTGGACAGTTAATCATATCTTGTAACATTTTGTCCTTTGCCTATTTCACCATAGTTTAATTGGCTCACCATCCGAGTTCAACTATGCACACCTGATGAGCCGTCATGCCCTATACGGCGAAACATACGTCGTGTGGAAGAACTTGTTGTTGTACATAACTAGTCCATCACATTTACATGATAGTGGAGTTCAGTAGGATATTGACGTTTCGGTTTGAGACAATTTGTCTTTGGTTAGCTTCCCCTTTCTATGTTTATTACACACGAGTCACAGAAAAACCACCGCATCAACTTGGGATACTCGCTCAAGAACATCCCGATGCCAACGGCCAAGGAATACCGGAAACGACTAATTGAGAAGGTGGAAAGCGTTATAAAGAGGATGCGGTGGAAGGCAATCTTTGCAAAAGGCGATGTAAAGGCGCCGGAACGCAACACCTTTGGCTTCAAGACCAATAACTGCCCTCCGCAGTTGGAATAATTAAAGGCGCTTGAGGAGGATTTGTACAAAATGATCGAAAACGTTAGCTTCAGAGCGACAACAAATGACCTCCAAGCAAAGATGAAGAAAGACCTGCAGCGTATCAGCAACTCGCCAGACGTGATAGTACCCGCCGACAAGACGCGCAACCTGTATATTACGACGGTCGATAACTACAAAAAACTGTTACACGACAACATCACCAAGACGTATCAGCATGCACTGGAGGGTGCGTACAGTCAAATCAACCTGGAGGCAAGGGAAATCGCGGAACGGCTTGACATAGCGGACAGGACGGAGGTACTCGCCAAGTCCGAATGTTTCATAACGCTAAAAGACCATAAAGAGAACTTCCACCGTGCCCTACCGTGCCGCCTAATAAATCCAGCAAAAAGCGAGCTAGGCGTCTGCAGCAAGAGCACCCTAGCCAACATCACAGGGCAGCTCCGTGACGCTACAGGAGCGATGCTTTGGAGAAGCACGGCCGATGTAATTAATTGGTTCAAGAGCATAGAGGAGAAAAAGCGCCATACGTTTGTAGTATTTGACATTGTCAATTTCTACCCGTCGATCACGAAGGAGCTCTTGCAGGACGCCCTGGAATTCGCTAAGCAGCATGTGCAAGTCAGCGACGACGACACGAATGTGATTATGCATGCCCGCAAGTCACTGCTATTTGTCCAGGGTCAGGCATGGTCTAAGAAAGACCGAGGTGATATGTTCGACGTTACCATGGGCGCATACGACGGTGCGGAGGCTTGTGAAGTTGTTGCAGCCTACATCCTCCCCAAGCTAGCTGTGCACCTGGACTGGACGTCGGTGGGGCTCTACCGTGACGATGGACTTGCAGTGCTGAAGGATGCGAGTGGACCCGTAGCGGACAGAGTGATAAAACAAATACCGTAGTTCCACGCATATAAGCCCATGGGCCTATATCCGCATATAAGCCCATGGGCCTATATCCGCATATAAGCCCATGGGCCTATATCCGCATATAAGCCCATGGGCCTATATCCGCATATAAGCCCATGGGCCTATATCCGCATATAAGCCCATGGGCCTATATCCGCATATAAGCCCATGGGCCTATATCCGCATATAAGCCCATGGGCCTATATCCGCATATAAGCCCACCTCCGTTTATAGGCCCATGGGCTAATAAACAGACCCAACACCGTTACGGAACCGATAGTACAGCATGTCACTTGTCAGTGCAGACTACATTACCAGTACCAGTACCTACGGAGGGCGGACAACCGCGCACAGACTTGTACTTTTTGCATGCCAGCTGCCTTCAAAATTCGAATAATTTATTATAGGCCCAGGGCTAAAAAACGAACCATTATTACCAATTTTTTCCCCGGAAAATGCATTATTTCGTATATTAGCTCATGGGCTTATATGCGCGGAACTACGGTAATCGAAGTATTCAAGTCGTGCGGCCTGAAGATAACAATAGAAAGCAACCTGCGCACGGTCAACTACCTGGATATAACCTATAATTATGGCATGAATCTTTAAGTTACGACAATCAAGACGCGTGGTTTTTCTGTGACTCGTGTGTATCTATGTATCTATGTGTCTATCTCTATCTCTCCCTCTATCTTTCTCTCTCTCTCAATCTCTCTCACACTCTCTCTCTATCTTTCCCACTTGATCTCCCTCCCTCCCTAGCTGCATTCCTATCAATGCCTGGTCGTAGACTATGATTCCGAGACCTCCGGTCGGATGAGCCTCGCCAACCACATCGGACATTGCCCCTACTCCCCTTTGTCTTGTTGTCCAGTGTCATTTCAGTTGTCCTCTTCCCCTGATTATTAGTAGTGTTGTGTTTGCTAGTAAAAAAAAAGAGTGCTCTGCAGAAACAACATAAAATGATTACAGAAATAATGCAGAGGGGGAGGGGGGGGGGGAGGGAGGGTGTATCACGAGGAAAGTAGGAAAAAATTTAGAGAGTGTAGAAGTGAATGGAAGAGGGAGCAGAGTTAGAGCATTTTCGTCTTTTGTCTTTAGTTTGTAGCCTATCCATTGCCCACTCCCAGAGGGCAGGTGGGCAATGACCTTCTCTTTGAACATCTGCAATTCTTTCCTTGTTCACGGGTTCAGCAGAACATACTGCAGGAGCTGGTTCCAGACCTCCACAACATGGCATCGGCAAGCCTGTTTAAAAAAAATGGAGAGGGCCGCAGGCCACAGGGGAGGAATTTGTCAACGTAGACGGCTGGGACTCGATGCTGTGGCGGAAGGCGCAGTCATACTGCGCTACTGCGGAAAACATGAATTTATTGCTGGCGTTCAGAATATGGTGCTGATACGCCAACAGTTCTACTGCTCTGCCCAGATGCGCATCTAGATGGGCAGCTGCGAATATCGTCCATGCTTCCAGTCAATTTACGATGTCCGAAATGCGTCGGGACATGCGTGGCTGGGAGGACAGCGCGAATTTTCCGGGTGCCTCCTCGCCCAACACCAGAGCGTGGGGGCTTGGCACGTCCGTGGCGGTCGGCGGCAACAATTTTTGTTGTAAGTCAACAAATTGGTGCGTGATGATTTTGTCGATCACGCCCTGGGGTGCGCTTGCCCAGATTTTTCCAGGCCCGTCATCATGCAGCATGGTGGAGGAAACACTAGACGAATGCAAAGTGGACGTACCTAGGGCTAAGGTTGCTGTTTGCGCTGCACCTTCCAGACGGTCCAGTCGGTCCATAAACGGTTTCATGGCGGTCGCGATTGCGGCGGACATGGAGGCGACAGGTATAGTAGGTTCGCAGGTGTCCCTGTCCTCGACAGTTTGTCGGGCACCCTCTGCGGGGGTCTCAGAGAACTCGGCGTGGGGTCCGACTTCGGATTGCATCAATCGGGAAAGCAGGTCTGCTTTCTTGCCGGCGGGACTAAGTCCCCATTCCACGAGATTGGCGCATAGGTCCCGCACGGTGAGTGCACTGAATGCATGGAGGCCATATTCTCGAATGGAAAACGTTGGAGGTACAGGAAACCGAAAATTTGGAAAATTTGGCAAAGAGCTAGTGTTGGAGCAAACAGCAAGTGAAAGTGGTCAGCAACAACAGGAACAAAGAACAAAGATTCGCCCCTCTCCCCATTTTTGTACTGCTCTGGCAATGGTGCCGCTCCGAAAAAGAATGGCAAGGTACGCTTGATACACCACCTGTCCAGTCCTGCTGGCTCCAGCGTAAACGACGGGATCCCTGCCGAGCCTTTCTCCTTGCAGTAAATCAGGATTGATGAAGCCATTAACATCATTATGTCCTCCCCGTCTCCTATCTATCTCTCTAAACTCGATGTGAAGAGCGCTTTTCGTCAAATACCTGTCCGCCCACAGGATTGGCATCTCCTCGGTATCCTGTGGCAGGGGAAGTACTACTACGACCGTGTCTTGCCATTTGGGCTCCGCTCCAGCCCGGTGGTATATGATGCCGTGGCAGCCACCATAGAATGGATAATGCACCACGAATTCTCCATCCCTAATTTGCTGCATTTCCCGGACGACTACTTGTGCGTGAGCGTGGGCCAGGCAGTGGCGAATCAGCAGCTGGCCATTCATCTCCGTGCATTCTCATAACTCGGAGTCCCGTTTGCGCCTGCGAAGGTGGAAGGCCCGTCACGTACCCTGACATTCTTGGGCATAATCCTGGATTGTGAGAAGATGGAAGCCCGGCTCCCTGACGACAAATTGGCAGACATCAAGCGCCTGTTGACTGCAGTGAGCATCAACCCCATCATGTCTCAGCGCGAACTCGAATCTCTTCTGGGGAAACTCTCCTTCGCTGCAAGAGTCATCGTTCCCGGCCGGACATTTATGCAGCGCCTGTGGTCTATTTTCAGTCGCTCCCAGCACTGCAGCAGCCTCACTACCGCATCAGTCTGACTACCGAGTGCCAGGAAGATATCCAATGGTGGCTACGGCTCCTGGAAAAATGGAACGCATAATTATTCTTCCTGTTCCCAGATTGGACACCATCTCCAGACTTGGAGCTGTTCACTGATGCCACTGGCACTCCGGGCTGGGGCGCATTCAACAGCGGCCGCTGGCTTCAAGGGACCTGGTCGCCTGAGCAACTCGCTCACAGCATTGAGTGGAAGGAGCTCTATGCATTGGTCACAGCGTGCTGCACGTGGGGCAAGGAATGGCGCCAGCTTACAATGCACGGTGACAACAAAGCTGTGGTAGATTGCATCTGCTCCGGCACATCCAAGTCACCGCCAGTGATGACCCTGATCAGGGAGCTGTTCTTTGTGTGCGCCCGCTTCAATTTCACCGTCACCACTGCTGCTCACATTGCTGGCCTGTCTAACTGCATTGCCGATTCGCTGTCTCGTTTCCGCATGGAGGAATTCCGGCGTCTCGCTCCAGCTGCACAAGCACAACCAGACCGAGCAGTGCTGCTATTCCAGTCGATATAATATAGCCTTGACAGACAGGTACCGATTGTCTTTGCTAAATTGCCGTATTAAGAACCTGCGTTGGATTTCATCCATCTGCATGTCTACCTTTATCCATCTTGTGCCTTAATCACTTGTTCTTAGCTCTCGCGCATTGGTGGTGAACGCTTGCTGGGGTGCCATTTGCTGGTTTTCCGGGAACAGCTTCCTTCAACTGGTTGCTTTGCTGCTACTATCTCTGCTGAAAATTGCATACTATTGGTCGGCTGTTTGTGACGATAATCAGTAGTCATTGCACCCGGTTGCTGGTACTATTGCCGCTCAAGCATGAGCGATTGCTTTGGCCATTTGCAACGCCAATTGCTTCACCCTGGTTGGCTGTTTGCAACGTCGATCAGGGAACTTTGCACCCGGTCGCGGGTACTGCAGTGCATGCGCATACTATGGGGTCAGTTGCGCTGGTACAGTGGTAGGTTCAGCTGCCGACAGAGCTAGAGGGGAACAGGCTTCAGCGTGGCGCGAACTCTGCCCGTGTCACGTGCGCAGCTGCGTGCGTGGGCAGCTCAACGACAGCGCTATGGGTAGATGTGGGATGCAGTGTGAAGTAGCGGCATCGCTACGGGAAAATGTGGAGTGCTATGTGCAGTAAACGCAGGCGACCACCCGCGGAGAGCGTTACGTGGTAGCTACAGTTAACTACAGTTAATACTATGCCTAAATGTGGAAAGGAAAAGGACATATGGATACGAGTTAAGAGTATCCATATGTCCTTTTCCTTTCCACATTTATTTATGGCTCAACATCCGAGTTTCAAACTACGCCTAAACTGAGAACTCATTGGTTGTGATTCGGCTGGAGAGGCTACCCTGCGTACGCGAATGTGGAGAAGATTGTGTCACCATCCACCATTTGTGATCAGCCATGCCAATGATGCAGATTAAGCTAGACTCAGCTCCTGTATTACCGGACACTACGGATGTCCACAGAGCTCAGTCTAGCCCTGCCGAGAGTGACAGTGAGAGTGATACTAGTGGTAGTGGAGCCTTCGGCCTGGAATTTGACGGCGGAGGCAGTGACTCAGTCCCAATGCGATATTGTTCTAGAATAGTGGTGTCTGGAGGGAGAGGTGTAATTGATTGACTAAGTAACTGTCGACGCCACCTCATCTCTCTCTCTCTCTCTCTCTCTCTCTCTATCTATCTATCTATTTCTTTATCTCTCTCTCTCTCTTTCTCCCTATCTATCTCTATCTCTCTGTCTATTCCAGTCTTGATATCAAGCACATTTACTGTTGATCATTACGTATCAATTATTGTTAAGCTTTGTATTATTGATTCTCGCTGTGTTCGTAACGTTCTTCCATTTTCCAGCATTATTGTGCATGCACACGATGACGTAGGTCGCCTTTTTGTCCGTGTCATGTTGGTTCGCAAGCCTTTATCCTTTTTCTCTAACTCTTTTAGTTTTATAATATAGAGGCCGAGTTTTCCGCATCCGTAGGAACGCCACCACCCTTCAAGGATCAAGGCGCAGATGCAGCTCCTAAAGAGTCATTTTTTTTAATTTTTTTAAAGTTTTATTTCTTCTTGTGCAAAATCAAAGTAACTAGTCCAATATCAAGTGGGCTGTGAGTATTGCATGTTGGCCAGTGTAGACAAGGTAGTTCACAACAATACCAACCATAATGACATTGTTCTTGCATGTGCATGACTGCTTACTTTTACTTTCCTTTTTTGTGGTGCCATCCTTGCAACGTCAACATATTTGTTTGCTTCTAGCTCATGCTAGGTTTTACACTCCATTTCTCACACCAAATCATCTTCCATACGGTAGATTGGGAAGTTTAGCTCTGCTCCTCTTAAACGGCATTGGCTTCACTTGTTCCCGCTCATTACAAATCAGCTATGGCTCCTCATTAGCCAGCTGCTGTCCATTGCTTGGTATTTCACTTCACAACTATTGTAAGTGTATTGCGGGGATTCCCGAGCTATTTGCAGGCAGTTATTTGGCGTTGCTTTCAAGCTTGTTGAACATTTGCATTACAATACAAGTTACTCAAAGCAGCACACTATCTCACCGAAAGGTCGTTATTGTCTGTGATAAGTTCGAAGGCATGAGGGATAGGGTAAGAATTTAATATAAAAAAAGCCTCAAAAATACGCCCAACCCTCTGCTTCCAACGAGAGGCAATTCAAAAGCACAGCACCGATGCCTGCAATGAACAAAAAACTGGTGCAACATTGGCATACCCGAGTGTTCTCCCCATGTGGGTTGGTAGATTGGTTTTGTTCAGGACAAGAAAGTACGCCTCTGGAAATTGAAACAACCAAGTTTGGCTGAGACTTCTTCATGCAGATTTACACAAACTACCATTATTGTAGGGGTTACGCACAAAGACATGACTGATTGTGCTGTCCAACTATCTTACCCGCCACTGGAAGTGTAACATTGTGCAGGTGTACAAAATACCAAAGAATTCCAATCTAGTAACCGGTTGCTTTACAAAACCATAATTGTGTTCGGTGCGATTTCACATGAAAACATACACCAAATCTCATCAAGACACTGGACTTATAAGTATTTTTGAGGTGACGCAAGGAACTCAATAGTGTTGTTTAGGCTGTTGAACATAGTAAAAACTGTTGTTCTCCTTTGAAAATGTTCTCCAATTGTGCATGTATTATTGTGCGTACAACAGATGAAAATGACACCTGGTACACATGCACCGGACCGGACTATGTACACCCATATAATCTGTATTTTCTGTTCATACACTAACATGCACCAGGGATATTCTGACTTACATTATCCTTTGGGTCCAACGAATGTCCAGGATTAAGTAGATGTTCTGCTACGGAAACATGACCATTCGATGCTGCAAAGTGTAATGGTGTGCTACCATCCTAGAAGTAGCATTGTTAATGAATACAAACCAAGTACACACAAACACACATAAACATACACAAATACACACATACACATGACGATTCCCAAACACATAAAAATACGCATATGCATGAACACACACACACACACACATACACACACACATACACATGCACAGATAGACACACACACACACAAATACATACACACACAACCATGCATGCGCAAAAACAAACACACAGGAACAAACAAACACAGCTAATGAGTAAAGGTAACACCGACAATGGCATAGGGAGTTCTGGATCATTATCAATGAAGATTTCTTTGGGAATTGATGAACAATTTCCTTGGAGACAAGAATACAATTTTCACTAGTATACTTTAATGCCTGATCATTAGGTGAATACAGGCAAAATCTAATGAACATGGCATGGCGCATGTTGTGTGTAAGTGTATTGTCCGTTTCCGTTTCTCCATGACAGGCAGGGACCTGAAGGTGTATGAATGCTTTGATAGGATCCGGGCACTGCGATCAGCAACCGGCACCAGAGTGGGTGCAGTGTCCGCAGCTGCCACCTTTGGGCAAGGCTGTGTTGCCCAGCATCATACCCACTCTGCTATTGGTAGCTTTCCTGTGCCGGATCAGCGTTTTGATTCCATCCACATTGATCTCGTTGGTCCTCTTCCTTCATGCAACGGAAATCGTTATCTCTTGACGTGCATTGATCGATTCGCCCGATGGCCTGAGGCTTTTCCAATCTCTGATGCCACTGCATCCACTGTTGCGTATGCCTTAGTGTCTGGCTGGATTGCCTGGTTTGGTGTACCCTCTTCTCTCGTCACAGATCGTGGTGCTGAATTTGAGTCAGCCCTCTGGAACAGTTTGATGAAGCTACTGGTATGCAAGCGCAAGCGCACCACCGCCTACCATCCCCAATTCAATGATTTAATTGAGCGATTCCATAGGCATATAATATCATCACTGCGGACTCTCTCTCTCTGACTCAAATCACTAGCTGGAAGCGTTACCGCTTATTCTGCTCAGCATCCGGACATCGACCAAGGCTGATAGCAACTGTTCACCATCCAAACTGGTTTACGGTACAACGCTGCGCCTTCCTGGTGAATTCTTCACGTCTAGTTCCTTGACACCTGCCAGCGACCGCGGTGATTACGCATCTCGTCTGTCTACCTTCCTGCGGCAGATCTGTCCTCTTCCTGTCCGTACTAGCATGAATCCTGTCTATCTGCCCTGCGATTTGGACACAGCCGTTAAAGTGTGTTTGCGCCGTGACGCAGTTCGGCTACCACTCCAACGGCCGGATGATGGTCTTTTCCCCGTGGTCAAGCGCAGTCCCAAGTACTTCACTCTGCGTATCAATGGTAAGGACCAGCCCGTCTCTGTTAATCGTGTTAAGCCTGCTCATTTTCTTGATTGACTTGCTGCGCTGCGCATCATCCGCTTTCTGCTACTAGTGTTCCATACTGTACTTCTTTCCTGTAGTTTTTGATTTCTTATCGTTCACTTGATTGTTCCCCGCACTCGTTCTCTTGATGTTAATACTGCGGCAGTATGGCTCTAGACTCGGACATGAATCGCATCAGCAACTTTCATTTCCCATTTCTATATTCATCATGCAGGTTTCTTATTCGTCATGGCGTACATTTCATTTGTGTCTATTATGTTATCCTTTCATCCATTCACGGCATAGTACTCCCCTGTCTGTCGCCATGTATACACGGTACGTGACCTCGCACTACCCACGTGCTACGCATGATACCATGCTTTGCTGGGCATGGCCTCCCTGACTCTTCACTATATCTACACTCATCTGTCTGTAAAAGAAACCACTTCCTTATGGCAGTGCATGACACAACATGGTGTTAGAAGTTAGTCAACCAGGTCTACACTTCGAGTAGAAATGGCCAAGCTCACGCCGCCTGCAGACTTTGATTTCTCCATTCCAGTTGCCTGGCCGGCTTGGAAACGCTGGTTTGCGGGATATCGTCTCGCCTCAGAGCTCAACTCGAAAGACGAGAAAGTACAAATCTCTATGTTGCTCTACTGGCTAGCCCCAGAGGCCGAAACTGACCTCGATCAGCTGGCATTCGAAGCCGTTGGAGACAAGGACAAGCATGACAAGGTCCTGACGAAGCTGGACGCTTACTTTAAGCCAGCACTGAACATGTTTCATCAGATGACCATTTTCCAACAGTGCGACCATCTTCCAGGAGAATCCGTGGAAGAATTTGTTCGGAAACTTCACGCCATAGCTAAATTCTGTGACTTTGGTGACCAGAAGGACAACAGAGTTCGAGATCGCCTCGTGGCTCACATTCTGGATCGTCAAGTCGCCAAGGAGCTGCAGCAGATTGAGCCCGCAAAACTCACCCTCACGGGCGCAGTTCTCAGGGCCAGGCAGGCCGAGAAAATCTCCGGAGACGTTGAAGCGCAAGCCGCCAGGCCGCAAGTCAATGCTGCATCCCGCTTTGGAGGAAAGCAGCAAGATGCAAAGAGTCGTCTCCAGTGCAGCGGCATTCCATCGAAGCCTGCACCAACGCCGGCCATGCAGAGGAAGAGCGGCACTACATCTTCAACAAGTCTGTGGTGTGGCCACGCTGGTTCGCACAAGAGCAACCGTTCTGCGTGTCCTGCGTTTTGTCGCAAGTGTAATTCATGCGGCAAGAAAGGCCACTTCGCCGCCGTCTGTCCGTGGTGCCAGAGCTGTCGGAAATGAATCGCTCGCGTCCCCGTCGCCACTCATGGGTGTTGTGGCAGAGCTGTCATCCAACACCAGTCTTTCCCAGTCAACTGACTCCTGGTCAGTAAGTCGGCCTGTTTGCTCCACAAATTTGATTTTCAAGATCGACACAGGTGCCGATGTATCGTGTATCATGCACTCCACTAACAGAATCTCGTACAACGCCCTGTACTCACACCATCCAGTACAAAACTCCTTGGTCCATCCGGTGCACATCTATCCATCAAGGGTCAGTTCACTGCAGACACCATGCACAAGAGTGAACTGTTCTCTATGGAGATGGCAGTTATTGATGGTCCTGGATCTACCAACCTGTTGAGTCGCAGAGACTGCCTCCGACTTCGCCTGATCCAGCGGTTAGATGCAGCAGAATCATGTGCCAGCAAGCCAGCACAGCCCATCGGTTGTATGGTTGGGCCTCCAGCTGACATCAAGCTCGTCGACGACGCCACGCCATACCACTGTGGTGTTGCCCGCCGTGTGCCTCTGCCTCTACATGACAAGGTCACAGAAGAGCTCGCGCGTATGGAGGAAATGGGCATCATCGTCCGGCAAACGAGTACCTCTGACTGGTGCCGGTACATAAACCTAATGGTTGCGTACGGATCTGCGTAGACCTAAGGAAGCGGAACGGCAATGTGAAGCGCGAGCACTTTTCTCTTCCGACAGTTGAGGACACCCTGGCTAGGCTCGCCGGCACTACTGTCTTTTGCACGCTGGATGCCAACAGCGGCTTCCCCTCATGGAGTCTGCATCCAAGCTGACCACGTTCATCACGCCTGTGGGTCGGTTCCAAATCCTCCGGATGCCATTCGGTATAACCTCTGCACTGGAGATCTTCCAGCGACGTCTGCAGGATTCCTTGTCCCACGTAAAAGGTTCTGAGGTATTCATGAACGATTTTCTGGTCCACGCCACTAGCGAAGCTGAACACGACCACCGGCTGGACACAACGCGCGAGGTCCTTGCCGACGCCGGCATCACTCTAAATCCCGACAAATGCTACGTCAAGCAGTCGTCAGTCAAGTACCTGGGACACATCAACAGCGGGTCCGGTGTGAAACCCGACTGTTACAGCCGTCGTGTTACTCCACTCTGCTGCAGTTAGAGGCAGCTACTCTACATGCACTCGAGTCGATTCTATTGTGTATCTCCATGTCTCCTTGACAATATCTGCCCAGCTCTAAGTAATTAGAATTATATTCCTTCTCTTTTCTCTCTCTCTTCTTCTCTTCGATATATTTATTTTCGCTTCTCTCAGTTATTTTTGATTTGTTTGTATTTTATACTAGTTTCGGTACGCTATCACTCTATCTGCATGATGCGATGCAGTTTATGGATGTCGTCGCTTCTTAGGACGCCGTGCCTGCATCTTTGGGGCGCAGTGCACCGGATGCGCAGTGATCTCTACGATGTACGCCAGAGCTAGGCATCTCTTTTGGTTTCATGTTTCCTTTTGCGCTGCCAGCTTTTCTGCTTGAGGCTACATGTACACGTGTCGATCTTTGCTTTTCAAGACTCTTGCAGATTCAGTTTTTTTCCACTTGGTAAAGAACAAGAACAAGTAATGGTTGGAAGGAAATCTTGTCTACCATGGCCAGAGGGCCGCAACATGGTCCTTTAAGCCGTATTCCACTAGGTAAAGAACAAGAACAAGTAATGGTTGGAAGGAAGTCTTGTCCTTCGAGCCTTACCTTGAATCATTCTAGCATGAATACATTCTTCGTCGTATTGTCAAATTTTGTTTCTGTTTGAATTCTTTATTCTCACGATGGCACCATCGCCAATAAGAGAGAAATTTATGAGAAGGTGAGATTGTGGGTTTAACAGTTGGAAAGTGATTTACATCACTTTGAACTTTACAAGTATGGGAGAGGGTGAGCGCTGCAGGAGCAGATTGAGTTAATCAGCACTGAGCAGATTTCTTGTTTGAAAGCAGGTCGGGAGGAGACGTCACGAATGCTAGCAGGGAGGGCATTGTAGTATTCTAGGGACTTGTACAGTGGGGAGTCTTTACAGCGATCGGTTCTGGAGGGTGGGAGGTGCCAAGTGGGTGCTTGTCGAAGGCTGTACTGGGCCGTAACTTGAGCAGGGGTGTTGAGCAAGCGTATGTGTTGTGGGGCATATTGGTATTTTATGGAGTGAGCAAGAAGGGTGAGCTTCACTTTGCGGCGAGAGAACATTGTCGGCCATTTGAGCCGATAGAGCAGTGTTGAATGATCCAGAGGAGTGTAGATGGGGAGACGGAGGCAGATTCTGGCCGCCTTGCGCTGGGTTCGCTCAAGACGGTCAAGGGCTGCGATTGAGAGCGGGGTGACAGCAATGCATGCATATTCAATTATAGGCAGGATATACGTTTTGTAAATGAGAGAGAGTGATTTAGTGTGTAGAGTTGATTTGAGCCTAAAGAGAATATTAAAAGATTTTACGGCTTTCTTCAGCACAAAGTCAAGGTGGGCTGACCATCTTAGGTCGTGCTGAAAGATGATGCCGAGGTGACGATGTTGTGTTACTGTTTCTAGTAGGGTTTGGCCAAGTTTTATTTCAGGTAGTCGTGGTGGGGGTCGGTTAGCATGGTAGAACGGGAGGATGACGGTTTTCGTTTTATTGACTAGCAGGTGCCAGCGCTCTAGCCATTCTGCTGCGGCATCGACGCTTCTTTGTAGCGCAGCCTCACACTCAATGTAGCTGCCTGCAATGGCAATCAGTGCGGTGTCGTCCGCGAACTGGCTACACGAGGTTGTAGCATTTTCACAGGCAGTGGGCAGGTCAATGGTGTACGCCAGGAACAGAAGTGGTCCCAGGACCGAGCCCTGGGGCACTCCCGCTGGTATTGGTATGAAGGCGGATGTTGTGCCTTCAACCTGCACCCGCTGTCTGCGTCCTGTCAAGTAGGCTTCGAGCCACTTGTGAGCCTTGCCGTCGACGCCGTAGTGGATCAGCTTTTTGAGCAAGCCTTGATGCCATACACGATCAAAGGCTTTACTGAGATCGAAGAAACACGTTACAACATGCTTCCCCGCATCCCTAGCTGTGGATATCTGGTGGACGATCCGTGCGAGTTGCAGTCCGGTCCCGTCTTGTTTCCTGAAGCCGGATTGGTTGGAGGGTAAGTGCGGTGCTATGTGATTGTACAGACGAGAGTGGACTATTTTTTCTTGTGTTTTGATACTATACTGAGCAAGGGGATGGGTCGGTAGTTGGTAGGATGGGAGGGGTTGCCCGACTTGGGGATGGGTGTAATAGTTGCGTCTTTCCAATCCTGTGGTATTTCTCCGGTTCTGAAGGACAGATTGTAGAGACTAGTGAGAGATGGGGAGATTTCCTTTCTTTCAGGAGCCGAGTTGGGATGTTGTCAAAGCCTGGGCTCTTGCCAGTGTCTAGACTGCTTAGAAGCTTCTCGATCTCTTCCACTGTTGCTGCGATTGTATTTAGAGTATGACTGATGTCAGGGGTAGTGTTGATGTCTGGTGTAGTACAGGTGGTCTTGTCGATGGACTGTTGGCTTTGGGAGATAAAGAACTTGTTGAGAGCTGTTGCCTTCTCCATAGCCGTGGCTGCAGTGGAGTTGGCTGTCGATAGTGTGGGAATTGTTTGCTTAGGCGGTTTCTTCAGGTGCTTCAGTAGACGGTGGAGGTTTGTACCCGTTGACGTTGTTTGCTGGACAAAATCGGACATAGCCTGTCGCAAAAGAGCGGTTACTCGGTTACGCTGGGCTGTGTACAGTTTCCAATCTGAGTCTAGTTTGGTCGCCTTGTAGGTGCGGAACTGTTTGTGCTTTGTTTTGATCTGGCTGAGGAGACCCTTTGTCATCCAGGGACGAGTGGGCGTAGAATTTTTGCGGGACTTGTTTCTGGTCACTTGGCAGTGGTGCACGGCTAGTTTCAGTATCTGGTCTCTCCAGAAGTTCCAGAATGAGGTTACTGGCTGAGGGTCAGTGGGATGTGGATCGTACTGCAGATTGCAGGTAGCAAGAGCTTCACGCAGGGACGCAATGCGTTCCTCGCTCCACAACCAGTATGTGCTGGAGGTGCTTTGCTGTGTAGTACTGCTCTCATTTTTATTATTATCGGTATTATTGTTTCTGTCGGTGTTGTGCTGCTGGGGTTGTAGGTTGCATTGTATGACAATATGATCAGAGGCACCCATAGGGGGCAGGCTTGTGATGGTGATGTTATGGCGGCTGAGGCTAGAGATGGCCAGGTCCAGGCACGATGTAGGTGTGTGTTGGCGTAGGTGGGTGGCAAAGGAGACGTGTTGTGTGAGGCCACGAGTCTCGCACAGCCAATGCAGGTCCTCACCTAAGGCATCAGTGGTGTCGCTGGGGTGCCACAAGCAGTTCTTGGCGTTGAAGTCGCCAAGGAGAAGTATCTCATCCTGGGGTCTTTCAACTAGCTTTATGGCTCTCTCCAGTTCCATCATGAACTCTGCCGGGTCGGACCGCGGGGGACGGTAGATGTTCCCTACCACAAGGCAGGCTTGGCTGATTGTTATTCTAATCCAAATATATTCCGCTTGAGTCATGCGAATGGTGATAGTCTCGTGTTGGCAGCTGTGTGGTATGTATGTGGCGACTCCTCCCGGTCCGCTCTTATGAGTTTGTAGCCGTTGATGGCGTACATCCCGTCGCTGTCCGATGGTGATAGTCTCGTGTTGGCAGCTGTGTGGTATGTATGTGGCGACTCCTCCCGGTCCGCTCTTATGAGTTTGTAGCCGTTGATGGCGTACATCCCGTCGCTGTCCGATGGATCCGCCCAGGTTTCCTGGATGGCGATTATTGACGGTTGTTGCAACTCTGCCACGTGGCTAAGCTCGTCCATCTTGTTGAACAGACATCTGACGTTCGAGCTGATGAAATTCGCGACTTCCATTATTTATTTATTTATTTTTGTAATTTGTTTCGTTTTTTTGGTATTTCCGCAATTGAAAGTATTGTTCTCACTGATATTGTGTGGAGGACAGCGCTAGGATTGAGTATCCTGTTACACCAGTGCCAGTGGGCTCAAGCGTGAGCCCTGTGCTGGGGCAAGGGGTTGGCTTTGACCAGGGTCGATGTTGTTGCTCTCTGCGTCTGCGACGGCCGGTGTAGAGTTTCCATTCTTCCTCCGCTACATTGAGCTTCTGCAGGAGTTGTTCGGCGCAAAACCATGTCTCGGCTATTGCGAAAATGTGAATGCCTCGTGTTGAGATGAGCGTTTGAACTTCTGCTACCTTCCGCCGAACACTACACACATTCAGAAATCCCACACTGAGTGACTCGGTCGGGGAGGTAGGTGGTGCTGTGGGTGTTACATTATAGTTATGGTTCGGCATTTTTTTCTTTTCTTTTCAATTCACGATTAGACTCTGGCAAGCGGACTAAATCGTGAGCCTGGAGCTAGATTTGTTGGTTTCCGGGAATCCTTCTTCACCCCAGTTGCCAACTCTGGTGAGGACTCAGTGCTGGTATTCCTGCCTCGACGTTCAGGCGTGAACCAAGTGTGGATTGCTTCGGTGTTGATGTTTGATGCCACTTCTGATAGGAGTCGCTCTGTCCGTTCTAGATCTCGCTCTGCAATGTCCACTTCGACGTCCGCGAGGGGAGTTCTGGGGTGTGCTGTCATGCTTGACAGCGATCCCTGTGCGGACGACATGTCTGGCTCAGTATCTGTCAGGTTTTTCAACGCTGAAGTATCCTCAGTAGTCCCCTCATCCGTTTCGAACACTTCAGTGCTGACTGCGGGTTCTCCAACATTTGACCCCACAGTAGTTGCACTTGTAGATCTACTACATCCAGTACTCGAGAGAGTACTCGGGCTGGTGCTGGGCCTGCTGGCAGTGCTGCTGCTGGAGCGTGCCGAGTCTGGCGACTCGTTTTGGACTCCGCTCTGTACGGTAAGTTCACCAGGTTGCACTCCGACAGTTGCAGTTGCGCTTGTTCTGGTGTGCGCGGTTCGCTTGGCGTATGTCGTTCCTGTGGCGAGTTTGCAATCTGCAGCGATGTGTCCCGGTTGGGAGCATTTACGACAGGTTGCAGGCTGGCCATCGTAGCGTACACGAAACAAGTTGTTCGTAGATGTTTTCACATACGACGGAATCTGCATGTTGGGGCGAAGAGAGAATGTGGCGAAGCGGATACCAGTGGCAATGGCGAGCCCTGACTTCGTCTTGACAAATCCATGGCGAAGAGGCCCAACGGCCGATCCAAAGACACCCAGGCTTTCGATAATAACGTCGTCTTGGACCCAGATGGGCACATCGTGGATTTGGATTTCCACGGAATCAGGCACCAGTTGAGTGACGCGCACATCCACTGACATGAGATGGAAACCGTTTCGGCAAAGTCGTGTCAGAGTGTCTCGGGAATGAAACGTGGCCTTGCAGCTCAAGTTACTAGCCAGCTGCACGGATATCAAGTCGGTGTAGCCATGTTCAATCAGGGCCTCAGCAACTTCGAGGGTTTTCGTGTGCAGTGGAACGTGGAAAGTACCCGTGTTCCTCTTTAGAACTTTCGGAGAGACCGAATTCCAACTGCGATTTTCACCGGACGTGGGCATTTTGGAACGCTCAAACTATCTACTACCTAATTTTAAACTATCCAGTCCCTACCCTGCTCCAGACCGGCCTGCTGCCGGCTGGCTCCTACAAAACCTGCGAAAAACTACGGAGCTCGAAAAAAGCTAACTGCCTTGTAGCTATAGTTTCAAAGATTTGTTGTCAGCCTAGTTTCCGTAGTGCAGTGCTGACAGTGTTCGTAGGTTCTTTGGCAGTGTTGGGACAATGTCCGACCACCAGCTGCGTCGCAGCAGCAGAGCGAACCTGGGTGTCCCCCCAGACAGACTGGGAGAGTGGATAGGCACCCCGCCATTGACTACTACGAGTGTGGCCAGTGCTGCAGGGTCCACGAGAAGTCTAGGCACTTCGTCAACCTCGTCCTCTCGCACACGACTGCTCAAGGCACGAGCTGAGCTTGAAGCAGCCAAGAAGCTGCAGGCGTTGGAGCAGCAGGAGCTGGCTCAGAAGAAACACCTTATTGATTTAGAGCTGAAAGCTGCTCTTGCTGAGATTGACGACGGCAGCAGCAGCAAAGGTAGCGAATCGGTCCACAGTGGATTTATCAGTATTGCAGCACTACAGCCTCCCCTTGCTGCTGCAGTGGTTAACAGCAGTAAGGTGGCTCGCCTGGAGGAGTGGGTGAGGACCCAGAGTGCTGCGCAGCTATGTGCACCTGACACGCAAACTAGGCCCGTGTCTGACCCACAGCATAGTGCGCTCCCTCAGCGTGAGCTGTTGCGCAGCACGGTCTACCCATTTCGACTTTGCATGCGTCCGGCCTGTATACGTGCTGCTCAGCCCGCCGTTCTAACTTTGGATAGTGTGTCGTCTACGCACGAGCTGTTTGCACAGCGCCAAGCGCCGGCAGCAGGCCAATTCCAGCACCCTGTCACATACCAGGTGACCTCGGCTGCAGAGCAGTTTGTGCCACCAGCAAGAAATGGTCCAGTGCCAGGGCGGACAGTCCAGCTAAATGCGACAGCAGCCCCGTTCGTAGCGACGCCGGCTACACCTGTGCTGACCCACAGTGACACACCATCTCCCCGGGAACTGTTCCTGCAACTGCAGCTGGAACGCGTGCATTCCGAGCTGGCCATGACGGAGCAGGCGCTCCACCAGACATTGAGTGAGGGTCCTCAGGCCACCCAACTGAAGGTGCCCCCTCCACCACCAGCACCTCCGAAACCACAATCCAGGACCACCAACCACTTCCTGGCTCGGCAGACGATGGCAAAGGATCTACCACTCTTTTCCGGAGCCCCAGAGGAGTGGCCTTTGTTCAGCCACTTTTACAAGGCCACCACAACGGAGTGTGGGTTCTCAAATGCCGATAATATCGTGCGCCTTCAGAAATGTCTGCAGGGAAAGGCCAAGGACGCTGTGTCTGGACTGCTAGCAGTACCAGACAACATCAACGAAGTGTTTCGTACTCTTGAACTCCGTTTCGGCAGGCCTGAGCTTGTGATCGGCGCCCTGATCCAGAGAGCCAGGAACTTCAGCACCATCAGAATTGACGATTTTGACGGCATAATAGCTTTCACTACGTCCGTCCAGACACTCGTCGGCACAATGAGTCTGCTGAACAGCGCCGGACACTTATATAACCCGCAACTCCGCCAAGAGCTTGTCTCCAAGCTACCCGCAAGTCTGCGGCTGCAGTGGGGGAAAGTGATGAAGTCGTCAACGTCGGGTGACATCAGTTTCGCTCTATTTTCCAAATGGTTATTGGATATAGCAGAAGCTGCCGCATATGTGTACGTACCACGTACCGGAACACAAGTGCCGGACAAGACAGGTCGTCGTCCAGAGGTGAACTACACAATCACCAGGGATCCAGCTGATGCCAAGCCGTCAAGCAAACGCGATGGCAAGAAATCCTGTGATGGCTGTGGAACAGGCGAGCACGACAACTGCAAGTGCTCGGAGTTTGGTGGCAAGCCTATCCGTCATCTGTGGAAGATCTGTAGAGAGAACCGCCTCTGCTATGCCTGCCTAAACCGCGGCCACGTGATGAAAGACTGCTCTCGCAGCAAAAAGTGCGAGGTAGATGGCTGTCAGGAGCCACACCACCCTCTGCTTCATCACGCCCCCCGGTCAGACGTGATGAATGACATCCATGATCTACCCGCTGACGAAGCACCGGCCGATGCCACAGAGTAAACCGATGCGGCGGAATCTGTCAGCGCAACGGCCACACAGAATCATGTATTGCTCCGTGTCATGCCAGTCACACAGGACGGACCCAGTGGAACAGTTGAGACATCAGCACTGGTCGACGAGGCATCCACAGTGACATTGATCAACGCAGACCTGGCACAGCGCCTAGGCGCTTCTGGGCGCAGTGACCCTCTGTCCCTGAAGTGGACCAACGGCATCACACAGCAGGACAGAGCGAGTGAGAGAGTCAACCTCACTATCCGTACTAGCAGCTCTGCATCTTTCGTCCTCACCAATGTGCGGACTAGGCAATACCTAACTTTAGCAGCGCCACCGGTCGATCTGGACAAGGTCAAGAGCAAGTGGGGCCACTTGCACGATATTGATCTGTCAAAGTGTAACAGCTCACCACCGCAACTGCTGATTGGTCAGGACCACGGCCACCTGACTGTGGCACGGGAAGTGATTGAGGGACCGCCCAATGCTCCCATGGCATCCCGGACCAAACTCGGCTGGGTCATCCATGGCAGCCTCTGCGGGCAGCTTCGCAACCGAGTGGACCCGCACATCACGCTGACTATGTGGGAGAAGTCCTACCATGACACTGTGCACCAGTTGGTCGAGGACAGATTCACCGTAGAGAACTTTGGCGTAAAGTTGTGCGCAGAAACGCTGAAGTCGCCAGCGATTGCTCGCGCTGAAAGGTTGCTACAACAGACGAGCAAATGGATTGATGGCCGCTACGAGACAGGCCTGGTGTGGAAGCAGGACTGACCACAGCTCCCAGGAAGCTACGACATGGCATTCGGTCGCCTCCGTCACCTGGAACGGAAGATGGATGCCCAGCCAGAATTTGCAGCCAAGTACGAGTCCAAGGTCAATGACTACCTGAAAAAGGGATACGCGCGCAAGCTCTCACCCAATGAAGCTACCAACGTCAGCGGCCTTACCTGGTACCTACCGCACTTCGGGGTGTACAAAGTCAACAAGCCCGGCAAATTGAGATTTTTTTCCACGCGGCTGCAAAGTCCAGTGCCAAAAGTCTGAAGGATGCGCTAGTCCAGGGTCCAGACCTACTTAATTCTCTGGTTGGTGTCCTACTCCGCTTTCGACAATTCAAGGTAGCCTTCGGCGGAGACATCAAAGAGATGTTCCACCAAGTGCATATCTGGGCGGACGACTAGTCGGCACAGTGTTTTCTCTGGCACAGTAACCCCCGCCATGGCGACCCTGAGCAATACTGAATGCAGTCCATGATCTTCGGTGCGGTTTCATCGCCCGCATCAGCGCAGTACGTGATGAAACACAACGCACAGCAGTTCGCTACTCAGTACCCAGAGACGGCCGCCGCTATCCAAGAGGACTACTACATAGATGATTACTTCGATAGCCGCAGTACAGAAGCTCAGGCAACCAAGATGGTGGCTGTGAACATCAAAGTTCAGGTGTGCATTGGTGGTCGATTCACATGGCTTCGCCGGCTGTGTGGATTAGACAGTTATCTTGCGCAAGTCTTCTGTCTCATTCAGATCTTGTTCACTATCATTGCTATAAGAGAACATCCGAGGGTGCACGTACAGTGCATTTGCAGATTTGCGTGCTTCTCTTCCGACGGGCGTATACATGGTACATGGTACATGGTGCAGCGAATGGACGTGGTGGAACGACGGTGCCACCAACTGCCCCAGAGATCCCCGGTCGCCCTTGGAGTGTGCTGCAAGGAAACACATTAGAGCTTGGTGCAGACCACAGCGGACAGTACCACTGCGTACTTGTGTGCAATGATGTGTTTAGAAAGTGGGTGGAGGTGAAGCCACTATGGCGACGCGATCCAGCAAGTGTTGCAGGAGCGCTGACTAAAATATGCTGCAGTTGGGATCCGCCCGACTAGATCAGAACGGACAATGGGACCGAATTTCAGAATGCTCTTGTCCGGCCCCTCCTCACCTAGTTCGGCGTGCGTGAAAAAAGGGGAACAGTTCATCACCCACAGTCACAAGGCGGCGTGGAGCGCATTAAAGGGGCACTCCGGGAATTTTTTCGGTGGTGTGTTCTCTTCATGGGGGCCTTATATGGCCCCCAAGGAATGGGGAATCGCGAAAACTAGACCCAAAAAGTCGATATATGAAGCCAGGGAGGGCCAAGTTTGTCTCCTCTTTTGATGGTTTTGATGACGTCACGTGTGATTAGTATTCAAATTCTCTGCATTTGAAGATCTTAGTTGTTTGAATTTTCTGGTGATGAAGAACGATGTTTGGTCGACATTCCCAAGCTTCACAACTGCGGAAATACTCTAAGGAACCTGAAGGACCCCCTGAGTTGCCCCTGGTGGAAGCGCAGCCTGATGAGGGCCAGGAGATTGGAGCGGACGACTTCACTGGTCCGAGTACGAGGATCCCGAAATTCTCTATATGTCGCGAGGCATATGGTCAGAACAGTTTTGTTTAGACAAGCTGACGCGAAGTCGGGGTGATGTGTAACGCATGTCAAAGGGCTGTCAATGCTAACAGCTGCAGCGCTCTCTCGACAGTGAAGGTAATCGACTGCCCTCTGCATCACCCCACATTTCTGGCAGGAACACCAATCGTTATTTCCTTGTCGACCAGTGAAGTCGTCCGCTCCAATTTCCTGGCCCTGATTAGGCTGGGCTTCTACCAGGGGCACCTCAGGAGGTCCTTCAGGTTCCTTAGAGTATGGTCGCAGTTGTGAAGCTTGGGAATGTTGACCAAACATCGTTCTTCATCACCAGAAAATTCAAACAACTAAGATCTTCAAATGCAGAGAATTTGAATACTAATCACACGTGACGTCATCAAAACCATCAAAATAGGAGACAAACTTGGCCCTCCCTGGCTTCATATATCGACTTTTTGGGTCTAGTGTTCGCGATTCCCCATTCCTTGGGGGCCATATAAGGCCCCCATGAGGAGAACACACCACCGAAAAAATTCCCGGAGTGCCCCTTTAATCAGACTCGTATAACGTTGATGAGGAAACTACTAGATCAAGTATCGGACTGGAGGAGGGAGCTGCACCTCCTGCTGTTCTACTATCGTTTCCGGTCGTATTCTTCGACAACAGTGTCGCCTATGCACGCGATGTGTGGCTGGAAGCCCTGTCATTAGTTCTGTAAATGTTCCCGGGCGACCCTGTGCCGAGCAAGTGGGTTGACAAGCTGAATAGATCGGCGGCCCGTGTACGCGATGTTGTGGAGACAGAGTTGTCTGCATCGAGCCCTCCACAACCACCCAGCAGCACACAATCACCCACGTTACCCGTGATGCCCTACTCTTCAGACGTCCCTGGTGTCACCAGAAGCTGCTCCCACCATTTGAGCCTGGCTGGAAGGTGGAGAAGAGCGTTTCACCATCACCCGTTGTGATCAGCCATGTCAATGACGCAGAGACAGTGGTCAACATTGACTGCTGAAGCTAGACTGAGCTCCAGTATTACCGAACACTGAGGATGTAAAGGGAGGGGTGACTTGAATTGCCTTACATTACTACTGATGTCCACAGTGCTTAGCTGAGTCCTGCCAAGAGTGACAGTGACAATGACGATAGTGATAGCGGAGCGGTCGGCCTGCAATTTGACAGCGGAGGCAGTGACTCAGTCTCACGCTATGATCTCCATGCCCCAGCTAGCCGTCGATGCCCAATGCGATATTGTTCCTGATTTGTGACGTTTTGAGGGAGAGGTGTAATAGATTGACCAAGTACCTGTCGACGCTATCTCTATTCCTTTGTTGATAACGAACATATTTACTGTTGATCACCACGTATCAATTATTGTTGAGCTTTGTATTATATATTCTTGCTGTGTTCGTGACGTTCTTCCTTTTTCCAGTATCATTGTGTGAGGACACGATGACGTATGTCGCCATTTTGTCCGTGTCATCTTGATGCGCAAGCCTTTATTCTTTTTCTCTAGCCCTTTTAGTTTTAGTTCTTCTTGTGCGAAAGCAAGTAACTAGTCTAATGTCGAGTGGGCTGTGAGTGTTGCATGTTGGCCAGTGTAGACAGGGTTGTTCACAACAACACCAGCCATAATGAATCACTAATGACATTGTTCTTGCATGTGCATGACTGCTTACTTTCACTTTCTTTTTTATCTGATGCCATCAATGCAACGTCAACATAACTGTTTGCTTCTAGCTCATACTGGGTTTTCACCCTCCATTTCTCACATCACATCATCTTTAATACGGTAGATTGGAACATTTAGCTCTGCTTCTCCTATCCGGCCATTGACTTCACTTGTTCCCACTCATTACAAGTCAGCTATGGCTCCCTATTAGCCTGTTGATGTCCATTGCTTGGTATTTCACTGCACAACTATTGTAAGTGTATTGCGGGGATTCCCGAGCTAGTTGCAGGCTATCTCCCCAAGAGGTCGTTATTGTCTGTGATAAGTTTGAGGGTGTGAGGTATAAGGTAAGAACTTAAAAGTAGCTTCAAAAATACGCCCAACCCTCTGCTGCCACTGCCAGCCATTTCATAAGTTCAGCACAGATGCTTTCAATGAACAAAACAAGGCGCATCTGTCGCATCCATGGCTATCAGTGACCCGACCCCGAAATCACTACGAGCGGCGACTGAATAGATGTGTGACCTCACGACAAACCCAACACAACCCAGGGGCCAACATATAGTTTTACGTTGTGAGTAGTCATTCAAATCCGAGCTAAAAGTAAACCAAGACAGAGAGCTGAGACCGAGTCTCGACTGCAGTGAAAGAGAGCGCGAGAGCTTCTTTTGTAGCGCAATTTAGAGATATGGCGTGATCATTGCCTAGAATGGTGCGAGATATTTCCAGGAAATACTAGAACAGGTAAAACTGGAATATGAGCAATCTGTCAGCAGAAAAACAGAATGCACGTACGAAATCATTCGAGAAGAAAGTGAAAGAAAGACATGGGAAGAAGAAAGACCAAATTGGGACGTGGGGAGCACGCTCGCCCACGTCAGAGTAAAATGTGCGTATATGAGGGTCACGTTGGATAGTCCGCTCACCCAACATGCCAATGCTCAGCGGCTTCTGATGGGTAAGTTCTGCGGTGTTCTTCGCTCTTCTTGCATGATACCCTTGACCTTGCCCGGTGATGGGGTGTGTTATAGGAGCTTGGGCTGGCGTAGTGGCAGCAGCAGCCGCATTGCCTTGGCCTTGGGTGAGGAGCGGCACAATTCTCTCCATAGTGGCGGCCGACAAAGCCGACTACACCTCGTCCCGTACGAGAGCGCAGAGATCTGTTGAGACCGAGTGACCTGAGCTGGAGGAGGAGGCATTGGTGACAGTCGGGCTTCTGGGCTCGCGAGCCGTGTCCGTACTGTCATGTTGCTGGTTCTCTTGGCCGGAGCAGACCTCGCTACCAAGGGCTGGCTGTAGCAGCAAACGGTCCTGTAAAATACTTTTACTCAGTTTTCTTTCGGAATAGAGCCGCGCTGAGAAAGCTGGCCGCGGAGAGCTTGGCAAGGCATTGCCTTGACATTGTCGACAGTTAGGTCAGACATACTGAAGAAATAAAGTGTCGAGGTGACGCTCGGGCTGGCAGCAAAGCTACAAAAGGAAAAGAAACACTGCTGAAGCACGATCCATTGTCTAGAAGAGCACCAAAAAGAAACACTGCTGAAGCACGACCCGTTGTCCGGAAGAGCACAACAGGGCAAGCAAGATTTGTTTTTCTTTTCGGCAAAACCGGCTGGTGCCATTTGTGATTACGCAACAAAACAGAGCGCATGACGTCAGTCTTGAATGCAGTACAAAGCAATGCAGTGCAGTGTGTGTGCTAGTTCGGATTGTTGCTAACAAGTACTAGCACAGCTAGTACCCCATTAAACTTCCTCCCTGGCGATGTGAGGATTGTTGATGCTTAGCAGACAGTAGCGCAAGGTCCAGTCTAGCATGTACGGCCAAGTGATCACTCAGAGTACAGGGTATGACATTGCAGGAGACTGTAACAGGGCTACTGGTGAGGATCAGGTCCAGTGTCTTGCTGGCTGGACATCTTGGGGTTACTAGTATTCGGGTTGGGAAAGAGACTAGATTTATCAAACCGAAAGAGTGAATTCCATCATTGAAATGGTGGAGCTGGGGTGTTGCAGCTGTGCTAACATTAGTGTTGAAGTCACCGAGCAGGATGACAGATGGTGATACCACTGAAGCCCGGTGAAGAGCCTGCTCAAATCTGTCCAGGTAATGAATTGATTCAACAAGGGGGTGATAAATACACGCAAAAAGGTGCCTCTGTTTAGAGTGGTGCAGACTGATCCACACGCCTTCAATACCGTCCACCTTCAGATCTTCAGATCTGGCTGTATGGTGACAGGAAGAGTAGCCCTGTAATACAGGCACACACCTCCACCGGGTAGGCCGGCTCGATCCAGCCTTGCAATTCTGTATCCAGATATATCGATCACATTGTTAGCTACTGTGTTGGTGAACCAAGTCACGGCCACACCGACAATGTCCCAGTCCATCGAATGCACCAAGTCCGACAGTTCATGTACTTTGTAGCGTAGACTACAAAATTAATGTTGAGGAATGCAATGGTCACATTTTGCTCCGATTTTGCAAGCACTGTTCTTGTAACAGTGGGTTGGAGTGCTGTAGCGTTCGGATTTAGAGGAACTAGGGTATGAGGAGCAGAGGCTGTCGGTAGATGGCACTGTTGTCAAGTTAGCACTCAAATGTTATTCCGTTGATTGTGACCTGTGCGCCACTGTTACCCGTATATTCAGCAACTGAAACTTCGTCACTTTCAGCTGCAGTGGAGAAAGCGTTGGCGAGTTTGGCAGCCCAGGGAGTTGCTGGGAATGTATGCTTCCCTGAAGCCATGGGGAATCCATGTTTGTCAGTGTCAGGTGACTGATGAGGTGCCTTCCCTCTGCCACTGAAAAATCTGTTGCTCTCCTGGATTGGCGTCCTGGTCTCACTGCGTTCCTTCTGCAGTATCGGTGAAAGCATGTCAGTGGTTTGACAGGCTTGCACTTCACCCTGAACTGCAGGCTGTCCAGCAGCTCCATCTGCAGTCATCTCAGAGTCAGCAGTTGAAGTAGCACGAGCCAGTACTTAAAGGGGAAGTTAAGGCAAAAATCAAAATTTCACCAGTTGTAGTCTTCGGGGTGCTGAGTCGAATGGTCTTAGTCCGGGAAAGCTGAGACGCTCCCTTCCTACTTGAATCCCAATCGAACTCGCGCTCACGTGCTCCTGGGTGCCCAAATCACATTGTCACCACTGTTGCGAAACCACAAGTTCTCGAGAGTGAAAGGCCTTCTAGCTTGTGACATTGTGTTCGTTTCAATGCAGGTATATCTCTACTTCGCTGTATGATTACGACGTAGTATACGCTACATGCGCTATGTGCGATTTGCTGTGTAAGCTGTAGTTGTATGTTGTATGTGTATGCTTTTCTCATATACGCTGTCATTTTCACGCTATAACTACCTGGTGGTTTTAGTGTTAGTTATTCATTGTTCATTATTATTAGTCGATGGAAGTGAAATATACTGTTGAGAATAAAATTCCTCGTTCCTGACACTTTAGAGAACCAGAGGGTTCACAACATTTGGCGACCACACCAGGATACGAAGCGAGCATGGCACAGGAACTATGGGTCATTGAAGCCCGCTTTATCGCCAATGGAATTCTGTTAGGATTGGAAGGCGATGAGTTGAGGGAACATGTGAAAAAGAGGCTCCCACCTTGCGAGGAGATTGAAGAGCGCAGTGCTAGACGGCAAGAGGGTGCGCTCTGCACAGAGCTTAACGAAAAGCTCAAGAAGATGAACGAACGCATCGCCAGCAGTACATATGAGGAAGCAAAGCGAGATTTGCTTGCCTCGCTCGAAAGGACGCCGGGCAAGGCGTGTAAGACTTTGCTTACAGACAAGCAGCGGTCAGAAGAGTATTTAAAGCCAGCGGGAGGATCAGATCCAAGGCCCACTGCATCGGTACAGTGCATGGCGACATCGGTCGGAGTCGCTCAGAAGCAGCTGGAGTCTCGGCCGAACGATGTAGAGGCGCAAGACGTAGAAGCGCAAGACGTAGAGGCGCAAGACATAGAGGCGCAATACGTAGAGGCGCAAGACGCAGAGGCGCAAGACGTAGAGGCGCAAGACGTAGAGGCGCAAGACGTAGAGGCGCAAGACGTAGAAGCGCAAGACGTAGAAGCTCAAGGCGTAGAAGCTAAGGAAATGAGAAGTGCGATACTGGATAGCATGGAAGAAGTGAGTGGCGAGACTGTGTGGAACACCGAGATTGGATTTATGTTATCTGGTCCAGCATCCGCCGGACCAGGCAGTGGCCCAGTGACCGTGTCGTATGTGACAGCCCAGATCCGCAAGCTTGGTGAAATTATCGGTTGTGTGTTGTCTGGTGCAGAATCCGCCCCACGTCGAAGTGGACCGGTAATCATGTCGTGTGTGACAGCCCACAGCGGCAAGCTTCGCGAAATCGAGTTGGAAGAAGTGGTGGGCATTAGTGATATTCTACCATGACCACCACCGCAGCAGCAGATGACGTTTAGTAAGCCGCGAGCAGCGGAGCAGCGGAGCCCCAGTGGAACCCGGCCCTAAGCGCGTACATAGCGTTGCATGTAGTGCAGAATCGTCATATTGATTCGATGCGATCAGCAGCGCATATTAAAACATGCATGTGTATACTTCATCCGCGTCATTAAAATTATGGCTTCCCAGAGCGATTTTTCGAAATTATTTTGTCGACTCGAAGGGAAAAGAAATCAGCTAGAAATTTAGGCACATCATTGTCGACGGACCAAGCTTTAGTTTGTGGCCTCCAGCTTCGCTGCACTTGCAGCTAAGGTCGACGTCTTCATCAGATTTTGAGGCAGACTCTTCAGCACTCAACAATACGCTGAACAAGACGCGCGTTCAAATTCAGGTCAAGATACTTCGTTTTCAAGCGATCCATGCCTCCAGGTGGCAGGCAATGAAGGTAAGCGAGTATTTTCAAGTACAGTAGGTATCGGTTATAGCGTGAGTGTTTGAAAAACAACATTTGATTCTTATTGCCGATATTTCTTACACACGATAAATCACGTGTGACATATCATAATGCACGTGTGACATAATCATATGCGCATGCGCGCATTGCGCACACGTTTGGCATGTGGACACGTACACATGATACACACGGATCAGACTCGCGGTCGACCGGTCGTGCTAGGCGACTAAACTGCAGAGCAGCAGATACGAGAGAAGTCGGAAGAAAGAGCTAGAGTCCGACTGGACAGAAAAAGTGATTCTCCAATGCTCCCTTGGACATACCTCTCTTTTTGTGTTGAATATTATTGTATTGAGTATGCACAGAGCACAGATGTTATTACTACAGGCGATACACTTTGCACTAATCTGGCATATTTTGCTGCATAAAATCCATTCTTAGGGCCGATATATTCTACTATGCGATAATACTGCTTGTAAAATAAATATACACATAAAATATGTGTTATGATTATGAAAAAAGGAGTGTTCATTCTTGTAGGCAGTATATTCTTGTATACGACCACACTATAACCGATACGCACTGTACTCTGTAACGACTGTCCAGCGGAATAGGGTAAGCAGTTCCTCACCATTTTTCCTTGGCAATCGCTTCGCCGATTTTGTTGGTGTTTTCATACCTGCTACTTTCGCAGCAACATGCGCCACAAGTAGCGCATTTTAGGAATTTGAGAACACTTTGTTCTTGCCATCGTCAACTTCAGCATTAAATTTTCGTATTCAGAAGAGATACCAGGATTCGTATACCCGAGCTTGCAGTTGTAATAAGTGTATGTATGCTACGACCTGTATACTCACTATTCGTATTTCCCTCTCGTTCCCCTTGGAATGAGCCACTCACATAGAAGAGCGCATGCTCCCGTTCTGGTCTGTTCTGTTCTAGTCTAGTCTTGAGTTGTCGTTGTCCTGTTCTCCTTCTGTTTACACTCTTGTCGAATACTTCTATAATCCAATCATATAAAATCCCTGTGTTCCGGTGTGAGGGAACTTCCGGGAGCAGCTAACACTGGTGGCAGCGGAAAACGTCCACGTCTACATCGCTGGCGGAGTGTGTACGCCTTCGGAGATCGCCTACTATGAAGAACCACGAAGGCCCACGCAAATGAACTACCATATTATCCTCATCCACTCTCTTCGTCGATATTTTCCTTTCTGCCTTGTGTTTCTTTCTGCTCGTCGTTTTCTTGTTGCATGGATTGTTTACAGTCCATAGGTCATCCATTGGCGCCGACCTGTCTGGCCAAACATTTTTTCAGAACATTTTCTGTGTCCGTGTTTTGTGCATGATTACATACTGACTGCTGTCTGTTGTTAGGATAACTGCTAGCTGGGTAGTAGAGTCTACACTGATGAGCGCGAGAGTTTGCCGGTACACGGGTTGTCCCATCGTTTTCTCTTGCCGGACACCATGGACACAGACGCACCACATGCACGTCCACTGCCTAAACCGATCTTGCTCCCAGACACATTTGTCAGTCAACCTGGACAATATTTTGTAAATTATATGAGCCAATTTGATAACGCATGTGCCCTGTCAGGCTACACCCATGAACAATGTTTGCGCCTGTTGCCGGCGCGTCTGGTTGGCGTACCACACGAGATGTTGACGGACATCGTCGCCAACTCGCCCCACATCACCTATCGCGAGGCAGTCGAAGCGCTGCGCGCGAGACTGGAACCTCCGCAACTGGGCCTGATGCACGAGGCGACGCTCCGACAGAGAGTGAAGTTGGCCACTGAAACCCAGAATGCGTTCGCGCAGGAGCTGCGACGTGTGGCACACCAGGCTTATCCCGGGCAGAGTGGGCCGCTCCTGGACTCAATGCTGCTCCAGTTGTTCATCGACGGCCAGGCAACGAAAGACCTGCGTCTGGCACTTGCATCTCCACGACCTATGTCGTTGGATGCAGCCGTCTAAAAGGCGATTGAGGTGGGTGCCAGCCACACCCGGGAACAATCCCGATCGGGATACGCTCAGTCGGTGTTTTTTTCAACAGCTCCGCAACACCAACAACAGTCGACTCCTGGGTCCAGTCGACCCAGGCACTCGGAGTACAGCCCCATCCGGCCGCGCGTCGCCACGGAGAACCAAAATGGCGACCAGGAACACACAGAACATGATTGCCTGGCCGGCATCCTTTTTTGATTCTCATCTCTCCGCACTGGAGAGAGCTGTCAGTGTCACGAACGGTGTCAGCCAACAGCAAGGACAGCTGCGGGGTGGCCGTGGTCGTGGTCGTTCCGGACGCGGAGGTTTGCGAGGAGCCATGCAGCACGACCGCGCGTGCTATGGCTGCGGAGAAGTTGGCCACTTCCTCGCTTATTGTCCTCATATGAACCGAAAAAACGACAATTGACTGGTGACGCGGGGCAGCAGCAAGTCGAGGAGAACGAACCCCTCCATTTGCATGATGTCTGTGTGCATGCTATTTCGCCAATTGTCTTCCATGTAGATGTATGTTTTCGGACTGCAACGGTGTCTGGATTAATAGACTCCGGCTCAAGTGTATCGTCGTTGCACGCAAATTTGTTCACTTCGTTGTTTGACTCTGAGCACACACTCGAGTCTGCTCCGCGTTTATGTGCTGTGAACGGAGAACAGTTGCCTGTGTTGGGGTCTGTAGAGCTTGCATTCTGCCTGGGCAACTGCTCATTTGTGCACTCCTTTGTGTTGTCTGATGCCATCCACAAAGATATAATTCTTGGATCAGATTTCCTCTTTAAGCATGGTGGCGTGCTGGATTTTGCCCAAGGAATGTTGACGTTTGGCGAGGAGTCTGTGTGTGTGTGTGTGTGCATTAGTGGCCCACGACATGTTCCCTCACAGACACTGGGTACTACGAAGCCATTGTCTGACACCAGCGACACTGAGCCGGAACATAAAAATCATGAAAACAATCATTGATAACCGCAATCAATAAAACTAGCTGAACCGACATTTGTGTACTTTATTCATGCAATGTAAAAACGGTGGAGACGATGTGCAATAAAACGATGAAAATATGAAGAAATGGTGTAGGGAAAAATATGGATTCAAACAAGTTTTTCGTACAACACTCATCAGGAATCGTCGTTGTACTAAAGGACACTGAAACAAAAATTGAACTATTATAGAAAATCTAAGTTACAGAAATGACAATAAGAGCAACAACAGTGAAATTTACAAGTGTGAATTTATTTAATTTTATTTATTACAGCATCTCATAGCACAGTGAGAACACCGGCCAATACAAAGAGAGAGGGTGTTAGCCAACCACGGCAAGGAAGGGAGAAGGGGAGGAGAAGAAAAAAAGGAACCGGCATGGATAAGTAGTGATTGCAATAAAATGAGAAACGCAAAATCAAAGTCAAGGCGCGACAAGGCTCTAAAAAAGGCGGAGGGAAGAAAGGTCCTTAGCTTCTTGGGGAAGTGCAAGCCACGCAGAGTACGCAGTGAAAAGGGGAGAGTGAAGTAGAAAGGAGGACTTGGGTTTCGGAAGGGAAAGGGAGTTTCTCGTGCTACGGGAAGAAAACCAGTTGAAACAGTGGAGGTGAGGTGGACACAGATTGAGTTTGAGAGAATGGATAAGGGTGACAAGATGTGAATTACGTCTCTTAGACAAAGGGGTAGTGTCAGCAAGGGCATAAAGGGGGTTTCGGAGGAGGATTTTGAGAACTTTTTTGTGGTGAATTTCGAGCTTGGCAGCACGGGTTGTGGAAATTCCAGCCCAAGCAGTATCTACATAATCAAAAAATGGGGCGTAGGTAAGCTGAGTAAAAGAGGAGTTTACAAGAGATTGGGAGATGGTAACAGTGAGAACAGAGGATTCCTAAAGATGAACTTGATCGTTTACATATGTAATCGATGTGGGGTTCCCATGAAAGATTAGAGTCAATGAAAATGCCAAGATGCTTATGGCTGGAGACTATGTCTATAGGCTGGGGGAAAGTGGGATGGAGGAGGGGCGGAACATCAGACTGAGAAGGAGAGAGCATGATTTTAGTTTTAGACAGATTGGGCGATAACCGCCAAGACCACATCCAGGAAATTACTCTTTGAATCCCGTTAGCTAGGTTACTCATCAAGCCAGTGATGTTAGGACATGCCCGTAGGAGCGTTGTGTCGTCTGCGAACAGTGATGTGCCCGGGGCAGCTGCGGGCAGATCATTGACGTATAAGATAAAAAGAAGGGGGCCGAGGATGGAACCCTGGGGAACTCCGGATAGTACTGTTGTGTCGGCTGAGGACGTCCCATGTACCGTGACGTACTGCGTTCGCCCAGTTAGGTAAGATGTCAGCCATAGCAGGGGATTGCCGTCTACAGTAAATGATCCACGAAGCTTGGCCAAAACCCCCCGGTGCCAGACTGTATCGAAGGCCTTGGCAAGATCCAAAAAACAGATCCCGACTAGATTTCCAGCATCCCGATGTCGACACACTAATTGCATTAGGCGCGTCAGCTGGAGGGTGGTAGAATCGCCTCTGCGAAATCCGGACTGAGCTGAACTCAAACGTGACGAGACATGACAGTACAATTGGTCGTAGAAAACGCGCTCACAGAGTTTGGAAACACAATAAACAATCAAGGCGAGAAATGAACCAAGGAGAAAGGAAGGAAAGACAACGTGATAACACATAACAGCAGTACATTACACCTAGGACATTAACGGCCAAGCTTGGCCGCACTAAACACGACATGTAACTTGAACAATTTCAAACCAATTATACTACCTTTCTGTACACACAAATTAGGCTTGTATAGAGGCTGATAGATAGCTTCAAACACTTTTAACTGTAGTCCATAACCATGACGACCACGGCACAATACAGTGAAAGAAGAGTCGGAATACGAATTGCAACAATCAGGACTAGCTAGCAGATGATTGTACACTGAAGACTTGCTACCACGAAACCTACGCACAACACTAACACTCTCACCGGCACTCTCACCATCACTCCCATCACTGCTCTCCGACTCACCTTCCGCCGTCCGTTCCATCCTCCGCATCCCCTGTACTCTCTCTCTGTCTCGTCCATCCCGCTTGACCGGGCCCATTGAACTCAGCTCGGCCGTCACCCTGCTATCACGTCCCTCCTTTCGCCCTTGTCCGCTGAGTGCGTCGCTTCTGTTGTAGTTGGCTGTTGATCCTCTTGGTCTTTCAATAATGGGCTTGGATGGTGGATTAGTTGTGGTTGCTGTAGATTGCGTTGTTGGTGATGGTGTGGGAGCTACTGATATGCAAGGTGGGTCTTTTTGAGTCGGCATTTGTAGTGTTAATGCAGCTGTCCGTGTTGCTCACGGTCTGCCACTGGCAAGCTCCACCGCCGCAAGAACTGATGGCGGAGGATCAGGAGGAGGCAGTGGGACCGGGACCGCAAGCGGCAACGCCTCAGCCAAAGCCGCCGGGGCACTGACGAGGGAACCACCGACGGCCGGAGCAAAGGCGGCGACACAAGCCAACCCGATGAGCCACCAGGCGAATACTCCTCCACCACCACCACCAGCGACGGCGGAGCAAGCACAGACTGTGAGCCATTATCCGCGGGTTGTGTAGGCAACGGCTGTGTGGTTAATGGTTGTTTTCTAGGTCGCCCTCGCTTCGGTCTTTGTTGTTGTGCGCAAGGTGGAAGTATGTGACGTGGTGTGTGTTGTTTGATGCGTGCGTTCAGGTGCTGAACAGTCCTACCAAAATACCGACTAGCGCATTGTCGGCATTCAAAGTTGTAAATAAGATGACTAAGGTGATGGGCTAGTAGGACATCCTTCCGCACCGTAAACGCACGTATCGTCGTAAAGACTGGCACGAAGTGTACTGCGTAGTATGTTCGACGAACAACAGACTTGACTGCACTACAAACTTTAGTCGACTCCTGCCCTCCCACGGCAAACATATATACCGGACAACGAGCAGGACCAATCATAGGAGCCTTCGTAGTTTGTTCGACTTTCAACAACTTCTGCAACAAAACTCAGGGCACCCGTTCTTGACAAAAACTGACCGGAGAAAATCAAGCTCTTCCTGCAGCTTGCAGGACGAACAAATACGCCTCGCACGATCTACAAGGTTACGCATTAAGTTTACTTTATAATGAGACGAACAATAAGAGTCATATACAATGTACTGACCAGTAAACGTCGGCTTTCGATAAACGATGGGAGTGATGGGAGAGTGTTAGTGTTGTTAGTAGGTTTCGTGGTAGCAAGGCTTCAGTGTACAATCATCTGCTAGCTAGTCCTGATTGTTGCAATTCGTATTCCGACTCTTCGTTCACTAAGCAAAGAACGTGCTCTCGTTTGCCATCACTATAATGGCTTGGCGGAACGCCATCAGCTTTAGAAGCTTAAAATGCAGTGCTCCACCACCCAAAGTGATCTCGCAAGGAATTGGGACAGCACATCGCGCCGAATGTCAGAACCAGTAACCAGCATCATACTCAGTACGTGACGAAACACCACAGGGTGCAGACGTCGACAGTGGGGCTATATCTCAAGCTTTATTATGAGCTTGTAAAATGGGGATTTGCCCATTTTTGCACGTCCCTAGCCAGCCAGGTGCTACGACCCAATCAGGCTACGGGCATCCAGAAGTCTTTCCAAAAATCCCAGTGCTTTACGATAAACTTGTATTGCGATGAGTATTTCCATCGCAATTAAGGAAGTTCGCGACAGTTATCTCCATTTTGGCCAAGAAGTTTTTTAGTTTTTTTTGGTCCCATCGGCCTCTTCATATTTGTGCAGCTGCACTGTTGAGCTTCCGATGTACAAAAACAAACAAAAAACATAAAACGGAAAACAAGACCGAAGGTTGTGAGGTCAAACCCCACTTTCGGCAACCTTTTTCTTTTCTTTTTTTCTTTTCAAAATCAAGGTTTGTGGGTTTGAACCCCACCTTTGGCGACCTTTTTTTTTTTTTTCTTTCCCAAATCAAGGTTTGTGGGTCCGAATCCCAATATGGGCAATTTTCTTTTTCTTTCAATTACGTTGATACTTATGCAGGGCCGTAGCGTAGCCCTTTTTAGTCTGCTTTGGAAGGTCATGTGATGTGACATAGGGTTCAAAATTCATTCTTTCTTTATTTTTGCAACCAAGGATTTTTGCTCAGCCAGCTCCACTATTTTGAAGTTTCGCGGTAAACTGCACTCAGAAACGAGTCTGATGCAGCAGACTACATTGTATACCATGGTATACGTTGAACATGTACATCATTCCCTTTGATCTTGAACTATATGTACATTAACTGTCGGCTGCTTCTTAAAAAGGTTTTTCTGGAGGCTGCGACATTTGGACTTGCAAACAAACATGGCTTCTTGCAGCAAGCAGCAAGTTGGAACAAAAACAGCACAGTGTAGTCACTTCACACCATGGAGCATTAAAACACCGGTACTTGCTGCTCCTTGCTTCACACTCGGCTCCTTGCCCCCCCCCCCTCCCCGAGCGCTCAGGTCACTCACCTGTTGTACGGTTTCAAAGGTGCCGAAAATGTCTGCATGTACAATCCTGTTCAAGACTGATATACAGTATAGCGTGTAGAAAACATGTGTGATGAACCTATTCAGTACATGATTGTACAAGTACAGTGCACTCATCGAAACACGGATGAACGCGGTTACGTTTAACGCGGGCACTTTGCGATACTTTTTATCCTGCTTTTATTTGGGCGTTTTGCGGACATAGTGCCGCAAACTCTAGCTGGTTTGTTTGCGAGTTTTGCAATACGGCGTTACGCGCCTGCTTATGGAATCCAATTCACCACACCACCACATTGCGCTTTTGGCCGATCCAAACTCTGTTCTCACATCACCATCACCACAGCGAGGACAATTCCGGTATATTATTATAGATTGATATTGAAAATGACCCTCCAGACAATTTAGCCCTATAAATATCAGTCTATTCTTATTATTCTTTCATTGAACATCGTATGCCTCCACTGATGTGCTCAGGAGGAGCGAAACAGCTGTCTGGAGGGTCTTTGTCAATATCAATCTATATACCGGAATTGTTCTCGCTGTGGTGATGGTGATGTGAGTGCAGAGTTTGGATCGGCCAAGAGCGCAATGTGGTGGTGTGGTGCATTGGATTCCATAATGGCCAGGTCGTCGCTACTTCTTCTCAACTACGTTGATACTTGCTTTTAAATCGCTTAGGAGGCATTACCAAAAAAGACAGAACTATCTGGGTTGTTTTTACCTTTTTAACAAATCAAATTGAAAAGAGTTGGTGGACAAGCCGTTGAAAGAATACTTTTTTTAAAGCAAATTGAGCCACTTTGCATGCCTGAACATACACTATCAAAATATGACATTTTTTTGTACATTTATTAGTAGTGTTTATTGTCTCAAAGAATATGGGGACACCCTTTTGTTTTATTTGGCAAACCTGTTCCTTTCCAAGAAAGGATCCCATAAACCCATGTTCATAAAAATATTACGTTGGAAATCATGTGAGAAATTACTTTCTTTTCTCCTTTTTCAAGGAAAAGCGCAGCTTTGCATTTTGCAATTTTCGGTGGGGTGCTTAGTCCCAATGACATTTTCCTACTTTCTTTACAATCCAAACCGAGTCGGTTTGTATTTCCGAAAGTTTCAATGCAGTGCTGCAAGAAATTATAAAGATAATAATTATAGTAGAAAATGTGCAACCACCAAGCAATGTCCGTCAAAATTAGGGGTGGAAAAGTGGCTGAAAAAAAAAGTGGCTGAAGTTGACAAAACGGATATGGGGACCATCCTTTTTTATTTCAGAATTTGAAACCTAACGTACCTAAGACTCCAAGCAATCTGTTCACATCAAAATATCAGGATTATGAAATTTTGCCTAAACTTTTGCCCAAACCTCCTTAATAACATGACCCTGGCGAGTACCCTTGCTTCGCTCACTGTACTTTTACGTTGATGCTCGTCATGTCTACAGGAAGTGTATTCCTTATGGATGGAGCCTTCCAGAAAGCTCAAGATTGTGAAAATCAACCTACAAGTTATTAGTGGAATTCAACTTATCGTGGGAGAAGAAGTATGTGCAAGAATGCCGATTTCGCATTCGACGAGATCAGTTCTAGTCCTTAAAGATTAGGAAGAGAAAAGGTGGCCACGATGGCCCTCCTCATGGCATGAAGTTCCGCGCTGTGCGTGCCACCAATTTTGACAAGTGGACTGCTGAGAGCAACAAGGTTTCTGTGCGGTTTCCAGCGAAAATTTGTTCGTTCAAAAGCTTCCCAGAGTCTTTTATCGTTGGGTCGAGAATTAAAAAAATGTTGGCTTTCAAAGACTTCTGCGGCAAAAATGGTATGTCCGTGAAGTGTCAGGACATTACGTCAGAACGACCATGATTTCTTAACACATGGCCTGGAACACCAAACGTGCACATGTGCTTCGTAACAAGCCGGGGGGAGGGGGGGGGGCACAATTCAATAGAGGGCTATATTTATTTTCACGTGCTCTAAGAGACTGGGCACTCTTCAACATAGAGCACTATTCAAGAGAGGGGTCTAATCGCGAAAGCACGGTAATCCTTCTTTTCTGCTCCTACACAAACAAGCATGCACCAGGGATATCCTGACTTACCGAAGTTTTCGCTTCCAATGGGTGTCCAGCATTAAGCAGATATTCTAGTACGGACACATGACCTCCGTATGCTGCAAAGTGGAGTGGTGTCCAACCATTCTGGAAGTAGCATCATTAATGAATTCAAACCATGTACACACAACACACACAAACGCATACACATACAAACACACACATGCACACATACACGCATATGCGCGCACGTGCGTGTGCACACATGCACGCAAGCGCGCACACACACACACGCACGCACAAACACACACATACACACACACACACACTCACACACACAGACACACACAAACACACACATACATTTAGTTAGTAAAGGCAACACAGGCACTGGCATAGAGAGTTCCGCATACTTATCGATGAAAAATTCATTGGGAATTGATGCCTTCTACAGTGAAACCTGTGGCTAACGACCACCCCTTGGGGCCTTGCCGATCAGAAGCTGAGTGAGACTGCCCGCATGTTGGCTGTAAGTGTTATCATGGTTATCCCCGTTCGTCGCAATAATGCGACTTTGTTCGAGACAAAAAGGCAACGCCATTTTTCAAATCGCCTCTTGCGCTTGTCATACTTGCTGATCAGCACCCACGCGAGCCGCTGGTGCTTGTACATGCAGCGAAGTGATAGCTTCCGCTTGATGTAGCACTGGTACCTGTGCATCTGCAGCTAGTATACCTAAGTCCTAACGCCATGCACCAGGATTTTCGGCTAGTTTCCTGAAAGTGCTTTGCACGAGTGTTTCCCTCAGCACTTGGTGTTTTCTTTGATTAGCTCCTTTGCCCTGTCCTCTGTGAGCTTCAAAGTGTGTCCGCCGGATTGGTCTCACTTACTGGAGATGTCGACATGAGCTGCAGCTTCTTCGCCAGCGATTTGCTGGTGATAGCCCTTCACTAGGCGCTGTGCTGTGCAAGCACTCAAATTCAAGCTCACGAAGCGCTTTTTCAGCTTTTCTATACCTCCCCGGGGTAAACAATCCTTGCCACCAGACAGCTGGAAGTAGACAGAAATTGTATTTTCCATCGCTCTGAAATGCGAACATCCTGACCTATTTTACGGAAACGAGCGGAGATTGCAGTGTTTTCTTGCGCTGACGGAAGGGTTCGTCGTCGGCAGCTCCGTCAAAAAGATTCAAACGAACCGATCGCAACTTCTGTGATGGTTTGTGCTGCCATGTCGTCGGATGCAATGGTCAATGGTTATGTTCAGATGGTGAATCGGTGGTTCTATGCCGTTTGACACAGGCAGAACACTGAAAAACCAAGTGAGAAGATAAGCGCCAATTTTAACTTGGTGGACCAAGTCGTTCAAAAATTCCAGCTTCCAATATCAGAAAATAGAACTTTGCCGTCACCCTATACTGATGACTATCGCCTATGTCCGATTCCTTGCCTCTGGCACCAGTGCTGGTGAGTAAATACCCTGCTTTATGTCAAAAGACAAACTGCGACAATTTCGATGACGCGGAGGAAGTATGAATGTGAGACCTTCCGTGCCTGGCGAAGTGATCTTTCGTACCAGGCTGGTCGCTAGTCATGGTGGTCTTTAGTTACAGGTTTTCACTGTACTTAGCATCTGAGAAGGGTTGGTCTTCAATTAAGTTGGTTATGGGCTTTGAGCAGTGTCAGCTCCAGTGCCAGTTCAAGCAGGTCAGCGACCCTGTGGGGTGGGGGGGGGGAGCGGGTTACTTGGACCCGTTTGAAAAAAGAATTATTAACGGGAGAGCTTGGAAGCTCAGGGCCCTACGCTATGCTTTTATGCCTAGTTCATCATGCATGCTATTAGAACTGATGGAAATGTTTTTTTCCATTGATTGGTTACATCATTGTATTGCAAAAACATTTCAATCGGTTTGAATATGAGTTACGCAAAATTAATTCCAGAATTTATTGGGTTATATAAACTTTCTCTTTGCATTCGAGGGTAATACGACACCGTTCTCCACCTTGATGACCTAGGCGAAAAAAACATAGAGATGTTATGTATTTTTTCATTTCTCCAACTGAAGTATTTTTGAGAAGAAGTTTTGAGGCTGCCTCCAGTTTGATAGTATTTACACAATTGGGTGAACTCACCCATTCCACAATTCTCTGCAAATCTGAACCATTCCATTATTATACAACGTTTCGGCACTTGGCGATCGTCCGGTAATAACAATGAATACCGTGGAAGCCACACAAGAGCAGGATATATACGCAGAGTATAGCGCCAAAAAAAGATGCAAATTATGTCACCTAGTATGCAGAAGGGGGGGACAGAGAGAGAGAAGGTGCAACTAGCACATCACGGAGAAGAAGCAGCAGAAGGTAGCGCGCCATTGCACTGTGCTCTGTGAAGTAAGCGCGTGCCATGGCGTTACGCAGAGTGTAGCGCCAAAAAGAAATGGATGCGAGTTATGTCACCTCTATGCAGAGAGGGGGGAGAGAGGTTTGCCACCCGCACCGACGGCAGGGCGCTGGGCAGTAGCAAGCTATGACTAGTCGACTGTGAGTATGAGTCAGGTGTGAAGCAGGGAGACAGGGTGATAGGAAACAGGTGTAGAGTGACGACTTGCCCCCGATGGCGGGTCGCCGAGTCGCAGAAAAAGTCAAAGTATGTCAAGTGTCAAGTGTGATGAAGCAGTGCGGTCAAAAAGTGAAAAAGAGGCAAGTGCAGATGGTAGCCCAGGTAATGAAAGTAGTATACTAGTACATGTATATGTACAGTATGGTGTAATATTATGCTATATGCATTATAGAAGGTCCCAGCCGGTGCTTGTGTTAACTGTTGGCTTGGTGTCACGTATTTCAATAACCCTTGACTTTTTCTGCGACTCGACGACCCGCCATCGGGGACGTCACTCTACACCTGTTTTCTATCACCCTGTCTCCCTGCTTCACACCTGACTCATACTCACAGTCGACTAGTCATGGCTTGCTACTGCCCAGCGCCCTGCCGTCGGTGCGGGTGGCAAACTTCTCTCCCCCCCCCCCCCTCTCTGCATAGAGGTGACATAACTCGCATCCCTTTCTTTTTGGCGCCACAATCTGCGTAACGACATGGCACGCGCGCTCACTTCACAGAGCACAGTGCAATGGCGCGCTACCTTCTGCGGCTTCTTCTCCGTGATGTGCTAGTTGCACCCTCTCTCTCTCTCTGTCCCCCCCCCTTCTGCATACGAGGTGACATAATTCGCATCATTTTTTGGCGCTATACTCTGCATATATATACTGCTCTTGTGTGGCTTCCACGGTATTCATTGTTATTACCTGACGATGGCCAACTGCCGAAACGTTGTATTATAATGGAATGGTTCAGATTTGCAGAGACTTGTGGAATGGGTGAGTTAGCCCAATTGTGTAAATACTTAAGTATTTTTTCAAGATAATATAACCTAGGATTCGAACCCGCACTATCGTCCTGCAATCATTATCCCGATACACTTTGCATACATACTCATTCTTCCAAGTTGCTTCACGTTATGATCTTGCATTTGAAACCCCTATTTGAATATTGTGGCCAGCTGTCTTTGATGGTACGGTACTGTGGGACAGTTTGCTGTGACACCTCGAGACGGTTTGCTGGGACACCTCGAGTTGCTCGTTCCGAACGACGTGGTGCTGCTGGCTGGTCAGCGGTGTTTGGCTCAACATCAACAACAACTGCAGTGTCGTCCAAGGGTTGCTTGATGACGTGTCGGCGGTTGCGACGAACAGTGCCGGTGTTTGTCTCCACATTGTACGAACGGTTTGACAGGCGTTCCACTACTTTCCCTTCTTTCTTCAAGTCTGGGATACACACCTCGTCACCGGGCTCTAATGGCGGCAGAGGTCGGGCAGCATGGCGGCTGTCGTAAACCTCTTTCTGCTTCTCCTGCAGGGTGTGCTCAGTGGTCAGGAGAGCGGTGATGTCGGGCCATTCTGGGTGAAGCTGCTCTGCAGACGTCATGACAGTCGTGCGGATACGTCGACCGTACAAAAGCTGAGCTTGCGCAAAGCCGTTGGCTACCGGCGTGTTGCGATACGCTAAGAGAGCATCAGGCAGACTCAGGTTCTTCTTGAGAAGCTCCTTAGCAGTTCGGACAGCTCGTTCTGCTTCGCCGTTCGATTGGAGGTAGCGAGGACGGGAGGTTCGGTGACTGAAGTCGTACAAGTGGGCAAAGCTACGGAAGCCCGCACTTGCGAAACTGGGGACCATTGTCACTCACAAGGCATGCTGGGACGCCATGGGTGGCGAAGAGACCATGAATCTTGGAGACAATGCTGGCAGACGTCGTGGAACGCAGCGGGATGACGTCAAGAAATCGGGAGAAGTAGTCAACTACCACGTGGTACACTTTACTATTATGCTCCATCAGATCACAGCCAATGGTGTGCCATGGGAGCTGAGGGTGCGGAACCGGCTGAAGTGGCTCGCTGTGCTGGAGGCGGTGTTTACAGCAGAAGGGACATGCTACGACCAGTGAGTATACTTCTTTGGCAAGGCCTGGCCACCACACTGAGTTTCGCGCTAATGCCTTACACTTCGTGGCACCCTGGTGGCCTTTGTGTAGAGTGGTGGCAAGGACCAAGGCACGCTGCTTGGGTGGCATGACGATCCTGGTGCCATGATACAGGACGCCATTGCTGCATGACAGTAGGGCACGTTCGTGAAAGAAAGGGCGGACTGCATCCTCTACAAGATGGGCTGAGTCGGGCCACCCAGACTTCGTGTACTGCAGGACTTGCTGCAAGACGGTGTCTGCTGCAGTGTTAGCCGCAAGCTCTTCCGCTTTGCGTGCTGAGACGATTTCACTGTTGAATGTTGATATGTGAAGAGAGATCTCTTCCGCCAGCTGAAATGTTGGCGTGTCGACCGACGCGTCCGGAGCGCGTGATAGGGCGTCCGCTACAACAAGCTGCTTTCCGGGAATATACACAGCTGCGAAGTTGTACTTCAAAAGACGCATGAGCAGTCGCTGGCAGCGCAGTGGTACACGGTTCAAGTCGCGCGTGTTGATCAGAGGTATCAATGGCTTGTGGTCCGTATGGACCGTCAATGACGGGTCGCCGTACACAAAGCCATGGAATCGTTCACAGGCCCATACCACGGCGAGGCACTCCTTTTCAATTTGTGCATACTGCTGCTCAGTCGACGTCGTACGCAACTGGACGGAGACTGCCGTCGTGGTTCTGCAGCAAAACAGCGCCGAGACCATAGCTACTTTCATCGGCAATGACGACTGTTTGCCGTCTCGCATCAAAGAATGACAGGCAGGGGGTGTCGGTAGCGAGCAGTTTCAGCCGATCCAGGGCTGCTTGTTGCATTGCAGACCATTTCCAGACTGCGTTGTTGGCCAGCAGAAGACGAAGTGGAGCACTGACTTTTGACAGATTTGGGATGAACCGTGACATGAGGTTGAACATGCCAAGAAGGCGTCGCAGCTCCGTGACATTCTTGGGTGGCTTGAGGTCAGTAACAGCAGACACTCTCCGTGGATCCGGCCGCAGACCGTCCTTGGAGACGATGTGGCCCAGAAACTTCACCTCACTCTTCCTAAAGTGACACTTGGACTCATAGATGGTCACGTTTGCTTTCTTGAGGATGTCGAAAACAGCCTCCAGGTTTCGATCATGCTAGTCAACGGTGCGTCCAGAGACGATGATGTCATCCATATACACGGTGACACCAGGGAGCTGATCCAGGAGGTTGGTGATGCGCTTCTGAAAAATCTCTGGTGCCAAAATAATACCGAATGGCAGCCGTTTGAAGCAATACCGGCCAACCGGTGTGATGAATGTCGTCAAGTGCGCAGCGTGTGGCGCGAGCGGCAGTTGCCAAAACCCATTAGCTGCGTCTAGTGTGGAGAACACCGTGGCATCAGGCAGCGAGGAAAGCGCGTCATCCAGTGTTGGCAGCTGAAAAAGTTTCTCGTTTTACGCATGCGTTGAGGCGCTTCAAATCAACGCAGATGCGCACTTTCCCATTGGGCTTTAACACTGGAACTATTGGTAAACACCAATCAGTCGGCTCATCCACCTTTGCGATAACGTCACCTTCTTCCATGGGTGCCAGTTTGTTGCCCACTTTGGAGTAGAGGTGGTGAGGCACTCTTCGGGGAGTCATGCAGTGGTAAGGTGTAGCTTCAGACGTCGGCTGGATGTTTACAGCTGGGCCCTTTATACACTGTACCAACTCAGGTTTGCTGTACACAGATCCCAGGCGCTGGATCAAACCGAGATCAGAGCATGCTGACCGATTTCGGAGGCAAGTGGTAGCTCCTTCCAGGACATACACAGGAATGTCTGTGGATCTGTGGCGATGTGAACAGTGTGCTGTGAAAACGCCATGAACAGGTAAGAGGTGATCAACAGGGCCGTGTAGCTGAATGGTGGAGGCAGAAAGGCTAGGTGGTGGCGACAGTCGTTTGAACGCCTTCAATGACATCGTTGTAACATCCGCGCCGGTGTCCAACTTGAATAGAACAGGGCGGTTTCCAACTCGCACATCAGCAAACCAGGGTGAAGTAGGCCCACTTGACTCAGCAGAACCGATGAATACAGTTTCACTGTCACTGTCACGCACTGGTGCAGACTCGGAGACATCGGATACCTGGCGTTTGGACCGACACACTTGTGCGAAGTGATTTCGCTTGCCGCACGCATTACATGACTTGCCGCGAGCTGGGCACTTACCCTGAGCATGAGCTCGGCCACAGTTCGAGCACTCCCCGGGCGCCACTGTTGGGCTGCTGCTGTGTGGGTTCCTTGCGTCCCGAGTCCCCAGGGCGGTGAGAGACGGCTGATGAGGACACTGGCTTCGATACGGACGAAGCAGCTGCAGAGCGACCCTGAGCTGCAGCCTGGTCCTCAACTTTCTCCGCTTGCCGGGCATACGCGAGTGCCTTGGCAAGGGTCTGTTCGGACGCCTCCTTCATCTGGATCTCACGGCTGACGCGTTTCTTGCTCATGTGCGCCACAACACGGTCCCTGATCCGGTTTTCTTTCTCTCCGCCAAAGCCACAGAATTCGGCTCCCTTGTATAGATCGCGGACAAATTCCTCTAGAGTTTGTCCTGGTCGTTGGATGAGGTATTCGAATTGCGCCCGCTCGTGGACGACATTCGTTGCAGGACGGAAGTACGTGTCGAATGCTTCGACAACCTCAGCATATTTTTTTTGTCGGCGGCGGACAAGCCCAGCGGGTATTCAAACACAGGGTCGGCGTCGGGTCCGAGACTATACAGTAAAGTGAACTGTCGTTGTCAATGAAACAAAATTGAACTATTATAGAAAGAAAAGAAACATGTTTCCATTATTCCCTGTACTTAGCCACAATGAGAAGGGAACGAAAACGTTCGGTTGCTAAATTGACTTTACTGAACTGAGTGGATTGCGCCGGTGCTGACACCATTTCTTTCGAAATTGGATACACCTTCAATTATTTCCTCATGTTATAGAAATTCAGAAAGTGGTGGACATCACGCAACTGCATTGTCAGTAAAAGGGAGTTAGTCAACTGACTACCGCTCTATTCAGTTGCTATTCCCTCGGCGTATGCGCTGGATGAAAATTATTATATATCTGATGTCGAAAAACGTATTGACGTTTCGGGCCTGTCACCCATCATCAGAACCATTTTCTGACGATGGGTGACTGGCCCGAAACGTCAATAATTTGTTCGACATCACTAATGAATGAAGTTGAAGACACCACTGCAGCTGTACTTATGGTTGATAAATATGGTGGTAAAACCATAAGTACAGCTGCAGTGGTGTCTTCAACTTTATTCTCCAGAGTCAAGCTCCGTATGAAGATATCCAAGAAGAAGATTGCCTGATGAGTCCAGCGGGGACGAAAAGTACGTCGCAATCGAGCTACGCTGTTGCTGTGTCATCTTCTATGTGCCATGCGCTACTTGATGTACCAGCCTGCTATGTCGGATACCGCAAACCATGCATCGACTAGGCGCCAGGCGCGAACTGATGGTGGTGGTGGTGAGAAGGAGAGCTCTGTGCCAGAACTTTGCATCCTAGAGAGCGTATGTGGGCAGGCGTGTGTTTACCGCCATATTGCCAAGTGTGTCTTTACCACCATATTTATCCATATTTATCAATCACTAATAGAATAATTTCATACAGCTCATGCGCTGAGTGAATAGCAAATGGATATTGCGGTTTTCAGTTGACAAACCCCCATTTTACACATGATAGAAAACTAACGTAAAACAACACCAATACCCACAGGAGTGATCAACACAAGTGTGAATTTTAAAAATGAAAGCAAGAGAAATCACGAATGCATGTGCTAATGAAAAAAGAAGAGAACGAAAGACTGACAAAGTAATAACACAAACAGCGGTGCATTTCACCAGAACTCCAGCTCCCTTCTACCCCTGTCTGATCCCCTTCGCTCAGTCTTAAATCTAGCTTGTATCTCCCAGTCATCATACCTTATACGACTATCAGTTCTCTCCATCTTCCTAACCCACGGTGCACTGCTTTTTACTACATGTATTGTGTTATGTCACAATTATCTCAATCTCAAATTCTCCCCATTATCGTCTGCAAATGTGCTTCCGTCTTGGATGCACATGTTCTTTTCTCCTACGTATCGGCACACAGGAGTAACGATGAATCCGAGACCTTTGGTCAGAGGAGTTACTTTTGCACCGCCCCCCCCCCCCCCCCCTCCATCCAACATGCCACCGCCCCGCTTTGCAGCATCTGATGGTTCTGTGGTATTCAGTGAAAAATAAATAAATAAAATATAAACACTACCGGCCAAGCTTGGCCACACCAAACATTACACGTTACTTGAATCATTTCTACCTAATAGACCAATCCCGAAAAGATTGTCTGGGTTCGTGTGCAAGCCAGCTCGTGTGAAGTGCATCGTTTTGTATTTAGTTTGTGTGTGTCAGCTCATGGCGGAAGAGAGAGAGAGGCTTTTGCTCGCCGAGCTGAAGCTAAAGGATTTGATGGAGTCCTGCCAGCAGCTAATCAAAGAATTCTCGGTACCTGAGGCAGACCCCGACGGAGTTTGGAGGCCAGCTACATGTCGGTGAGGAGAGAAAAATTCGCGTGGCGATCGAATCTCCGTAAAAAATACAAGCCACATACTGCAACAGCTACGATTTCAACTAACTTCTCGATCGCTGCTTCACAAAGTTCAACTACCGGTGTTTACAAGTCCTGACTGTTGTAGTCTGAAGCTGGAGTCTCATCGCCCACCTACAGGTAGCTTTTGGAGCTGATGGATTTCCCGACTTGGACTCATTCCGCAAACTCTCGCAACATAGGGCTTGAAACTGCTACGTCACAGCATAGCAACAATTTCAAAAATTCAAAAATTGGATCCACTAGGATCCAGTTTTTGTATGGATCCAAGCACATTTCAAGCCGTCTTACCCACAGCAAGGTGATGTAACCAGTGAAACTGACTGATTTGGCTACTGGGGGCAGGGTTACAACTGGCGGGGAAGTAAAAGTCACCCCTGCATACGACATGAGTGGGTTGCTATGCACCCACATACTGAGGAAATAGCAAAGTCACACCTTAGTGGATACAAAATAGAAATCGGATGTCAACTTACTACTCCTTGGCCGTTTTTGACGTCATCACTTTCAAGCCCTATTAATACAGTGTATGCTGTGTTTCCGCACGCTCGTGTCGACATGTTACCTATACTGTACATGTACCGGGTCGCGGAGGAGCTTGACGACCTCCGCTGATTCCAGGTTTCCGAAATAATGCCGTTGTCTTCGTTGATGTCGCTGGTGACATTCTCCCTTTGCAGGGCATGCGCATAGTTGTCGTCCCTGTGGTAAAGACTATGTTGTCTTTCGAAATAGTTCTTCATTACGCTCGCGCGAATGATGTTTCTCATCATGAACTCATTCCGACGGTGTGACACGGTGATGGTCTTTGGCGGGGCACTGGCTCGGCGAAAACACTACCTTCTTGTGCCATATGATCGGCTGCAGATGAGTACCGTTACTTCGTGGTTGGTCCTATAGGAGGGCACCTGCCAGGAAGGAGGCAGGACTCTTCGAAGACGAAGCGCTCGCAACAAATAATAGCACTCGAAATATCTCGGGAGATTTAGGGCCTATCGCTTTGAGCCACAGCGCTCACAGCCTTGCCTACTGCATCAAAGTGAGCTCTACATGTTCGTTGACCTCTTCACACTACACAGAAGAGCAAAACAAGGATTATGTCTTAGCATTTCAACTCCAACAGCAGACCATTACCAGTGCGAGAGAGAAAACTACAAAGGGCTTTGCTTTCTGTTGCATCGTCTCTCTTGCATGCAACTAATGAGAAAAATGTGGGCTTTGCGCAGCAAAGCCTAGTTAGCCCATGCACACGCATGCTGGTGGTGGAGTACTGCGAGTAAGTGTTACATGACCACCTCGTGACTAAGCCCCGTGCGCAGCGTGTGGCCTGGCAAAATTTTATGGACAGTCGTGGAGGCGGCGTCTGATTATTTGGAGACGTGTTTTGCTGAGCTGTCTTTGTGCGAAGGAGCGTTCTTTGCGTTTGCAGTCAAAGTTTTTTCTTCCTTCCGAGGTTTTCCCTTTTCTCCGTTAGTTGCTGAGATGAGTACCCGACGTGTTGCGACCCGCAGCATGGCTGCGCGAGCTCCTCCTGCTGCTGCAGCACCCCCTGCTCCCCCGACCCGCAGCGTGGCTGCTCGAGCTCCTCCTGCTGCTGCAGCACCCGCTGCTCCCCAGCAATGCTCGCTCCGGTGCCCGGGTTTTCTCCTGACGAAATGGTGTAGTGCCTGCACGGATTTCTTGCGATTTATCTTTCGTTCCGCGATTTCGTAATTTTGTACATTTCTCAAGCTTCTGCGCGGCAACATTTTGTTTACAGGATGTAGCCTTTATCATGTTGCCATTGTCGGCTACGTAGAGTACCATGCTACGCATGACCCTCGGAACGTTGCGCAGATGTACCACTTCCTGCGAACTCTGCTACATGCTTATGTACTCTACCATATTTGTATACATGTGTTTTGTTGTTGTTCCACCAAGTATCCTTTACGAGGATCTAGCTCGGGCATTGAAAGTCGGCTCAGGCTTTCTTCTTTTTGCTTTTTCCACTTCTGGACTTCTGGCAGTAGTTTGTGGTTTGTCTCTGCACGTAGAATTCTTCCTTCGTTGGACTATCTCCTTGCCATTTCCTGTGAGCAAAGTACCGATTCTCGCTGACTCGATACTGGGAGTTAATTGTTAAAAGAACATTGTCTGCTGTACGCGTGATTAGAGGCACGTTTCCAAACCCTCTAAATTGGCAACCCACCAGGCCTTGATCGCCACATCGGTCCAGGCGGCTGTTAGAGCCGTCGCCCCGGCGGCCTCGTGTCAGGCGGAGTCGACACGCCGTCCGTCCCGCCATGCCGTCCGTCCGTCCCGCCCGGCTACCCCTGCCAACACTGCCGATCCTCGGGTGCAAGTGGAGGAGTCACTTCCCACAGGTACGGTTGTGTGTAGTAGTAGTTCCACATGTGTGCCTACTGGTGCTAGGCCCCCTGCCCTTGTGGCTGCGTCGACTGTTGTAGACGCGCTGTCTCCCCCTAGTGATGTGACTATCCATAGCTCTCGTGTGCCTACTACTCCTAGTGTGAATATCTCTAGCAGTCTCGCATACAATGATTATGTGTGTAACCCTAGTGTCGTACATGTGGCTGCGCTTGTGTCTCTTCGTTGTACTTCCTCCGCGTCATCGAAATTGTCGCAGTTTGACTTTTGATGTAAAATGCGGTATTTACTCACCAGCACTCGTACCAGAGGCAAGGGATCGGACATAGGCGATAGTCATCAGTATAGGGTGACGGCAAAGTTCTATTTTCTGTTATTGGAAGCTGGAATTTTTGAACTAGACGCAATTTCTTCGCTGATGTCGCTGCGCTGGTAATTTCGACTCGCTGAGATCAGTCAGGTGTTGCAGCCTGCACATTTCTCGTGCTTATGGCCATTCACTCAAGCCCCATCACTGCTTTACCTTAGCTGGGGTGAGAATGACTTCGTGGAACAAGTGGCAGCGCTTGGAGAAACATCGAGGGGTCGGCAAACTAAATGCCTGCAACAGCGATAAAATTTGTCGCTCTGGCTGAGACACTCAGTACTACTACTAGTACATGATTGTACCTGCAAGAGCCGTGTAGACTCTACACGTAGTGCTAGTGATGCACGCGCAGGTGCCGTACCATGGTATACCAGTGCTGAAAAAGAGGGCGCGCTGGACGTGATACTACACTTACCTGCATGAGCTGTGGGCATGCCACGGCTAAAAAAAAGTTCATTATTTTCAAGATCGAGATGATTCCGAGGTGATTCCGCCGACGGTAATCAACCGACCTCGCAACGATCGTGTATTCTTACTAGGCTTCGTTGGTGGTGAAGTAGAAATCATCCAGAGCTAGCAGACGACAAGCATAGCAGCTCTTGTCCTGTGGAGAAAGTCAAAGCGTTTGAGATGAGGCGCGACCAACTTTCAACCTTCCTTGAAATATTTGGGAACGATATTTTTGCGTCCATTGACATCAGCGACGACGAGGACTTCATCTCTGCATGAAAACTCTCAGTCCAATTGTCCTAGAACGTTACTCTAGTCTTCAGACTATCATACTGTGTAATAAGTTTCGAATGGCTTAGTTTATGGAGTTGTCAGTAACAAGTGACAAGTCACTAGTCAAACTGCGACAATTTCGATGACGCGGAGGAAGTACATGCTACTGAGTCGTGGTACACGCTGCTGCTCTGTTTTGACTCCTGCGTACATGCGGCTGCACCGTTTTCTGTCCCCATTGTGTACACACTTGCTCGCCTTATCCCCATTGTGCGCCTTCACTATAATATATTCTGTTTTCTTACATGACACGTGATCGTTGCCGGGGCCATGGCCAATAGGCGATCTTCCCGCCGCGGGCATAATCAGGCCATCAGGACCGTTTGACGTCATTTCGGGAGTGTCAGGACCGTTTGACGTCATTTCGGGAATAATTTAACGACCTTTCGACCTTTGACCTTCCCTCATATGTTGCTTCGCGATGTAAGAAATCAAATCAAGCACGCTCTGTCTGTCATGATGGCTGAATCTTGCCCTTGCCTGCAGCCCTGGGGCCTACGGCCCTTGGGCTGCAGGCTCGGGCAAGATTCAGCCATCATGACCTTCTGAGCGTGCTTGATTACATACGTCTTGTCTTGTTTCAGTGTCAGTCGTCAGTCGTTCGTTGTCAGTGTTGGTTCTTCTTTTCTGAGTTCTCCAGTCACCTACTGAAATGAAGTAGAAGAAAAAGCTCTCTAACAATTTGTACTGGTCCTTTGTTGTGTGGCGTGGCGAGGAGCGTAGAGGCAGTTCGTTCACGGTTCACAAACCCGTGACGACATTTGACGCCCAACAAATCGTATCCACGACCCTGAGTTCGTCCCCATATCAGCTGTCTTAACGTCTCCTCTTCGTGTTCTCGCCATGGCCCAGCTACTTGAGTCTCACGAACGTCCAAGCCTCTCCTGAGAGCGCCTACTCAGGTGAGCATTCCTTTGTAATTGTCTGCTCTGCGTAATGTGTTGCCGTAACTTGTATTCGATTTCGAAATTTTCTAATTGTTTTGCGTCGCGTGACTCGGGTCCCGTCTTGCTGCTCGTTGTAAGTTCGCCCCGTTGTGTTAGTTGTTCCTGTGTCGCTCTGACTACCCTGTACTGTACTGTTGTGTGTATTACAATTTCAAACTTCTGTTCGTGTGTTACGCGTTCGCATCTGGAACTTGTTTTTGCTTGTTGTCGTGCATTCAGCATGGGTAGCTTTGATCTCGTCTTCTGTTGTGCACTTGTGCTTGTCACGGAGTTACCGTCGGACTGCTCCGATATTGTGACTGCATCGCGTGATTTTTTTGGGATGTCCACCTGAACGTTCTCGAGGTGCTGCCTCGTATGTAGTCGATCCATATTGTTTTGTTTTGTTTCGTGTTCCTACCATAGACCTCCTAGTAGTACCAGGGAGGTTTAGTCCCACGTAATCCGTGGGTACTTTACGTGTGTGTACCACGTGATACTCAGTGACCCACGTACAGACGTTTTCTGATTCACGACATACCGTGTATGGAGGCTCACCCACGTTCCGCCAGAACGTGGGTGAAAATCAGAATGGAGCGCATTGTGCGAGCTGTGAGGGTGCTCAGCTGAAGAAATTTCCGAAGCACGAAATCAAAAATATTCGATGAGCTTCTTAGGCCCGGGTAGCTTCGTCTTTGACCAGGTTTGGGCCTTTCGCTTCATGCTTTTGTTTGTTCCGTGTGTCTAAACATAACATTCCAATGTGGATGCCCTTCATCCACTTTACGTGTATCACCCACGTACGCGTTTCCGTTACGTGGGAACTAAACCTCCCTAGTTTCTCCATGTTCCTTGCAGAGCGTTGTCAGGCTCGGTCATACACTGTGCACCCAGTCGGAAAGCTGGTGGCTTCCGGTTTGGTGGGAGGTGTGAACTTCATGTAGGATTCTCGTTTCGGATCAAGGTTGAATTTTTTGTGAGCGTATGGTTTTGTGATAATTGTGTTTTGGCATGTGGGTCTCTCTAGTTCGTTTGGGTGGGCATCTGATCATGGTGAACCACGGTCTGCTGGTGGTCTGCAGGGATCCTGCGCTTTTTTGTATCGGTTTGCCTTGCGGGTGTTATGGCTTCCGGGTGTTGCTGGTTGGCCCTTGTGCGTCCCAGTCGGTCCCTGAAAGTTTCTTTTCTTCGGTTTTTCGGTTTTGCGAGCGGATGTGCTATAATTAGTTCCGTGTTATTCAGGTTCGATCCCTATGGGTTTTTTTTTGCAGGTTCAATCCCTGCGAGTTTTTTCAGGTTCGATCCCTGTTGGGTTTTTTCAGGTTCGATACCTGTGGGTTTTTTTCAGGGTAGCGCCCTGTGGTTTTTCTTCATTATCTTTTGCGTATTGGTAACCGATTTGTTTGTGTGTCCTTAATGGTGTCCTCACTGATTAAAGGGGAAGTTAAGGCAAAAATTAAAATTTCACCAGTTGTAGCCTTCGGGGTGCTGAGTCGAATGGTCTTGGTCCGAGGAAGCTGAGACGCTCCCTTCATACTTGAATCCCAATCGAACTCGCGCATTTCCACCGAAACTGGGTGACTGCGCCCTTCTAGATGGGGATTTGTATGCAAAATGTCACTAAAAGCGCCATTTCGTTCTTATAAAAGCACGGATGACCGCGATTGGCCCATGTGTTGTAGTCTTTGGGACGCTGAGTCGACTGGTTTTGGTCCGAAAAATCTGCGATGCAGCGTTCCTCCTTTATTCCGAATCGAACATGGTCGAACAAGTGGTCATGTGCTCCTGCGTACACCAGTTACCTGGTCACCGTGCCTGCAGGGTACAACTTACTAGCCTGATTGACCTTTTTTTGGGTGCAGTCCTGTCACTCAAGTTGAACTCGAGTTGAACCTTGGTCCGAAAAGGCTGCGATGCAGCGTTCCTCCTCGGAAATTTCTTCAGCTGAGCACCCTCACAGCTCGCACAATGCGCTCCATTCTGATTTTCACCCACGTTCTGGCGGAACGTGGGTGAGCCTCCATACACGGTATGTCGTGAATCAGAAAACGTCTGTACGTGGATCACTGAGTATCACGTGGTACACACACGTAAAGTACCCACGGATTACGTGCGACTAAACCTCCCTGGTACTACTAGGATGTCTACGGTAGGAACACGAAACAAAACAAAACAATATGGATCGACTACATACGAGGCAGCACCTCGAGAACGTTCAGGTGGACATCCCAAAAAATCACGCGATGCAGTCACAATATCGGAGCAGTCCGACGGCAACTCCGTGACAAGCACAAGTGCACAACAGAAGACGAGATCAAAGCTACCCATGCTGAATGCACGACAACAAGCAAAAACAAGTTCCAGATGCGAACGCGTAACACACGAACAGAAGTTTGAAATTGTAATACACACAACAGTACAGTACAGGGTAGTCAGAGCGACACAGGAACAACTAACACAACGGGGCGAACTTACAACGAGCAGCAAGACGGGACCCGAGTCACACAACGTAAAACAATTTGAAAATTTCGAAATCGAATACAAGTTACGGCAACACATTACGCAGAGCAGACAATTACAAAGGAATGCTCACCTGAGTAGGCGCTCTCAGGAGAGGCTTGGACGTTCGTGAGACTCAAGTCGCTGGGCCATGGCGAGAACACGAAGAGGAGACGGAAACACAGCTGATATGGGGACGAACTCAGGGTCGTGGATACGATTTGTTGGGCGTCAAATGTCGTCACGGGTTTGTGAACCATGAACGAACTGCCTCTACGCTCCTCGCTACACCACACAACAAAGGACCAGTACAAATTGTTAGAGAGCTTTTTCTTCTACTTCATTTCAGTAGGTGACTGGAGAACTCAGAAAAGAAGAACCAACACTGACAACGAACGACTGACGACTGACACTGAGACAAGACAAGACGTATGTAATCAAGCACGCTCAGAAGGTCATGATGGCTGAATCTTGCCCGAGCCTGCTTGCCTGTTTTGACTCCTGCGTACATGCGGCTGCACCGTTTTCTGTCCCCGTTGGTACACACTTGCTCGTCTTGTCCCCGTTGTACGCCTTCACTATAATAATTATATTCAGTTGTCTCGTCTTGTCTCAGCGTCAGTCGTCAGTCGTTCGTTGTCAGTGTTGGTTCTTCTTTATGAGTTCTCCAGTCACCTTGTTAAATCAAGTTAGAGAAAACGCTCTCTCACGATTTGCACTAGTCTTTTGTTGTGTGGAGTGGCGAGGAGAGCAATAGTAACAGTCGTGGGGTCACACAGTGTTTTATTTTTTGCAGCTCGTGACTGCCGCGGCCTGACACATTTGTCAACGTCACAACATCACCAGGGAAACTCAATGACGACATGGATCCCACGGAAACCGGCCTTTTGTTTATTATACAAAATAATTGTCAGACAAAGTTTTCAAATTTTTCATTGATCTTTCATTATTACAAGAAGACGAAAGGTCCACATGTGCACGATTGTTGTTGTTTCTTTCCGAATTACATGAAGCCCTTTTCAGTTGTAGTGTCATGGATTAGGCAAGAAAAGTCCGCATCGCAGCTGTGTTTCTCCTGACTTCGTCATAGCGGTGCTCATTTTTGGGGCCTCTTGACGACAACACAACACTCACAAGTCAGCAGTCTCCAGTTGAGCGATGAGCCACTCATACTACTGGCCTTTTTCAACATCATTTTCTTCTCAGAAAACGCCTCGGTGTTCCGGCAGGTTTAGAGAAGAGCAGCCTCGGCCTCGTAGGTCCACAGACTCATCTCGAAAAAAGAGGGAACTAAACAAACCTTGAAGAGACGAATGTCGAAAGACTGCTCAACTCAAGCAACTGCCTTAAAAGACACTGTTTTTCCGCCAAGCGTCACTCCCATCAGTGGCAACGCAGCCGATTTTCCCACGTCAGATGCAACAGCGTCTGATGGTCCATTTTCCCGCGTTTGCGTCAGTTGCCATGGAAAAGCTTATGATTCTGTTGCTGTAGCAGCACTTTTGCCGTAGTGTGACCGAGGCTTGCGTTGTTCCTAACTCTCCTTGCGGACGAGCCAGCCACGAAGCGAGTCCAGGTGTCAGAGGACAGTGGCCAGCTAGTGCTCTCCCGGTCCGTGTGATCCCGCCACAAGTAAAGCCGGCGGGCCGCTGGAGAAGCTCTGCATGCGAGCGTTACGTGCAGCAGGCAGCCAGGATGCCTAGCTTGTAAGTTAGTGAGCGGCTCTCGGCATTCAAAATAGCGTGTGTATGCCTGCACAGGCATGGTATTACTGTGAGTAATTCGCTGCACTTGCAACCGTGGTCACAAAGCTAGCTCGTTGTGGATTGCGGGGAACGGGATGCCATGGTTTCTAGGAATACTATCTTTTTGGGGCAAACGGGCCTCCTAGTGTGTCTGTATGTTGTGACGCCTGATGCCAGGCAGTCGTGTGAGCCCTCGGTGGGTGATTGGATGTCCTCGGTGGCCGTTTGTGTGCCCTTGGCGGGCAAGATGATATTGGCCCACGGTGGGCAGTTTGCTAGCCTCGGTGGCAATTTCCGCACCCTCGATGGGTTGTCTGCTGGCCACGGCGGTCATTTGAGCACCCTCGGTGGGCAGTATGCTAGTTCAGCCCTTGGTGGGCGGTTTGCTGGCCTCGGCGGACATTTGTGCACCCTCGGTGGACAGTATGCTAGTTTAGCCCTCGGCGGGCGGTTTGCTGGCCTCGGTGGACGTTTAGGCGCCCTCGGTGGGCAGTAGGCTAGTTTAGCCATTCGGGCACCCTCGGTTGGCAGTATGCTAGTTTAGCCCCCGGCCGGCAGCTGCTGGCCGCGGTGGCCATTTGCGCGCCCTTGGCGGGCGGATGCTAGTTTCAGGCATGCATCTTTACTCTATCAATTATTATCAAAGAGTATATTCTTGAATACTTGAATTGTCCAAAAGAAATCCTGCCAACCCTCAACCCAATGTGTCTATTGTATGTTTGTGCATGCCATAGTGAGCGGTACATTGTGCGGGTGTCTGCGTGTCAGAGCATGGGTACGCCAGTGGCGTGTGCGTGCATGTGTTTGACTGCGTGGGTGCACGAGTGCCCAAGCTGGGCGTGCGGGTTCACTTGGAGGTGCTTGCATATTTATGGGTGCAGGGGCTAACCGTGTACTTACCCCGCATTCACACGCGACCTATCAAACACGTTCTGTGCCGCATGCTGATCAGGTAGTGCCATACAAGTGTTGTACAGTGCACTCTCGGTTGACATGCCCCCTTTCGAACCCAAACAATCTTTTCGGGATTGGTCTATTATACCATTTTTCTGTCGAATGATTTTGGTCCGAGGAATTTGAGACGCTCCCTTCCTGCTTTATCCCCAATCGCACTCACGCTCTTCCACCGAAACTAGGTGACCCTATCAGAGGGGGATTTAGGAAAGGGTTTGCTCCTACACTGGAGCTCTCGCTATTCCGACGACTTGACTTGACACTTGACTCCGGTGTGGGAGCAAACCCTTTCCTAAAAAAATCATCGCCGAAGTCGCAACCACTATTTCAGAGAGGGGCATTTCTATGCAAAAATGTCACTAAAAGCGCCATTTCGTTCTTATCAGCACCGATGAACACGATTGGCCCATATGTTGTAGTCTTTTGGATGCTGAGTCGACTGGTATTGTTCCAAGAAGGCTACGATGCAGCGTTTGGCCCTATTCCAAAATCAAACACGGGTGAGTAAGCGATCACGTGCTGGTCCGTACACCAGTCACTTGGTCAACGTGCCTGCAGGCTACATTATTTTACACCAAGGTTCAACTCAAAGGCTCAAAGGGGGTTCAACTCGAGTGACAGGAATGCACCCAAACAGGCTGTTAGTTGTAAGAAGCTGAGCTGCTCACTTTGCACCAGCTGTGTAAGTCACTGCCTGCCTGCTGGTTGTTTCACCTACTGCTTAATCTTCCAGCCACGAACGCCACATCCGAGAGGTCATTCCATGCACTTCGCAGCCTGAAGAGATTTATTCAATCCACACAAGACAGTGTCAATCCTCTTTCTCCAAGTTATGAGAATTCGTATACATCTAGAGGTTATACCAATGATTTCATAGACATTTTCAATGGACACACTAGTATACGGGGGATAGTCAGCAGATTTTCAAATGTGTTCAATATGCGGCGCTGTGCCACGATCACTCACGAATCTGTGACTTCGCCAAAAACATTTCAACTGACGATGTAATTGTATAACCTGTATAGGTGCACTACATGTACTGGTACATTGTAGTAACTTGATTCGGTCATATCATTTTAACGTACAAATGTCCCTCCGGACCAGTCAAATATGTGGTAGCTACAGCCCTGGCATACATGATGCCGTGCACTATGTCCACATGCGCACATCAATATTCAGCACATGAGGACAAATGGTTTGGTGTCATTGAAAAATACTTGATGTCACAAGAGTTTGTTGCAAAGCGCATTTCATTGGTGCATTACACCTCCAAAGCTCACCTATCTTGGACATTAACGTCGACACCCTTTTTTATCAGCAGCTTACACAGTGCTCTCTCACTCTCTCTCTCTCTCTATCTCTCTCTTTTGATCTTCCTTTCTCCATTCTTGATTATCATCAACTGCTATCGAGTACGAGAGTACAGTCTGTATCGGCTATTGAGTGAACGGATAGAAGAATATATTGGCTACAGTGATCTTGGTACGAAATATCAAAATCAAAACATATTTTATCCAGTAAAAATATCACTATAACCAATATTATCGGATGTAATGATATATGTATATGTTATCGCATGGTTGCGAGGGCCTTATGTATCTATTATTGCACGATTAAAGAGTTCATATATTGACCGATTATGAGGGCAATAATAGATTTATCATGCCATACCATACCTTTAAAACTGTTTTTAGCTTTGTTTATAGGAAGAAAGGAATACTATTTTAATAGTACATAGTATGTACATATGCCGTTTACATTGGACATTACTTTTCTGTAAACAGAAGTTTTCAGTTGTCACTTGTTGTATGTTCCTCAAGTTCTTTGACTGAGAATCTGACAGTTTGGGTTAAAATCCCAACATTTGGCTTCAGATTTTTTCTTCTTTCGGTTCTGATTTTTTTCTAAGTTGAGGAAAAAGTTCTAAGTCCTCGGGCTAAGTGGTCAATAATAAGTGGTCAATAATAAGTGGTCAATATAAGCGGTCACTATATGCTGATATTTGACCGCTTAGGCTGTGTTTACATGAGAAATTTCAGCCCGGGTTGAAAGTCTGTACGACAGACAAAAGAGGTGAGCGTTTACGTGAAGACTGTTGACCCGGGTCAAATACTGATATGCCGCCAAAAGTCCACTTCTACAGTCCTGTATGGTCATGTGAATCTGTTCGCGCGAAACTTGCATCTGCAGTGCCGTTCAAACCTGACGCGAGATACGCACAGAAGTACGTTTGTACGATTTTCTTGACCCGGGTTGATTTCAACCTTCCCTCCCCTTGGGGGGAGGGTTGAAATCAACCCGTCATGTAAACGCGCCATTCATTTTATGCACATGGCGGGTTGAAATCTGACCCGGGCCGAACTCAACCCGGGTTGAAACGCCTCATGTAAACACCGCCTTAGAGATCACAAGTTTCTGTGGGGGTCAATAATAAGAGAATGATATGGCATATTATTGGCCCGAGAGGTTAGCCCGAGGGCTAACCTCTCGGGCCAATAATATGCCATAAGGCCCGATAACAAGGATAACAAATTTATAAAATGGCCCACAGAGCAGACCATTGGGCTGCTGTTGAAACTAGCCCAAATGCCAATAAATTATGATCATTATCAAAACAGGAAAAATGAAGATATTTCTCCTACACCCTAACAAAAAGTCTGCTACAGGCCATCAGAGAGTATAGAGCACAGAAAGACGTAGACAGAAAAAAGTGCCGGCAAGGCATCGTCATAGCAATAGACATGACAACCACAATAAACCACAGCAGAATCATAATTTCAGTTGAAAAATTAAGAGTGCTACCACAAAGAGTTTCCTCATGTTTACATGTGTATCAGGAAGTTGTCAAATACCGTACTGCAAATTTGACAAATCCCTGGTGTGTAATTCTGGGGACAATTTTTCTTCTTCTTTTCAGCTCCAGACAGCTGTATTTTTCATTGCAAAGCATTCCTGAATTGTTGTGTTTGTTGTTCAAGCAAAGGTGAAGGCAGAGGACAGATGAGCCTGGTAAGAGTTCTGCGTGGAACATGAAACACAGGTAGGCCCCGGCGGATAATGCTAGTTATTTTCAGCAATTATGCTACTAGCACTGCTAGTAAAAGTGGCACATTATGCTAGTTTTAATGCTCGTTATGCTCGTTATGCTCAATTTAATGCCACTATATATGGGGTCAAAAAGTGTCACGGATGGACTTCACGCAACTCCACTAACAGCAACACCTTAAACAGCTGCACAGTCTGGGACCAAGGCAAGAACTTTGTGGCCTGGAACTTGCAGCTGTATTGACAAAACTGTGAAGAGCTCTCGAGCTAGTTCGGTACCAGCTAGGCTATTGGACAGTACAGAGAAACGTACGAGGCGTTGGTGTATGTTGAAATCGCCATCGACGTAGCGGAGGACAACAGCAAGTGCCTCACCAAGGCGTGAAGTACCATCGAAAATAACGGTGAGATGAGCTGCAGATGCAATCTCCTTCTTGATGGTAGACTGCTCATTCTGCAACAGGAATGGCACCGACTGTGCCATGTGAGTGCTGTACGTCATGCGACAGTAGTTGCTTTCAAGCAACGGACGAAGGTGGTCTATCTTACTCAGAGGCACACCTGCTTTGAGGAAAGACTCTACAACACTGGCTCTTCGAATGAGGACATCATTGGCTACAGTCAGCACCAGACAGCCCTGTTCCTGCCAGCTCCTTCTTATGGTCTGTAGTGTACTTCTCCCACGAAGCTGTTACCGCTCGCTGGTGTAGCTGGGCTCGTGACTTTCGCTCTTTGGCCGTCTTGTGCTTTTGGCGCGAAATGTGTGATTTCACAATGCTGTTCTTCGGTTGAACTGTCTGGCTGCAGGCACTGCAGTAAATCTTCCCACTGGACACGGTCAAGTATTCCCCTGGAAATTGCTGCACGCGATGGTGGACGCTGACACGAGGTGTCAATGTGGAACTCAGTCCACCGGCAATTCGCCCACGCTTAGCGACGGACTGCTTCCTACTTCTCTGGAAAGATCGGTTTCGGGAAATCGCTGCTCTGGCTGGTTCGGGAAGACTTTCACACGCTGTCCTGACCTCGTCCTCTTCGTACTCTGATTCTGATGCGTCTTCATCGTCAAACTCAGAATCAAAGTGATCATCGCTACTGCTTACTAGATCAACAATGTCTCAGGCTGCTTGCTCGGACATAGCCGCATGACGTGTGTTCTTCATCAGCTTACAAAGAATAATATTCAAGAAAAAGTAACTACTTAGTTGGTGGAAACGAAACGCTCCCATTCTCACCGCCTTCTCATGTACACCCATCACAAGTTTTTTTCCCAACTCTTGTGCCCAGACTCCCAGCCAGAGTCATAGATCTACTACAACTACCAGTAAGTAGTAGAGAGGCCTCGAGGGCTAGACATAGTCATTGAAGATTTCAAGTGAACCAGTGTTGTCGGATGCGAACACAGTTCTACAATTAGTTTGCGTGTATATTTCTCTGCAATCGACTGGGTCCCGTACGGATCCGATCGACCGTCCTCACCACTGCAGTCTGCACTGCCACATTATCATCATCATGCATGATGATTGATCAAGGCTGCGCGCCCGCCTCGCGAAATTCCCATGTTTTGCAACAATATGCTAGTTTTCGCAAGAATATGCTAGTTTTCTGCAAAACCTGCTGATTATGCTAGTGCAATGCTAGTTTCCAGAAAGTGCTAAATATGCTAGATATAATCTAGCATTATCCGCCGGGGCCTAAACACAGGCAGTGACTTTGCGAGGATCTGAAACGCACGATGCTGTTATTTCAAATAATTGTTTGTGATCACAGTACCACATCGAGCAGAACTGAATATTATCCACATGCTAACCGACGGTCAGGCTGCCAACATGACTGAACAAATGATCCCTGCAAGCACCACACGGCAGACGTCCGTGGCCATGTCCATTGCCGGGACGACCATCTCCAAAAGGAATTCCATCTTCGTCTCAATGCTACACTGCGACTCGTCGTAGAGTCGTACAGACAGTTTTGTAGTCTACAGAGTCGCCGTAGTCACGCAATCACTGAAATAAACTATTTTTTTGCGGTCAAATAAACAATTTTTTGCGGGCAATATCGCATATTATTGCTCGCGGCGCGAAAGGAGCTAATTCGCTGGAGTACGGGCAACAATCACGTGCCATGTGATAACAGATATTATGATGGCAACAAAGAATCAAAACATGCATAACACACTATATTATTATTAGTGCTGAAACGATTACGTTTTTTCCTTAGTGGCTTAGCTGATACCATAACGATCGGCTTATCGGCTAAACGATTATTATTGTAACCACATCAGTACATGTACATTCTGTGAATTTCCAAAAATAACGAGTCCAACATTGCCAACGACGGAAAGCGGGCGCATAGATCCGATGATCCCGCAACAAGTCCGTCAGCTTTTCGGACTGACCAGACGAATACAGACAAGACAGAGGCAACGCACTGGTTGCAACCCAAGAGCTGATGGTGCCCTTCGCCTGTGACTTTGCTGACTCCGATGATGAAGTCAGAGAAGCCGGCCAGGGGTGCAGATCGGCGGATTTCGACGGATGAGCTGACTTGAGGCGCACCAACAAGTAACTAGTTGCTTTTCCTGTCTATGCTCAAAATAGGCCCAGACGCCAGGCCAAGCTTGTCGTCGAGCAAACTGATTCGGGAACCGTCGACAGAATGGAAAACAGGAAACTGAAGACCACTTAAATCTTTACTGTCTTTAGCTCAAGACTACTCGCACGTGGAGGGAACTCCAGCCCCTGCAGCTAGTGTAGACACATACTGAGCCTGCCCGTCCTGCATGCTGTATGTAAGTCAGAACAGTAGTCAGCTCAAAAGACGGCGACTATGATCGCGTCAATGTTTCTCAGATCGCGCTTGTACTTTGCACGTACATCGATTTTGCAAGTGTGCAGTCATGTACATATTCGTGTCGTACTCGCAACACTTTCGATGCATGCACGCTTTGTGCGAGCCCCAAAAGGGGGGAAATCCAATACCGAGCGTAAGTACCATTCTACTCGTTTAGCCGATAAAATCGAAATAACCGTTCGATCTATTTCTTATCGAGTAAGTAACGAGTAATCGATATAATCGTTTCAGCACTAATTATTATCAGCTATAGTGAAACCTTTAAAAGACATGTAGCAATAATATCAAAGGCCCTATTTTTTACTTTCTTCACGTTGCTTATTTTATATAGTGATACATGCACCTGTACATAACAGAATTGTTTTATGGAAACGCAGGCACTGTCAACTATGCCCCCACTCGGCATTTAAATTCATTAACGTATTAAGCTTCACCTTGCTCCTCCTCATGCACTTGCGCATTTAAGCTGGTTCAATAAAAGCTCGCGTACTAGATGTTCTCTCCATTTCCCACTTGCCAGATCATCGATCCTTTTTAAATCCCCTCTGTTCAAGTCCTATTCTCATTGGTCTCGGCTTCCGCAGGAGGTAAAGTCTTGTGACACCTTCGCTGCATTTTGTTCCATTCTGTTGTTGTTGTTTGTAGTTGAATTGAGTTGAATTCGTTGTTTTCCATTGCTAGCCTAATCTTCATACTGCTCTCTCCAGGTTCCTTTAGCACTCCTTTTGTTTTGTTTTGTTTTCTCTTTTTCTTCTCCTTCTTTTCCTCAGTTGTCCCCACCATGGCTGGTTAAAATCGCCCGCATCACATGCTTATTGGCAGTATGTCATTGTGATTGTGGAATAATAATATGCGGTATGCTCATTTGTCAAAACGCCATGCCGGAAGTATTTTCTTGCCTTTCATGTGTCGATCGAAAAAAAGAAAAAATCGATCATATCGCACATAGTGATGCATCGGTTATAGTGATAAAATCACGGAAATCAAAAGGGTACGCTATAGCCGATACAGACTGTTTTTGGAGTCTGTGTCTGCGGCGAGGACTCTGCGTACTGCACAGGATCAGTTGCAGTTGCGAATACAACAGGAATCCACACACATGCAGAGTAGCACCACATGTAGTGCGAGTGACAGTGTGTCTTTGGATGCACCTTCAGCTGCACTGTCCCGAAGATCTAGTACGCAGGGCCAGGCTGTCGTACGAGTACCATGAGTACGTTGTTGACCAAGGTCCGCCCGACATACATGTGAACGGGGACCCATATGCGGCGCTCACAGATGGCCTCGAGGTCAAGCCTCCAAGTGGGCAGATGGCCACAGCTACAGAGAACCTTTCGAATCCGAGTTCAACATCGCCGTCTCAGCCGCCGTGCACGGAGTATTCGAACTCCCTGACACAGCAGTCGTACGCAGAGTTTTCTGGCTTCGCAGCAGCCGCCGTGCACAGAGTTTTTAAACACTTGGCCGCACGCACAGCCTCCGTACACGGCGTCTTCGAGCTCTCTGGCTTCGCAGCAGCCGCCGTGCACGGAGTTTTCGAACTCTCGGCCACAGCCATCGAACATGGCATCTTCGAGCTCTCCGGCTTCGCAGCAACTCTCGAGCTCTGCCCAGCAGCCGTCATATATGATCGAAAGTCTGCAGGCCAGTAATAAAGGGTTAAGGATGCTCGCGGCAGTTATCCCCATTTTTGTCCAATCGGCCTCTTTATATTTGTGCAGCTGCACTGTTGAGCTTCCGATGTAAAAAAAAAACAAACAAAAACAAAAAAACAAGACCGAAGGTTGTGAGTTCGAATCCCACTTTCGGCAACCTTTTTTTCTTTTTTTCTTTTCCAAATCAAGGTTTGTGGGTTCGAACCCCACTTTTGGCGACCTTTTTTCTTTCCAACATCAAGGTTTGTGGGTTCGAATCCCAATATGGGCAATTATCTTTTTCTTTCAATTACGTTGATACTTATGCAGGGGCGTAGCGTAGCCCTTTTTAGTGTGCTTTGGAAGGTCATGTGACGTGACATAGGGTACAAAATTCATCCTATATTTATTTTTGCAGCCAAGGATTTTTGCTCAGCCAGCTGCTTTTGTTTTGAAGTTTCGCGGTAAACTGCACTCAGAAACGAGTCTGATGCAGCAGACTACATTGTATACCATGGTATTTTTTTTTAATGTTTATTTGAATTCGGATAGCTCAACAGTACAGAAGTACAACTACAAAGAGTACCGAATAGAAGGCCCCGAGAACGGGAAACCAAAAAAAAACAAAAAAAACAAAAAAAAACAAAAACAGCAACATCAAGTTACTGATTATGCACATTGCTTGAAAGCAAATCACAACAATGATTAAGAGTTAAGCTGTCTTTTAGCCAAATAGCCAATTTGACGCGGAAATCTGCAATAGTAGTTGTAACAGTTCCCTGTTAGCGCTAACCTTATCTGCCCTCTAGCTCTGTATCTTGCACCTTTCCCTATCCTGTCAGCACGCGCGTTATCACCTTAGGGCACGAAGTGCCCTATATCAGTTGTGTTGCCTTGAGCAAGCATTGTCTTTTCCAAGAATACCTTCAAACGGTTACACTGGTAGCGGAGGATGGTTAACATGGTGTTCTTGGAGCTCGCCATTGTCGTGGCGATCCTTGTTCTTTCTGTATTGCTATTCAGGTTGGCCAGCGAGGTCCGTGAAGCCAGTCGCCAAGTCAGCGCCCGTCTGAGCAACCGACAACAACCGCTCCCTGTGCCGCCCGCTCATTCGTCCGGGAAGCCTCGGCACGCTAAGGAGCCGCCGATCCTCGATGGCAAGCCCTCGCAGTTCAAAGAGTGGGCTTTCTCCATTGAGCTGGCGATTCGGTCACTGGGAATCACCGACTCATCGGTGATGGTGGATTACGCAGCGGGCTTCCTGAGCGGCAACGCCAAGCTATGGCTCATCGCATCTTTGGATACGGGTGTGGAGTTCTCGACGTGGCCAGCGCTGCGTGAAGCCCTCGCCAAGGTATACGGTCCGTTGCATCATCAAGAGCGGGTGCGACTGGATCTCTTCGCTGTCAGGCAGCACTCAAGCTTGGAGAGCTATGTCACCGAGTTCTCGCGCCTAAGCCTACAAGTGCCTGAGATCGACGAGCTGACCCGAGGACTGCTGTTCGTAAATGGACTGCACCCATCTGTCAAGACCCGGGTGCTGCGAGAGCACCCGACTGATCTGAGCCAAGCGATCAGGTCAGCGCAAACGGCGGACCAACAGCCGAACCCGATTCAGCACCGAAGTCAGCCCGTACGACCCCAAAGGCTAACACCGGAGGAGAGGCGTCACCTGAGTCGGCAGGGTGGATGCTTCGCTTGTCGGAAGCCAGGTCACCTAGCTCGGGATTGTCCCAGCAATCAACACCCAAACGCTGGTCGCCAGTGAAAAATGGCGTGCGCTCGCTGGCGACCAAGCGGAAAGCACCCAACGGTTACCCGGTTGACATACGCAACCGTTACAGCGTACTAGAGCTGGAAGAACCGACGCTGAAAGCTGATTTGGAAGATGTTGCCGAACAGGAATCCCATGTCAGCAACGTTGATATCGCACTACAAGACACGGAGCTTCCTTTGGAGCATGACCTTCTCCGTGTTGAGGGCAGGATCAACGGCCGCCGGGCAATTATGCTTATTGACTCGGGATCGACGCACGACTTCATATCGGAAGCTTTCGTGCAAAGAAACGGCCTTGTTACGGAGAGCAAGGACGAAACACTGAAGGTAACCCTGGCTGATGGCTCATCAACATCATCGGGACTGCAGAGGACCGGTCCGGTAAAGGTTATCGTGAAGGACTTCAGCGACACCCAATCTTTCACAGTTTTTCCGTTGAGCCGCTATGATGCTATCCTGGGCAAGCCATGGCTGACCAGACACAACCCGGATATCAACTTTCAGACCAACGAAGTCAAACTGAACGGAGAGCCGCTCGTTGCTAAACCCCCTTCCGGCCAAAATAGTGATACGGAGCGTCAGGAGTCGCCGCCAATTGAGAGCATGCTCATATCTGGTTCTCAGGCTCGCCGCGAGTTGAGGAAAGGCGCGCAGGGAATCCTGGCGTGGGTCAACGCTACTGACGACGAGGAGGAGGACAGCAAGCCATCAGCCGCCAGACAACACCCAGATCATCAAGAGCAACTGGCTAACCTTCTGCGGCGGTACTCGGACATCTTTCCAGACGACCTGCCGACCGAGCTTCCGCCAGAGAGGGATGTCGACCATGAGATTGTGACTGAGGAGGGTGCCGTTCCTCCATCACGGGCTGCCTACCGTCTCCCCAAACCCGAGATGGACGAATTGCAAGCCCAGCTCACGGAACTCCTCCGCAAGGGCTTCATCGAACCCAGCAAGTCGCCATACGGTGCCCCAGTCTTTTTCGTTAAAAAGTCTGATGGCTCATTGCGCATGGTTTGTGATTGGCGGAATTTGAACAGGATCACCATCAAAAACAAAGCTTGCCTCCCAAACATTGATGACCTGTTTGATACCATTCAAGGTAGCTCATACTTCAGTAAGCTGGATTTACGCTCGGGATACAATCAGCTTAGGATCCGTCAGGAAGATGTACCTAAGACGGCTATCAATACTCCCTTCGGTCATTTCCAGTTCCGGGTCATGGGCTTTGGATTAACTAACGCCCCTGCCACGTTTCAGTCACTGATGAACAGTATTCTCCAACCGTACTTACGGCGGTTTGTGGTAGTTTTTCTGGATGATATTCTTATCTTCAGCAAATCCTGGCAAGATCATCTTGAACATATCCAGACAGTTCTTGAGACGCTCCGGAAAAATAGGCTATTCTGTAAGCAGTCGAAATGTGAGTTTGGTGTCAAGGATGTTCTGTTTCTAGGGCATCGCATCGACGGTGAATGTATCGCTCCAGATCCAAAGAAGCTTAAAGCAGTGAGGGAATGGCAGCCACCGACGACAGTTACGGAGGTGAGACAGTTCCTTGGTTTTGCGAACTACTTTAGAAGATTTATTGAGCACTACTCTACTATATCGCGGCCATTAGAGGAGATCACTGGCAAACATGCCAGGTTCGAATGGAGTGGCCCCCGTCAGCATGCATTCGAATCCCTGAGACAGGCCTTGTTGAGTGCACCGCTGTTGAAACTAGCAAACGTGCAGAAGCCTTTCAGAGTTGCAACAGACGCAAGTGATTTTGCAATAGCAGGCGTCCTTCTCCAACAGGGGGAAAGCGATAGTGCTTGGCATCCTGTGGCATATGCCAGTCGTAAGCTGTCACAAGCGGAGCGAAATTACACTGCTGCAGAACGCGAAACCCTGGCGGTGGTGTTTGCACTGCGATCCTGGAGAATTTATCTATTCCAGCATTTTGAAGTGTTCAGTGACAGCATGGCCGTAGTCTACTTGAGCACAAAAGCCAATCTCACTAAGCGCGAAGCTAGATGGGTTGAATTTCTTGCAGACTATGACTTCACAGTTAATCACAAACCCGGCAAGGAAAATATGGCTGATGCGTTATCCCGCCGCCCTGATCTGCGCGGGTCAGCAATTGGCAATGTAGTTGAGGAAAAGGATTGCCCACCCATCCTACCAGCACCCCATTTGAATACGATTGAGTTTGCTTTGGAACTGAGTGATAGGGTTGCTGAGATGATTTCGGAAGCATATCAGAATGACGAGCAGCTTTCCCCAATAATTCAGCGGCTGCGCGGCGATTCCTCTGATAATCTACACGAGCGGTACTATTGGGATGAAGAGTCCAGGTACCTATACCTCCGTGCAGCACCAAACAATCGCTTGTGTGTACCCAAGTGTGCAATAAGGCTTCAGCTCCTGCAGGAGTACCACGACTGTGTTACGGCAGGCCATCAGGGACGGGATCGTACATATTTCCGGCTTCGTCAATTCTTCTATTGGCCCAAGATGGGTCTTGACGTGAAGAAATTTTTTAAGTCTTGCGGCATATGTCAGCGCACTAAGGGTGGGTTGCCTAGATCCGGTTTGCTGCAATCGCTCCCAGTACCAGACACCCCCTGGAAAGATATTTCCATGGACTTTATCGTTGGCTTACCCCAGACCCCTCAGGGCTTTGATGCAATTTATACATTTGTTGACCGGCTTACAAAATGTGTCCATTTAGTCCCCACGACTTCCAAAATTGACGCTAAGGGTTCTGCTGATTTGTATCTCCAGAATGTGTTTAGATTACACGGTTTGAGTTCCACTATTGTTTGTGATCGGGACCCAAGATTTACTTCTGAATTTTCCGGGAATTGTTTCATCAATTAGGTACCACCTTGTCGTTTAGTACTGCCAATCACCCACAGACCGATGGGCAGACTGAGAGAATGAATAAAGTAATTGAGGATGTGCTTAGAGCGTTTGTTAACCACAAACAAGATAATTGGGACAAGCTTCTGCCTCTTTGCGAATTTGCAATTAATAGTTCATATCAGTCTTCCACTTCTAGCACGCCGTTTTATCTAAATTATGGACTTAATCCCAAGTCCCCACCAGATTTCCTGGCACGGAGGGGAGGAGGGAGTGCCCCAGACTGGATCCAGGATCGGGCGGATGCCGTCAAGTTGGCAAAGGACGCCATGATTGCCGCTCAGGCTAGACAAGCTCAGTATGCAGACAGGGGAAGGGTGCCCAGCAACCTGAAGGTTGGCGACATGGTGCTGGTGTACAAGGATTTTCTAACAACCGCAGAAGCCCGGGATCAGCCTTCACAGAAGCTACGCCCTAAGTGGTTCGGGCCCTACCCAATCATCAAGAAGATCGGACCCAACGCCTATCAGCTGGATCTACCCAGCGCTATTCGGTGCCACCCTGTCTTCAATGTCACTGCTCTGCGCCGGTATGAGCAGAATACTATTCCCGGCAGGCGGCAGCCACCCCCGCCACCGTTCACCGACTTGCACGGTCAGACCAGATACTTGGTGGAGAAGATTCTTGACGATCGCCAGCGAAGGCATCAGACTCAGTACCTTGTCAAGTGGCAAGGGTACCCAGCCGACGAAGCCACCTGGGAGCCAGAAGAGAACTTGCTGGACGAGGCCGGTAGGCCGATAGTTGCTCTGAGGCGTTACAGGGCGTCCAGGGCATGTTAGTGACACTATGGTTACCGCGAAATGTTACTCGCTCAAATTCAATCGCACGTGTACCGTGAGAATTCCCACTTGATCCTTGTTGTGTTAAGCAATCCATTCCCCTCCTGTTTTAGATTTTCCCCATTTCCGTTATCTTCACTCGCCTGACTGTCCTTGGTTACCTTGCACGGTGCTTCAATTAGATGAGCGTTGTTGGGTTGACACGATTTCATTTTGATTATTCCCTTTCCACATATTCCTCGACTCCCTGGAGGCACCTGTGCCTCGCTTAGGAGGGAGGGATGGTGTAACAGTTCCCTGTTAGCGCTAACCTTATCTGCCCTCTAGCTCTGTATCTTGCACATTTCCCTATCCTGTCAGCACGCGCGTTATCACCTTAGGGCACGAAGTGCCCTATATCAGTTGTGTTGCCTTGAGCAAGCATTGTCTTTTCCAAGAATACCTTCAAACGGTTACAGTAGTGCAGGACCTCAGGTCGTCTGGTAAATAATTCCAAACAAGAGCCGATTTACTTGAAAAGGACAGAAAGCCAGACATAGATCTATAGCGATTGATACTCATGTTATGAGTTGTAGAGCCGCAAGTAGTTCGGGTAGACGTACAGATGGGAAAGAGGGACTGCAAGCAAACAGCCGGCTTAATACAGTAACAGTGGAAAATGAATACAAGGAACAAAAATACTGATCGATATTGGAAAGAGGAAACATTGAGGTGGTGAAGAAGTGGCGTGATATTAGCTTGGGGTGATGCGCCACAAGCAACTCGTACAGCGCGCCGGTGGAGTGAGGCTAGCTTGTTTCTATTTTTAGCGGATATAAACGAAAGGTTAACAGGGAGAGCATATTCTAGATCAGGCTGAATAACACCGACAACGAAAGTACGGCGGGCAAACAGGTTCATCTGGCGGAAAGATCGACGCAGTACACCGATCTTCCGTGAGGCTTTCCGGACGACATTGTTAATGTGTTGGTCAAAGGACAGCTTATTGTCAACAACGACTCCTAAGCATCTGGTGCTTTCCACTTCCCCTAGCGTAACATTTGACAAGGTGATTTGCAGTTGTTGCCTTTGTTGTGTGGGTATACGTTGTACATGTACATCATTCCCTTTGATCTTGAACTATATGTACATGTACTATCGGCTGCTTCTTAAAAAGGTTTTTCTGGAGGCTGCGATAGTTTTCACCTTGCAAACAAACATGGCTTCTTTTCCTCAAATAGCAGGGAGCAGCAAGTTGGAACAAAAACAGCACAGTGTAGTCACTTCACACCATGGAGCATTAAAACACTGGTACTTGCTGCTCCTTGCTTGGTTGGTTGGTTGGTTGTGTTTATTTGAATTCGTAAACCGAACGGACTGAACATGTCCAATGACAAGGAATAGAATGAAGTCCAAGTAACCCAGGAATGGGGACACAGATGAAAAGAAAATACATGGGAACAGAAGGCTCTCAGCAAAGGAAGAAGAGAAAAGAAGGAAAGAAGAAGAATAAAGGGGAAAAAGAAGAAAAATCGTGGTCACGGCGAGAAGAAAGCTTTAGCAAAAAGAGAAAGGAAAGGATGAAGGAGAAAATGGGGCGACACATCGTGGTCACGGCCAAAGCCGGAGTAGGGGCAGGACACAGTAGACATAACAACAACAGGAACAAGCACGCATGAAGCATGGGCCATACCGGCCCAGAAGCGGGAGACGCGGACAGGAAGAGAGAAGCTTCACACTCGGCTAACCCCCCCCCCCCCCCCCGCGCGCTCAGGTCACGCAGCTGTTGTACGGTTTCAAAGGTGCCGAAAATGTCTGCATGTACAATCCTGTTCAAGACTGATATACAGTATAGCGTGTAGAAAACATGTGTGATGAACCTATTCAGTACATAATTGTACAAGTACACTGTACAGTGCACTCATCGAAACACGGATGAACGCGGTTACGTTTAACGCGGGCACTTTGCGATACTTTTTATCCTGCTTATATTTGGGGGTTTTGCGGACATAGTGCGGCAAACTCTAGTTGCTTTGTTTGCGAGTTTTGCTTTACGGCGTTACGCGCCTGCTGATGGAATCCAATTCACCACACCACCACATTGCGCTTTTGGCCGATCCAAACTCTGCACTGACATCAACATCACCACAGCGAGGACAACTCCGGTATATAGATTGATATTGACAATGACCCTGCAGACAATTTAGCATAATATAAATATCAGTCTATTCCTATTATTCTTTCATTCAACATCATAATATTATGCCTTCACTGATGAGCTCAGGAGGAGCGAAACAGCTGTCTGGAGGGTCATTGTCAATATCAATCTGTTAGGTACCTCCGCCCGTACCACGTCATTCTCACATACGTCATTCTCACCTTTCGTTCCGTTGGCCTCGGTAGCTACTTGTGCACCCATGTTTGCCATAGCTACCCAGACCCTATATATGGCGTTGCCTCTCTTCAAATTTCTCTCTCAACTCTCTTCAAATAATCGCTAGTCATAATAGTTGTTGCGTTGCGTTGCGTCGCTCTCTTGAGTCGAGCTCTCTCTTGCCATAATGTAGTTGTTATGTCACAATGTTCAACAATGTAGTTTCAACATTGGCGCAAACGAGCCTGAGATTAAGAGTCTCATGCTCTACCGACTGAGCAAATCTATAAACCGGTGGTGGTGTATTGGATTCCATAATGGCCGGGTCGTCGCTACTTCTTCTCAACTACATTAATATTTGCTTTTAAATCGCTAAGGAGGCATTACCAAACAAAGACAGGAATATCTAGGTTGTTTTTACTTTTTTCACCAATCAAATTGAGCCACTTTGCATGCCTGAACATACAGTATCAAAATAAGACACATTTAATAGTAGTGTTTATTGTCTCAACGAATATGGGGACACCCTGTTTTTATTTGGCAAACCTGTTGCTTTTCATGAAAGGATCCCATAAACCCATTTTCATAAAAAATATTACTTTGGAAATCTTGTGAGAAATTACTTTCTTTTCTCCTTTTTTGAGGAAAAGGGCAGCTTTGCATTTTGCAATTTTCGGTGGAGTGCTTAGTCCCAATGACATTTTCCTACTTTCTTTACAATCCAAACCGAGTCGGTTTGTATTCCCGAAAGTTTCAATGCAATTCTGCAAGAGATTATAAAGATAACAATTATACCGTACTGGCAATATATCTTGCCGCGTAACGCGTAACGCAGGGGGGTGCGGCGTAACGCGCGACCAGGCTAGTGCGACCAATTTTCGTAGAGTTCGTAACGCGCGTCCGGCGGGGTGCGGCGATCTTTTCATTGCAGTTTGCACTGCAAAAAAAGGCTGAAAACTTGCTGTGAAAGCACGTGTACCGTGTGGTGAAAAGTAGTTTTTGGAGGAAGCGCTCTTCCCCTATGTCACTTTCCTTTTGATGATCTTTTTGTGAACAGATCACTCTGATAGTTAAAATAATATACAGTCTTCTATTGATATCGTTGTCGCCCTTTGCCGTCGGGTTTGTAACAGTTGGATAGCAACTGAATTTCTGTGCCTTCAATGTGGATGAAAAGAAAAAATGATGCGGCAAAAGCAAAAAAATTATGCGGCAATAGCAAAAAAGTGATGCGGCAATAGCAAAAAAGGACTGCGGCAATATAGAAACCTGTGTAACGGCTCCTGTGCGACTTTGCATGTAACGCCCTGCGTGCGGCAAACATGTGCCAATGTAACGCTTCATGGCCTCACTGCGGCAACATATATTGCCAGTACGGTAGTAGAAAATGTGCAACCACCCAGCAATGTCCGTAAAAATTAGGGGAGGAAAAGGGGCTGAAGTTGACAAAACGGATATGGGGACCACCTTTTTTTATTTCAGATTTTGAAACCTAAGGCACCTAAGACTCCAAAAAATCTGTTCACATCAAAATATTACGATTATGAAATTTGGCCTAAATTGTCCCCAACATCCTGAACATGACCCTGGCGTGTACGCTTGCTTTGCTCACTGTACTTTTACGTTGATGCTCGTCATGTCTACAGAAAATGCATTCCTTATGGATAGAGCCTTCCAGAAAGCTCAAGATTGTGAAAATCGACGTACAAGTTATTCAAAATTTTGAAGGACGCTTCACGCAGCTTCATTATACTTGAATCGTTCGCAGGCAACCTGCCTACACTCAAGAGAGCACTGCATTTCACACAAATCCATTGGTATCGTTGCAACGTTTCGGTCTTTATGACCATCATCAGGAATGAAGTGGACATGGAAAGAACAGCAGTATAAAAGAAGGAGGCAAGCAAGCAAAGCGCGGTACATAGTGACAGGGCGCGTAGAGATGTGCAAAGCACGTCATGGCGGGTGTGCATTACTACATATACATAACACAAGCACAAACGGCGAGGGAAGTAGATACTGCTCTACAGCAGTGATACAAGCCCAGTTCCAGTCTCACACCACCAGTGAGGTGTGTAGAGCCCTGCGCCACTCGCAGTAAATAACAGCTGTATTCAACGCCGGCAAAGCGCAGAGGTCGGTACCACAACATCCCATGCATGATGCTAAAGGTAGCTGAGCAAGAAAGATGATTGCAGACCATGGTAGAATGTGGAAGAGCATACTCCATAAAAGGTGGTAGCCAAGGCACGTGAATGCATGCATTGCCCACACACATGTGCCGAGTGCCTCACCCAGAACGCATGCTAGAAGCCAATAAGGCCGCACAGGTGGTGTTATAGCAGATCCCAGCCACTGTTGTTGTTGATTTCCGGGGATCGCTCCCTGATGTTGATGGCCTCCCGGATCCTCCTCCTGGGGCGGTCACGCTCAGAACCGAGAACCCAGATACCCGAGAAGGCCATTGCTCCCAATGGCAATGGGTCAGATGCATGCTTGGCTGCGAAATGCTCACCCAGCGCGGTGCCGCTCACTGTGTTGCGTGCGTAGTCGTTGTGTTCTTTTGTCCTGGTGCGAGGCTGCGGTACGTCTCTCCGACATATTTATCACCACATTTGCACTCGAGGTGGTATACGACGTTTCGCTCTGTGCATGCTTCTGAACCAGACATGCAGGCGACACAAGCAGCCTTGGGCCGCCCCCGTTTACGGGGCTTGGACGGGTCTACATACCTGCGGCATGGTGGTTTGCGGAGGGCAGACGTGCAAATCATAGAACTTAGACGGCGGTTCCTGTAGATCAGCTGGGCATTTATCTTGTACTTCCGGAGTAATTTATGAATTTTGTTGTGGATATACTCGGTGTGAAACGGTAGGTTGAGGGTGACACGGTATTCATTCTGCACTCTGCCACGTCGGGGGCGCATAGCTTGTTCACGTGCCGAAACTATAACTGACTCTGGGAAGTTGTTGAATTTTAGGATGTTGGTTACTTTTTCTTCACTTCTTTTGAGGGTGTCAGCATCGGAGAATAGACGGACGGCACGCAGGAACTCAGAGGAAGCAATTGCTTTCTTTTGCTGGTAGGGAACTGACGAGTTGTAGTCTGATACCAGTCCGCTGTGACATGGCTTGCGGTATAGTTCATAGGATATAGATCCATCTGGTGAGACATGGACGGTCGTGTCCATGAAATTGATTGAGCCAGTCAACTCCGTGGATTGGTGAGTGAATTTAATAATAGGATCGGCATTATTGAAGTGATCCTGGAAACTCTGCAGAAGTTCCGGACCGAGGTTCCACACAATGAAAACATCATCGATGTAGCGCTTGTACAGAACTGGGCTGGCAGGAGCACTGCGCAAGAGCGAACTCTCTAGGTCATGCATGTACAGGATGGCAAAGGGGGGCGCTAGGTTATTGCCCATAGCCACACCATCCTATGCATTCACGTGCCTTGGCTACCACTTCATTCCTGATGATGGTCATAAAGACCGAAACGTTGTAAAGATACCGATGGATTTGTGTGAAATACAGTGCTCTCTTGAGTGTAGGCAGGTTGCCTGAAAACGATCAGTTCTAGTCCTTAAAGATTGGGAAGAGAAAAAGTAGCCACGGTTGCCCTCCTCATGGCATGAAGTTTCGCGCTGTGCGTGCCACCAATTTTGACAAGTGGACTGCTGAGCGCGACAAGGACCTTTCGACATGGAGTATGAGAGATGCGAAGATGCTCGCACAGGGGTGAAGTGGTTAGGGGCAAGGTTTCTGTCCGGTTTCCAGAGAACATTTGTTCGTTCAAAAGCTTCTCAGAGTCTTTTATTGTTGGGTCGAGAATTTTAAAAATGTCGGCTTTCAAAGACTCCTGCGGCAAAATGGTATGTCCGGGAAGTGTCAGGACATTACGTCAGAACGACCATGATTTCTTATCACATGTCCTGGAACACCAAACGTGCACATGCGCTTAGTTACAAGCCCGGGGGGGGGGGGCACAATTCAATAGAGGGCTATATATTTTTCACGTGCTCTTAGAGACTGAGGTACTCTTCAACACAGAGCACTATTCAAGAGAGGGCTCTAATCGCGAAAGTACGGTAATCCCTCTTTTCTGCTCCTACACAAACAAGCATGCACCAGGGATATCCTGACTTACCGTATCTTTCGCTTCCAATGGATGTCCAGCATTAAGTAGATATTCTAGTACGGACACATGACCTCCGTATGCTGCATAGTTGAGTGGTGTATTACCATTCTGGAAGTAGCATCGTTAATGAATACAAACCATGTACACACAAACACACACAAACACATACACATACATGCATACTATTATTATTATTAGACACAATCTCATAGCATGTGACAAGCATAGCTAATGCAGGGACAGAATCCCCTGAGACAAGGGCGTTGAGCCAGCCACGGCAATAGTAAGCTAGGAAAACAAAGCAAATATGAATTAGAGCAGAAAATGAATGGAAAATTACAAAGAAAAACGATTAACGGAAGTGAGCACTATCAAAATTCGTGCATCACCCAGGTATTCGAGAATGTTCTTCGATGATAATTATTGCGTCTAGTTCAGTTGTGATAGTAGATCTTTAAACTGACCAATAGAAGAACAAGTTTTCAGACCGTATGGTAATGTTAGGTTCACGATTTCACATATGCACGCACTCGCACACTCGTACGCACCCGCACCCTCGAACTCACCTTTACAGGCGCGCACTCACTTTCACTCTCGTACTCACCTTTTCAGGCGCGCACTCACTTTCACTCTCGTACTCACCTTTACAGGCGCGAACTCACCTTTTCGGGCGCGCACTCACTTTCACTCTCGTACTCACCTTTTCAGGCGCGAACTTACCTTTACTCTCGTACTCACCTTGACATGCGCGAACTCACCTTTTCGGGCGCGCACTCACATTCACAGCCTCGTACTCACCCTTGTTGCTTTTCCTAATCTTTTCTTTCTTTGGCCTGGGTAGCTGGACTCGCGCTTTAGCACATTTATCTCCATAGCTACCCAGGCCCTAGATAAGCTCTTGCTGGAACATTTGCTCTGCCCCTTCTACCCCTTCTAGCCTTGTCTAGCCTTGTCTTGCTTGCCTTGCCTGGTCTTTGTCTTGCTTGCCTTACCTTATCCTATACCGAACCTCTGAGATTCCTTGTCGTTTTCGACTTGATCCGATCGTCCCATTGTGACTGTGCCTGTCCTAACATTGGCGCCCGATCTTTCGCTCGACCTCACGACCCTGAGAACCGTAAGTACTCCTGCTCTACCGACTGTATTGCGTTTTACTTGTGTCTTGTTTCGTTTCGACTCGACTTCGTTCTCGTAACACCTTGCTCGTCGTGTTAGCTTTCAATATTTGTATCGTTCCAAACTTTCGGTAGGCGCCCTTCTTGCATTTTACTTGTGTCTCGTTTCGGTTCAACTCGACTTAGTTCTTGTAGTACCTTGCTCGAAATTCTAGCTTACAAATCTTTGTGTCGTACCGAACTTTTGTTGGGCGCCATCTTTCTTTTTTCTATCATTCCAAACTTCTGTACCGTTCCAAAATTTATAAACGAAAATGACTGTTGATCCGTGTCGCATACCTGCTGGTAGTTTCCCTGTGTTTTCTGGCGCGCCTGGCGAAGATATCGAGGTATTCTTTCTAGAGTTTGATTCGGCTTGCGAGGCGTATGGTTTTCCACCTGTCGAGCGCTGCGAAAATTTGTTAGATACCGATTTTGATCAAAGTTGTAGTTCACCTGTCGCCTCGTCCTCGAGACTTTTGATTAATGATCGCGATGCACTGCGGTACCGATTCTTGCGCAAATCTTTGAGGAAAGAAGCATCGAGATTTTTGTTAGCCTGCGATAAATCGGTAGTCGAAGATAATGTACAATTGAGAACTGTGTTGGTCGATCACTTTTTGCCAAAAGAGAATTCGTCTTTGTTTCGAGTCAAACTGCGCCATCGTAGACGATCCCCAAACGAATGTTTGGTAAAACTCGCCACCGATATAAGACTAATGACTGCGCGTGCATATCCTTCTGCGACGTCGGAAGTAATCGACGACATCGCAAAAGAAGCGTTTATCGATGCTTTAGATCCTCCAATTAAAGATAAAGTAATCGATTTCGATCCACAGACACTTGACGCCGCACAGCGTAGAGCTTTGGTAGTGGAAACAAACTTACAGAAGTCGAGTACGGTCCTCGCAGCTGCGGCCGCCGAATTTGCATCTGTTTCTCAGGTACGCGCACCATCAAAAACTTTTGACGAAGACGAACTTGTTGAGCGTGTAGCTGAGCGTGTTAGCAAAATTTTGTTGGAACACCAGAAACCGGCGAGTAGTCGACCTCGCTCACCTTCGCCTGAGCGCCGAGATTTCAAACGTCCGCACAGCTCGGAATCGAGTAGCCAAATGGGGGATCGTAGGTCGGATCGTAGAATCAGTTTCCGCGAACCACCTGTTTGTTTCTTTTGTCAGCGTCGAGGACACATTGAATGTGACTGTTTCACCAAAAAGCGTTCCCAAAACTCGCAACATTTTGGCGACCGCTCGGACTCACGTAATTCTTTAAACCGCTTTTAGTGGCTGACGAGAGGCTGCCAACCACTTCGACTCCGATATCGAAAATCACCACCGATACGAACACTTTTGCCTCGACATTTAAACCTTTTACTTTGTTACTGCCGTACTCGATTCTGTTATTTACGATGTTCCTCCATGCCGTTAATTCTGTTAAGTCGACTGTCACTCTGTTATTACCGTACTCGATCCTGTTCTTTACGATGCTTGTTCACGCCCTTAAATTTGTTACGTCGATTATTGTGAGATTTCCGTTCTTGTGCATTGCCTTAGTGTTACGCTTACTGGGGTTCGTGGTTTCTATTGTGAGGGGGGTTGTTTCCCCTGTGTTCACCCGAACTGCCCACTGCGTTCGTCGATATTGGACGAAAGGCTGCCATTTGCAAATAAGAATTTCCAGACGACAAAAAGGCAAAGGCGCAGTGGTAGCAGCTCTGGTGGACACGGGGGCAGCATTCACGGTTATTCGAAAAGATGTATTTGAAACATTTGCACCGATGACTACACTCGCGCCTCAGTCCACAGTTGGTATCGATGCACTCCAAAGCGCGACGGGGTCTTCGATTAAAGTACATGGGGCTCGCAGGTTTGTATCGCATTCGACCATTCGACAGTAGTAAAGACTAAAGCTTTGGTAGTGGAGGGGGTACAGGAGGAGGTGATCATTGGTGTAAACACGTTGACTGGCCATGGCATGAGCATTTCATTCGAGTCCGACCACACACTAACCGCGTATCGAAAATCGTTTCCGTTGCGTTCGAAGAGTTCCGTAATTCCAAAACACACCATCTCATCCTCATCACCTCTATTCCCAAAACTTGACGATAATGTTCCGATAGAAGATAAGAGTTTGCTTAATAAGTTTAATTGGTCTGGTTGTGTGGGGGATAGCGCTGCAATTAAGCATTTACAACGACTTTTGTTAAGCATGCGATCGGTAATTGCGGTTGATGATAATGACGTTGGAAAGACAGACGAAATACATCACACTATCACACTTACCGACAATCGTCCGATCCGCCACAACACCCGTCGATTATCACCGGATAAAGCGAAGCTGACTCGTAAATTAGTAGATGACATGTTGGAGCAGGATATAATCGAACCGAGTTCTTCACCGTGGGCAAGCCCAATTGTTTTAGCGAAGAAGGACGCAGGTGGGACACGATTTTGCGTTGATTATCGAAGCTTGAATAACGTCACGCGAAAATACGCTTTTCCTTTACCGCGCATCGATGACACGCTCGACGCATTGCACGGTGCATAATACTTTTCGACTTTGGATTTGCAATCGGGTTATTGGCAAGTTTTGGTAACGCCCGAAGATCGAGAAAAAACCGCTTTCGTCACGCCCCACGGTCTCTACCAGTTTCGCAGAATGCCTTTCGGACTCACTAACGCACCCGCCACGTTTCAGCGATTAATGTATACGGTTCTTAAAGGTCTTTTGTATGTTAAGTGTTTAACCCATTCAGCGCTACTGGGCCTTGCCTATGGTACTCTGCATATAAAATGCTAAAAACAGGGCCAATAGCAAGTTCTAAAACTCCAGGGTTCTGGCAACTGGGGTCCTCAAATATTTGGGAAAGGATTGCCAAGACTAGGGACCTTTCGCACCCCGCGTACGGATACGAAACGAATGCTGATTCGTCACCTGGGTTCGAGGATTCGTCAGAGTCCCTGCGGAGAACTCGTTTTCACGAATGGAAGCCTCTTCATTCGTGGCACGCTCCGAATCCGTCAGGTACACATTTATTTGGATAGGTACACATGTTTTGCAAGGTACACATTTTTCCCTTGATTCCATGATCCATGCACGTGTGCGTGTAAATACCCGTACGCCAAGCTACCGGCGCCCGCGGCCGTATTCGTAGTTGCCATGCACATTTGCATGACGACTTGCGAAACCTGAAATCTGTTTTCATCGAAACGATTACGAGCCGAATCAAACTTTCGTTTCGCATTCGTTTCGTAGCAAATGCGAAAGGTCCCTACTATCAACCACAGGGTGACAGAATCGATACAGTCCCCAAAAAGAATAGCGCCTCACAATAGGGGACGCAAGTTTGCTCAAATTGCGTGATATACGCCAAATACGTGAAATTGCAGCTGAAAGATCGCTGAAAAGAGAAGAAAAAAAAACGCATAGTGTTTCCAAGCGGGATTCGTACCAACGACCAATGGTACAAGAGTCAGGATCGTGATCCAACTGACTAACAGTGCTTTTACATACCAGACAGTGCCAGAAATCACTATATATCCCATGACGTCTATAGACGTCATCCCGCGCATGGGGGCATTTTCAATGACGTCTATAGACGTCATCAGCGTTCAATGGGTTAATCTATCTCGACGACATAATTGTTTTTGGTCGCACACGGGAAGAGCATGCGGAAAATCTTTTAGCTGTTTTGAAAGCTCTCGAGAGCGCAGGTCTTAAGATTAAACCTAGGAAATGCAATTCGCTGCGTACGGATGTTTCTTTTCTGGGACATTGCATTTCAGAAAAAGGGGTTACACCAAGTGTAAAGAAAGTAGATCAAGTTTCTGAGTGGCCGATTCCGAAGACAATCAAACATGTACAGGGGTTTGTGGGTTTCGCCAACTATTATCGCCGCTTCATTCGTAACTTTGCTCGTGTTGCTGCACCTTTGACGAAATTGTCCAGGAAAGGTCAAGTTTTTCAGTGGGGTAAAGAACAGTTGGACGCATTTATGAAACTAAGATCCGAACTCGCAACTGCACCTGTTTTGCCGTATCCTAACTGGAACCGTCCGTATATTTTAGACACTGACGCATCGAATTCCGGACTTGGCGCAGTTCTTTCACAGCTTGATGACGATGGTGTAGAACGACCAATTGCGTTTGCTAGTCGTAGTTTATCGGACCCGGAACGAAATTACAGTACAACGCGACAAGAACTTCTTGCGGTAGTATGGGCGACAGAACACTTTCGAGTCTACCTTTTGCATGCGCAGTTTCAGATTTGTTGCGATCACCAAGCGTTGAAATGGCTACGTACTTTCAAAAATCCAAGGGGACAAGTTGCCCGTTGGATCGAACATTTGTCGGAATATGATTATGCATGGATACATCGCCCGGGCGCACAACACGGAAACGCAGATGGTCTTTCAAGATACCCTGTCGATGATGCGCCGCCCACGATTAACTCGCTACATTTTCTAGGCAGTGATGAGGCATGTAGGAAATGGCAAGAAGCTACTGAAAACGATCAAGATCTTAAAGAAATCAAAAACCTATTACAAAGCGACAACCGCAATAAGCAACCGACTCGTCCAGGCGCACGTGCTCTATGGACCGAAAAAGGTAAACTTTTTGTCGACAATGGTTTGGTTTATCGAAGACTTCAGATTAATGCTAGCCAATTGATTGTTCCTCGCACATTTCGTAGTCGTATTATTCGTGAAGCGCACTCGACAGCAGTGACCGGCCATTTCGCCACACGACGCACGATTGCATTAGTCGCGAAAAAGTATTTTTGGATTGGGTTTCGCGCTGAGATTGACGAATTTTGTCGCAGGTGTACCGACTGTCAGCGTTCGAAAGCAAAGAATCCAGTTGATCGTGCACCTTTGCAACATTTGGCTTCTTCCAAACCGCTTGAACTAGTTGCAATGGATCTGATGGGCCCACTGCCAATTTCATCATCAAAAAATGCATATATTCTCGTGGTTGTTGATCATTTTTCAAAATGGACTGAATGCTATCCATTGCCAGATATTCGTGCATGTACTGTCGCTCAATGTTTTATAAAAGAGTTTGTGTCTCGCCATGGTTTACCTGAGCGCATTCACACTGACCAGGGTAAGCAGTTCGAATCACTATTGTTTCGTGAGCTATGCCTACGTCTTGACATTGATAAATCACGAACGACTCCGTATCATCCACAGGGCGATGGTGTTGTTGAGAGAGCGAATAGAACGATCCAGAATATTTTGAAGATTTTTGTTGATGAGGCCAATTCAAATTGGGACGAGCTACTTCCTTCGACGATGTTAGCGTACAATACGAGTGTTCACGCGTCTACGAATTTTACGCCGTATTCTTTAATGTTTGGTCGCGAGGCACACATGCCTCTCGATATTTTGTGTCCTCCGCCTGCCGACTCACTTCCTGAAACGCACGAATCTTTTGCGAATGAACATGTTTTAAAGTTGCGTTCCTCCTACGATTTGGTTCGAAAACATCTCGATTCTAGTCAACGTTGTTCTAAAGTCCGCCACGATCGAAAATCTCGCGCTAGTCCATTGAATGTAGGTGACCGAGTTTGGTTACATCGACATCCGCCGCCTCAAGTTTCGCCTAAATTTTTCAAATATTGGTCGGGACCTTGGGAAATTGTAAAGAAACCGACAGACGTTACGTATGCGATTGAACCTCGATTTGAGAGTCCTATCCGCCATCGGCCTTGCACAGTCCATCGAAATCGCCTTCGGAAATGTTTGACGCAAATGGGACCTGCTACACGAACACCGCTTGCTGCGCCTACACGAACAACTCTTGCTGCGCCTCCGCGACCAACACTTGCTGCACCTACACACACGTACAATACTCGTTCTCGCCCTCCGACTTAATTTAGCATTCTTTACCGATAAGTGTCCTTTAATTCGGTGTTGTTTTGTTTGGTGTGTGTGGTCGGTTGTTTTGCTTCGTTGTTCTCGTCCTGGGTGTGGGGCTTCACTCATCACCATTATAGCGAGTATGTCTCTTTCGCCTGACGAGGAAATGGCAGCAGCCCTCTTAATTCCGCTTCCGCCGAATTCGCCGCCCTCGTCTCCTCCGCCTCCACCTCCGCCCCAAACGCCGCCGCCGCATCCGAATTGCGCCATGCTAGAGCCATGGAATATCTCACCATGGGGGACGCCGCCGGAATTCAATGACTGGGTGCGGCAAGCACCGTCGCCGCGGACGCCCGTACTTCCGTCTCCACCACCGACGCCCGGACTAATCAGGCCGGCACGCCTGGACGCCGCGCGTCGCCACCTTATTATCCCACCGCGCCCTCCATCGGCAGAGGAACTAATAACGGCTATTCGCCAGCGCCTGAACATCCGCGCATACCGACCACCGCTCCGACGACCACGCCCGCAACCTCGACAACGACCACGCCCGCAACCTCGACAACGACCACGCCCACAACCTCGACAACGACCACGAACGATACGCCCGACGAGACACCGATACTTTGACGCCGACGTTCTGCCACCGCACCGCCTTACTATGCCGATCATGCCCCGCCACGCGCCGTACCGTCACTGGACTGGCCCTCCACCCAATCGTCGTCCTCGTCATGTGTTTCCTCGTCGGGGTCCGGTTTATGACCACTCCCCCCGTTGGTTTGTATGGTGATGTCCTGGTCCTGATTGTCTGTCTAATGTTGTCCTAATCGTTTTTTGTGCCGACTTGTAGCCATTGTGTTTCCCTTGCCATGTTGTGTGCGTTGTTGTTGTTGTTTAGTGGGTGCGTTTCTTTTTCTTCCTTTTTCTATTTTTGAACTTGCGGGTTGTATCATTTGCGCGTGCGGTTTTTGTGTCTTGTGGGTCTTAGTCCGTTTGTCCCGATGATGTTGCTCGCGCGTTTACTCTTTTCTGAGCGAATGTGCAACTGAAGATTGTCTCGTGTACGAATACTTCTTTGTCGCTTCCTCGCAGATCGACGGAGTTCGCCTCGCCATGCGTTTGCTTGTTCCCTTACTGTTTAACGCCTACTGATATTCCTGTTTTGTTTCTAGTATACAGCCCGCATTTCGACAGATTTCGCCACGTCATGCGCTCGCCTGTACCTTTGTTGTCCACCATTATGCCTGTGTTTTGTTTGCGTATATGTGTGTGGACGTGTTGAATGTGCGGACAGGCGCTTCGGAAATTGTCTTCCGGGGTGCCTGTCGTTTCTTCGTCGTTGTCTTTTTCCTTGGTGTTGCGTGTGCGGGCAGGCGCTTCGGAAGTTGTCTTCTTCCGGGGTGCCTGTCGTTTCGTTGTCGTCGTCCTTTTCCTTGGTGTTGCGTGTGTGGGCAGGCGCTTCGGAAGTTGTCTTCTTCCGGGGTGCCTGTCGTTTCGTTGTCGTCGTCCTTTTCCTTGGTGTTGCGTGTGCGGGCAGGCGCTTCGGAAGTTGTCTTCCGGGGTGCCTGTCGTTTCCTCGTCTTCGTCCTTATCGTTATTCTTAGGTCGCCTCAAGAGTTACAACATTGTATGCATCTTAAATATTGATTACATTCATGATTGTGTTTACTACTGTTTTAACTATTTTCCTTGTTCCCTCAGCAATTATTCGCAGGTCAATTTAAATTTTTTGTTGTCCCATAAATGTCTGTATATTCGAGCTATTTGCAATTTCCCCCCTTCCTTTTCTCCACGTGGACGCGGAGTCTTTTTGAAGCAGGGGTGGTATGTTAGGTTCACGATTTCACATATGCACGCACTCGCACACTCGTACGCACTCGCACCCTCGAACTCACCTTTACAGGCGCGCACTCACTTTCACTCTCGTACTCACCTTTTCAGGCGCGCACTCACTTTCACTCTCGTACTCACCTTTACAGGCGCGAACTCACCTTTTCGGGCGCGCACTCACTTTCACTCTCGTACTCACCGTTTCAGGCGCGAACTTACCTTTACTCTCGTACTCACCTTTACAGGCGCGAACTCACCTTTTCGGGGGCGCACTCACATTCACAGCCTCGTACTCACCCTTGTTGCTTTTCCTAATCTTTTCTTTCTTTGGCCTGGGTAGCTGGATTCGCGCTTTAGCACATTTATCTCCATAGCTACCCAGGCCCTAGATAAGCTCTTGCTCGGAACATTTGCTCTGCCCCTTCTACCCCTTCTAGCCTTGTCTAGCCTTGTCTTGCTTGCCTTGCCTGGTCTTTGTCTTGCTTGCCTTACCTTATCCTATACCGAACCTCTGAGATTCCTTGTCGTTGTCGACTTGATCCGATCGTCCCATTGTGACTGTGCCTGTCCTAACAGTAATGATAACCAATGAGAGTAGCCGGAAAACAAAGGGGACTTTAGATACTGGGCTGACTGGTAGGACTCTTCAACATCTGAACGCACGTATCAAGCAGCACGTCCCACTGCATATGCTGACTGACTCGGCACGGGCACTGCGACCAAAACGCGGCAGGCCACTGAAGAACCCTCGGGCACAGCCATCGTTAGCACAATTTCCGCCATCGGCAATAGTGCCTCCATTACCCGTATCGAGAGCCTTGGAGTCGGGTAATGGGCATATTAGGGAGGTTTAGTTCCCACGTAACGGAAACGCGTACGTGGGTGATCCACGTAAAGTGGGTGAAGGGCACCCACGTTGCAATGTTGTGTTTAGTCACACGGAACAAACAAAAGCATGAAGCTAAAGGCCAAAACCTGGTCAAAGACGAACTTCTACCCCGGCCTAAGAAGCTCATCCAATATTTTGATTTCGTGCTTCGGAGACTTCTTCAGCTGAGCACCCTCACAGCTCGCACAATGCGCTCCATTCTGATTTTCACCCACGTTCTGGCGGAACGTGGGTGAGCCTCTATACACGGTATGTCGTGAATCAGAAAACGTATGTACGTGGGACACTGAGTATCACGTGGTACACCCACGTAAAGTACCCACGGATTACGTGGGACTAAACCTCCCTATTGTCACCACAACACAATGCACCATAACAACACAAGATAACACACCACAACAACATTCGGCTCAAGACCAAAGTGGACGCTGTGATGAGGTAATGCCCTCATCGCCGTCTTTGCCGTTGCCTCCCCCAGAACCGCCACCTACATCTATCATCGGCGGTGCTGGGGCTGAGTCTGTGGTGTCGGTGGCACGTGCATATATGGATGAGGCAAGCACTGATTGTGAACAACGAGAAAGAAGGCCGAAGGGAACGGAATTCAACAAAGAAAGTAACACGATCAACATTCAAAGACCTAGACGATCAACGGCTAATTATTCAATGAATTATTACAGTACTGGAGATCAAGCATCGGCGAGGACACTGGGAAAACAAGATTTAACAACAACAACAATGGTAACAAGTTGCCATCAAGATCAAAGGAGGAGTCAACGAACAGAGGTTAAACAACGTCAAACGAGCCTGGGACCGATCAGTGTTGATGAGGAGAATGACACGGAGGACGACACTGAGGACGAGTTGGGAGATGAGACGGAGGACGAGGCTGCGGTTGTTGGAGACGAGGAATCAGATGGTGATTGTGATCGTAAGAAGTCTGCCGTTTATCTTCACTTGTTGTCTCACCCTAAGTGTCTGCAGGTGTATGATGATTTTAGTTTTTCTGTTCTTTGTCGTGCACGGTATGCTAGTCAGTTGAAAGTACTTGAGGCTGCTTGTATTCGTTTGCATAAGCCTGATCTTTGTAAGCAGAAGAAACATGTAGTTGCGTTAAAATTATTTTCGTAGGTGCACAGCATGATTGTTTGTCTCACTACACAGTTTTAGCGTTATAATTATTAGTTTTTCACCCACGGTTGCACTTAGCTCTCACTTCACTTCTATTGTCTCACCTTCCCTCATTCTATTTTGGCACTATATTTTGTTCTCGTAACACATCATTGAATGTATATTTAATCATTGTTCAGCATGGTTACTCTTCAGTCACGACTTTCCACTGATGAATGTGACAAGAAAATTAATTCTGGTAAACTTTTATGACTTCGTTGTAGTGTGGCGATGACTGCAGAATTTGTTCTTTTTATTGCTATTATAAAATTGTTGTCTCCACGTCGATTATTCTTTTTTTTTCTTTTTTTTTCTTTTTTTTCTTTCTTTTTTTTTCCCGCACACACATCACACCACATACTCCGGCATGCACTGGCTGTTGGTAACCACCCAGGAGAATGAAAGAAAAGTCAGGAAGAGTCTGAGAAAGTGAAGAAAGACGTGTGTGACCATAATCGTCGGGAATCGAACCCGCAATCTATCGATTGGAAATCGCTGCACATACCACTGCACCATATGGGACACACACACACACACACACGTACACACACACACACACACACACACACACACACACAAATATTGTAACTGCCTTTCTCTACCTGCTCCCAGTCCCGTGCCATCTCCACACTTGTACAAAGGGACGACGATAACAGCATTTCGAAGACTGTTTATTGACACGACGACGAAACACAACTAGACATGACGAACTCAAGACGAATACATCACGAACTCAAGACGAAGACTGCTTTTCACACCACAGCAACACGCGCATGCACCAACATGACGTACACACGACGTACATGTACACAAAATAACGTACTACAACACAAACACACACACACACACACACATGTACATTGACAGCCACACATACAATTGCTTTGCAATGTTCTCAGTTCATAGAAGAAACAGGACTGCTGCAGCACGGAACTGACGAGGGACGGAGATGGAGCGAATACTGCTAGGCAGGTTGTTCCAGCATAGCGCACCCTGGAAGGCGAATGTCCCCTTTCCAGAGTTGCTGCGGGCGGGTGGCAGGCAGACACCCATGCCGGAGTCCAGGCGCATGGAGCGGCCACAAGCTGGCAGCATCAGAACCTGAAGCTCAGGACTTGCTTGGCAGTAACGGCAGCGCCATGCAAGGAATGCCAGCTTCTGCTTGTACACTTGGGTTACCCGATACAGTGAGAGGCGCTCCAGTAGGTCATGTGCGGATGTCCATGGCGGGCGTCCGAACACTACACGGGCACCACGGTTTTGCAGAACCTGTAGTCGATGACAGTGCCTGGCTACCAGAGATGTCGAGAATGCATTTGATCCGTATAGAATATCGGGCATTATGATTGACTGGTAGTAAGCTATCCGACCCTGTGTGCTGAGGCAATGCCGCATCCTCCACAGGACTCCGATCTTTTATGATACACGGTTTGCACAGCGGGTTACGTGGTCATCCCAAGACATGTTGCTATCAAATGTTACGCCAAGGTACCTGGCAGACTCCACAAGTGGCAGCAGGGTCCCGTCACAGTTCACCGAGAGTGGAGTATGCTTCTCAGGTAGGTTCCCAGAAATGGAGATCACCTGGCTTTTGGAAGCATTCAGGATCAAGCCACGGTCGTTTAGCCAGTTAGCAATAGCTGAAGCTGACGCAGACAGAATTGCAGACACTTCAGGCTTAGTCGGTTTGCTGCAATTGAGACCAATGTCATCTGCAAACTGCAAAGACAAAGCTTGTCCAGCAACATAGGGTATTTCCCGAGTGTATTGGTTGAACAAAATGGGGCCGAGCACCGATCCCTGTGGCACTCCGCAGGTGCAGAGAGTGATAGTGCTGCGTGATGGTCCGATACACACATGCTCGGTCCGTTCGAAGAGGTAAGACATGAACCACCGCAGGGCTGTGGCCGTGACGCCAATATTGAAGAGGTCGAGAATTAGTTGGTGATGTCTAACATTATCGAATGCTTTTGACATGTCCAGTAAGCAGACACCTGTGTACATTTGTTTGTCCCGGGCAGTAAGGATACGGTTGGTGATGAGAGCTAGTGTGTCCTCAGTGGAATGGCCGCTGCGAAATGCAAACTGACTAGAGAGAAGCTACTCCGTGATGTTCATGACTGATACAAGTTCCTTCTGCACCAGCTTCTCTAATAGCTTGGACAGGATTGGGAGAAGGGAAATGGGACGGAAGTGAGTGGGAACTGCTGGGTCACCAGTTTTATATACTGGTGATACGTGTGCAAGCTTGAAGGCAGAGGGTACTTTACCACGGGATAGTGAGGCATTGAAGAGAGCAGCAACAGACGGAGCAATGATATCAGCACAGCACTTCAGAAGTACTCCTGGCATGCTGTCACTGTCTGTGGCCTTGGCTGCATTGATGCCTCTCAGGAGACGATAAACAGAGTTGGTTCGGACATACTTGAAAGCTGATAAGGCTGTGAGGCATAATGGACCCTGTGACATGGTGAGCACGGGGTCTATCATTATCAGTCACAACTTTACTGAAGGCTGTGGCGACATCCTCCACATCACACGTTGGCTCAATACGTTGGCGAGTTCGAGATGTTACAGTGTTGATGATATGCCACAGTTTGCGTGGATTGCAACTATGTTCAGCACCTTGAGTTTGGAAATATCCATTGCGTTTCCTACGATTGGCATTTCTGGCAGCCGCACGGGCACGCCTGAATGCCGAGTAAAAATGGGTGCTGTTCTTGTTCTGAAGCCACTGGCGATGTAGGCTTTTCTTGCGACACCGGAGTTGGTACAATTCCCGGTCAGACCACAGGGGATATGAGCTCGCCTTCCTGCTGGTGGATTTGAGACGGGCATGTCTGTCAAGAACACGCATGAATTTAGTGTGCCAAGTGCTCCACATCTCATCAGTGGAGGAAGTCGATTGGAACACGCTCAGGCTGGCATTGGCAAGCTCATTCCGAAATTCTGGAAGGTATATGGTGCGCATGTTGCGGGTTAAACTGGTGCCCTGGCATTGCGAGGAATGTTGATGCTTAATATAGTGTACTCAGTTCGGTTCTGAACTGTGGTTTTCCTGGCGGGTTGCGCCAGCGTTTTACAGGGAGTGTAATGAGGTTTCCCTTTTGAATCCGTGAGATAGTTTCACCCCGGTGTGCTTCTATTTTTATGATTTGTTATCAGTTCATTTCTTCTGTCTACTCTATAAACGTTATAATTTCCGATGTTATTTGCCATACATATCACGGTTGACGCTCTATGTTCTTTCGTCGAGGTTGTCCCGACGCGACCATGCATACCGCCAAATGTTTCGACCACCAACCCGCTACGAATCACAAGGACGTGATTGTCTTTGAGAGGGGAGGTGTAGCGTTGGTCACGCGTTGGTCACGCTACAAGCTCAGCATTTGCGTATACGCTCAGCGTACTGTTCAATACGAATTTCGCTACAAGCTCAGCATTTGCGTATACGCTCAGCGAACTGTTCAATCCGACGTTCGCTACAAGCTCAGCATTTGCGTATACGCTCAGCGTACTGTTCAATACGACGTTCGTTCTACCATACAACGGTTGCATGACAGTACTTTGCTGTTTTTGATTATTTTCCATAAATTTCGTTTATTATATCTTTCACAATGAGTTCAGAGTTTTACTGCTAGGGACAGTTTTGCCGTTCTAGAGAAATAGAGAGAATTGTTAATAAAGTTAGTTTCGAGTTGTTAGGTTGTTTGGCTCCAAGCCCGCTACACTTTCACTGTTGATTCCGCGTGGCCGTTGGATTGAGGGTAGTGTGGGGCGGAAAAAAAATTTCTGTGCATATTATCTTTGCTATTTTATCACAGTTTTTGTCCAGATGCGCTTGCCATGCCTACATGATGCATAATCGCCATTGGGGATATACACCGCGCCAGGGGGTTTTCCCGGCTTGCTCGGTCCAGGAAAATCAATCTGACGGTCCCAAGTGGTTCTGCATCATGGCCTATTTCTGCCATTCACTGGCATGCCTATTCTATCTGAGACACTCTGTTCTCAGTCCTTGCTTCCAATCCTCACTCGTTATCCGGTTCACATCTGGCTGCGGCCAACTACCCTTCACTTTGTGTAGGTCGCTATTGCGGTCTATGTCTCTGTGTGTGCCAGTATAAGTTGAGCGAGAAATCTGCATCATCCCCAAAACCACCTGCCAAAATGTGAGCAGGTCGGCAAACTCCAAAACGCAAAGGCAGCAGAGCAGGACCGAAAAGTTCAAAAACGAAGTCGTTGTTCAGCCACTGAGGAGCCCAACTCCCAAAGTGGATAATCTCGCCTTTCTCAGCAGCCTCCACTGCGATGTCTCCTTGATCGCGAAGAACAGGCGAGATCTGCTCGCAGCAGTCGTGGAGACAATGCGAAATGTTTGGCTCTGATTGTATGCATCGTTGCGGGGCAGTCTCGAGAGCGGAGGCGATAATGAGTGCCAGCGCCGCCGCTGTCTCCACCTAGTTGCTAGGGAAGGCACTAGTGTAAATCACGAGCATGTACTAGTAACACAGAAGGCCATCAAGGATGCGGAGAAGTTGCTCTGTGGCATGCAAGAACGCGTCGATCGACCTGCCACTTTGGTTGGTTCCAGCTGTTATGAATAGAGCAACGGCGACTCAAACTGAGACTCTTTTCCCATCGATTTGTCTATATTATACACATGTCATTTGAATGTTGTGAAGTGTTTCTCTTCCAATAGAACACTTTTTTGAGCACAGTAACGCATTGAAAAGCCATAAGAAAAAGTCAGTAACTTTTTGGTTTCCGGAGCAAGTAGGCGTGTGAATCACTGCGTGCAATCTTACATATGAAATAAAGGTGGCTTATTTTATCCTCTGCAAAAATCTCCAAAATTTGGAAGAGCGGGCCCAAAAGCCAGAAGCCAAAAGCAGCAGAAACATGTCTTCAAAAATATGTCCTGTTTGCAGTGAGGCCTTGGAAAATATCCTGGATCTCTAAGGACACGTTCGTTGCAGACCTTTCTAGAAGAGACAGAAGTGTAAAAGATTACTACCTTAGTTTTGATAAGGCCAGGGATCTGCGAAAACCACCCATAGGTGCTATTTTGCCGAAAATGAGTTTTTGGCGGGACGTCAGTCCTTGAGCACTGCCCAAGCATAAATGATAAAGTTTTATGATCAAGATCCATCCATTTATAGAGTTATGAAAATAGTGAAAATAAGTGTTTGATCTGACGATGGATACACCTTGCTATGCACAGTAATTCAGTGGTCTACTAGGTGTTACATGACCAGTCTTATCTATAACCAACAATGCTACAATGCTACAGCCGTGTCAATGGCACAATAGCAGGGAGTAGTAAGAACAGTCTCAGAACGGAGCAAAGGCAAAAACTGTTGATTCCGATGCAGGACTCTTCCGTTTCAGGAGACTTCATAACTGCGGCTCGACGTCTTGTCGGTGATTACTACAGGCTGCCATTGTCTCGACTTGCCGTCGATCGGTTGAATAAAAACCTTTGCGCCAGAAATGAGTGACGGAAGGTCTTTCCTTCGGTGGTTGAGGTTCTCAGCGGCCAGCGGTCTTCTGGTCTCCTTCTTCTGAATGTCGGCTGATGTATCTGCAGCGGGCTTGAGGTGATCATTCAGGGTTGGCAACACAGTTCTGGTTCGGCGACCAAAATTGTTGCACGGGACTGGTCCTGAGACTTTCAGTGGGTGTGTTGCGGACATTCAATAACCCAAGGTATGGGTCAGACTTCTCTTCGTTGCAATAATTCATGAACTTCTTTGCGTCCTTGACAACGGCCTCAGCAGCACCATTCGATCTGCTGTTGCCTGGGCTGCTGCGCTCATTCGAGAATTCCCACTTCACGGTGAAGGCGCTAAATTCCCGGCATGAGAACTGGGAACCATTGTCGGAGACGACTACATCAGGGATGCTATGCCTCGCGAAGTGATACTTGATCTTGCTGATGCAAGTGCTGGCCAGGGTATCAGGAAGGAAATCAACCTCGTAGAAGTTGCTCAGGTAGTCAACCATAATGAAGTAGTTTCTTGACTGGATGGTGAAGATTTCGATCCCCACATTATGCCACGGGCGATCTGGCACTGAGTGTAGGAAGAGTGTCTAGGGCTGCTGCTTGCTGGTATGACGAGCACAGGTTTCGCAGTTTTCGACGAACAGGCAAATCTCACTCGACATTCCAGGCCAATAAACGAGGTCACGGTCTCTCCGTATGCAGGAGTTTACTGCCATGTGACCGGCGTTTGGTTTGATTTTTATGGCATTGCGCATGGACAGTGGAATGACGATGCGCTCGCCACGGAGCAGAAGACCGTCTTGTTCTGTGATTTCATCTCGGTAGCTGAAGTAAGGCCGTTTTTCTGGGCGTACTAGATGGGGAGTGTCTGGCCACCCTGACATGACCTGGTGCATTAGCTTGGTGAGACTCGGGTCTTGCTGTGTAGCGAGGCGAATCTCATTGTCCTGACGCTCACTCACAGGGCAATGCTGAAGATTGTTGACAGACACCTGCTCATCCTCGCTATCACCGGGAAGTGGAGGTCTGGACAGTGTGTCAGCAATGTGCAGTTTGCTGACTGGTTGGTAGGAGAGCTTTATGTCGTACGGCTGGACTCGCAGTAGCATGGACTGCAACCGCTTCGGCGCTTTGCTTACCAACTTCTGTGAGATGGATACTAACGGCTTATGGTCAGTGATGACATCAATGGTATGCACACCATACGTGTAGTGGTGAAACTTCTCCAAACTGAACATGATGGCTAGCATTTATTTTTCTATCCGTGCATAATTGCGCTCGGCAAGCTTCAACGAACGACCGGCGAAAGCAATGGGGCGATCATCTTGCATGAGGACCGAGCCCAGGCCATATTCGCTGGCGTCGTTCTACAATATGATCTTAAACCCTTTGCATGCTGAGCCCCTTTTCTCCAATCCACTGGCTTTCCAGCGCACTGACTCTCTTGGTGGAGTATGCACTCACAGCTCCGAACGAAATTTATTCTCATTTCACTCCACCTTGATAGATTTTCATCGTCCTGGGCTCGTTGGAAAGACCAGGACCAAGCGAATCCATCCTGGCAGCTCTCAGCTCCATAGACACATCAGGGCCACTTCCACTCCACCGAGCCTCGGAACGGCACAACAACTCAATTTCACATTCTTGTTCGGCTTCTTGCCCAAATTCAACAGATTTTCACAATTCTAACTGCGCTGCAAAGCTCAGATCCAAGCACTTCATTTGATGTCCATCACGCATGCGCCGTGCCAAAGGGAAATCCCCTGCCACGCTCTTCAACATAAAGAAGACTAGTAATGAACAAAAAAATCGCGTTCACTCTGGGCCGTGATTTTCGTGTTCATCTTGTTGCCGCTCAATGAATTCTTATCCTATCGCAAAGAACTTTATATCACCAGAAAGATGAGGTCAATACCTTTCCAACGGTGTATTGATTGTCGCGATGCGTTTAGGTTTGACGAAGTTACGAAAGTTTGTACACTGGTCTATGCGCTGCGATATATCGCGCGATTTTTTTGCGAGTTAACTCGTACGTAGTGGATCAGGTCATGCATAAAGTGCGAGTTAACTCGTACTCAGCACGCAAAGGGTTAATGTTCGGGTCGAAGAATGCCAAACCTGGTGTGGTGGCCAACATCTGCTGGATTGTCTTGGACGCGCATTGCTGCGTGTCAGACCACACGAATGACGCGTCCTTTCTGCAGCAGGTTCTGGGGTGGCTGCATGACATCGGTGAAGTTCGAAATGAAACGAGAGAGGTAGTTCACCATGCCGATGAACCTTCCTAGTTCAGTGAAGTTGGTTGCAGCTGCCCAGTCGTTGATGGCCTCAGTGTTGACTTCCAAACCATCTTTGGTGATCCGGTGTTCCAGGAAGCTGAATCTGGATATACCGGTTTCACTTGCTACTGTTGAGGCGGATTCCGATGCTATCACATTGCTGCAGGAACTTGGCTAAGTTGGCGTCGTGCTCAGCCTGATCTCAACCATGTATTACAATGTCGTCCGCGATAACGATGATGCCCTGGAGGTCTCCAAGCACACCTTGCAAATGCGTTTGAATTATCTCAGATGAGATGTTGGCAAAGAACGGTAATGGGAGGAAACGGTATCGACCAAAGTATGTTTGGACCATCGTCAACAGGCTAGATTCCTCGAATACTTCGACGTGCCAATAGCCTGATGCCAGGTCCGCCTTAATGAATACCCTCGCTTCCTTCAGCTCATGCCGTTTGTCGTCGATAACCGACATGGTGTAGTGTTCGCGCTGTAGGGCTTTATTTAGTTCCTTTGGGTTGATGCAGACTCGTAGGGCTCCAGACTTTTTCTTTGCCACGACTTTCTGGCAGACCCAAGGTGCGGGCTGGTCGGCGGGCTGTATGACCTTGAGGTTTACGAGGTGGGTCAGTTCCTCCTTTTAAGCTTTGGGCGAACAGCTACAGGCGCACGTCGGTTGGGCATGATAACGGGCTTGACCGTCTCGTCGCACTTCAAAGTCTGCTTGCCAGGCTGGCTGCCAAGCTTGTCGCTGAAAACGTCTTTGTAGTCCTCAGTCCAATCCCTGATTAGCACAACGTGGGCGAACTGGTCATCATTGACTGTGATGAGACCCATCCGCTCACATGTCTCCAGTGACAGTAGGGGAGTACATGTTGTATCGCTGAAGATCACTAGCTTGACGACATACTGCTTGTTTTGCGAGGATTCTTCAGGGTCTTTCGGCACGCACCCACGGGCTTGACGTCAGCCTAGTCCCACGTCCTGAGCTTGCCACGGTATGGCCTGATTGCTGCTTGGCCAACATACGTCTGTGGTATCATATTCACAGAAGCTCCGGTATCGAGTTGAAACACACTTTCTTGACCATCCACTAGCATTCTCGTCTTCACCTCCTTCTTCATGCGGCTATGGAGCGCATCCACCCAATCATCATCGTCACTGCTAGGCCATACACCTGGCACATGTGTTGGACTCGCTTGCCTTTCTGGCTGGTTGGATGATACGAGGTCTTGGGTTTGCCCTGCTGACAGACTGACTGAAAATGATTCTACTTCCCGCACTGCTGGCAGGTCTTTCCAAATGCGGGACATTTCCACAGTGGGTGACAGTGTCCACAATACCTACAGCTCTTGGACGCCACATGGTGAACAGCGCACATGTCTGTCTGATCACCCTTGATGGAGAGGTGCTGTTCCGGCGACTTCTCGGATGCTTTACAGGCGTCGACTGCGCGTTGCATAAACCTGCAGGATGTTGTCCGACATGCCGAATTGGCTGCAGGGACATTCTGCACCCAATTGCAGCGGAAGTTGGGCCCGGAGTTGCTGACCAACTACAACAGATGGCGATGTGACACAGGTGCCGAAGAGTCCGTACCCCCCCCCACCTACTGCAGTGGGTGCTGCGCGAAGCAGCCTTTTGCACGCAGGCGAATGAGACGCTGCACAGCATCCCCAACGCAACACTGGGCTCCTGGTCACCGCCATCCGCCAAGCCTTCCAGGTTATGACCAGCTATGGCGTCTGCGCTAGTGTCATGGCCGCGCGTTGGCGGGTTTGTGACTTGGCTTAGATCAGCCTAGTGGCTAACCAGGTAGGTGACCAATATAGTCACCATCCAAGTTAGCTAGCTCACACAGAATGACAGGTTTCTAATTCCACTTGAACAGTGTTTACTGAACCATTGCAATGCTAAATCGAAAGAATCAAGCGTGAAGAGTCAAAGACCCAAAGCAGGAGAGAGTCGAGGATGAATGCCAGCAAAACAGCTCCTTATATATGCTACATTATCAAAAGTAGGCAACAGCGACAAGAATGCGTAAGGATTATTTCTATTTTTCAAACAGTGATGCAATCAGCCAAACTAGGATATAACATTAGTACTTGTACAAAGATCAATCCGGGGAGCCCGCTCACCCAAATGTGAATACAGTGTTCTCCAAATGCTGGCATGATCTTGGTCCGCGATCTGGTGGCTGGGATGCATTGCAGCAGGCGGAAAGCGTAGCTGTGCCGTTCTCGTGGCTTCACTCAATATGGGCTCTTCCTACAAACATAGCAGCAGACGGCAATGCCGTGCTCCCTCCAACGGGCCTGTGGTCTAGAGTACGCAAAGTACTGTCGACCCTTTGCGTCTTACGACACGAGAAGAGGCGCCACTCTTGCTCATCTAACAAAATTAATGTATCAGCTCCCTTGCAGGACTAAGCGTGGTCCCCTTAAGCTCAACAATGTAGTGAGTACAATGCTTACGACTTGTACTGAAAGTGTTGCCGACGTACGACAACACTTTGCGACTCTAGGCCACGAGTTGTAAGCCATGATTGCTCAACTAACGAAAGTGCCAAATCCTTCGCAGGACTAATCATGGTTCTTACAGAACTCTAGAATATTTCGGAGACCAGCTTTTGGCTGCAGAACTCAATGTGTGGTCGCTTTCACGACGAGTCTGATCCGGGTCATGACAATTCCCCGGCCTCTCAAGAATCACGTCCCTGTGATCTCAACCATCATTAAAGTCAGCGGGTCGTGACGGTAATCGCCTAGCTCTCGTTGGCCAAGCCAATTGGTTCTGTACCGCAACAGGTACGGGCATAGAGTACGAAATGTGCCTCCACTGGTGGGACATTTCCATCAAAAAATCCCAACTTCAGCTGAAACTGGTACTGCTCCACTATTGTAGAAATGAGCCTGGTGTTGATGAACAGCACACAGCTTGTCACGTACAACTGAATGCACGTTTGCCAATCACTCACACAGAGCTTTTTACGTATGACGGTTCGCCAGTTTGTGTCATCCGAGATGAAGGTAGACCATAGGCCATAACGTGTGGTCGACACACCCCTCTACCACGTAGGTATCAGGTTCAGTACAAAACTGCCGCAGAGCTCCAGGAGCCATTTCATAGACTTGGTGGTATCCAACGAATCGGTTCCACCCACACACCATCGATTACAAAAGACCTTGCCGACCTCGCCAATACGTCCACGGTAGGTTCATTGCTGCCAACAAGGACAGAGGTAATACACACACACTGTAGAACAGTTCTGTGGTAGTACAGTATGGTTTCGCAACCAACTCGCTGAACACAGCATCGCAATATTCCAGATGTTCATCAATGAACGCTGAAACAGTGATTTCATTCTAGATACACTAGAAAATTCAAGATACACTAGATACGCTGCAATGGTCCCTGAGCAGTAAACTCATGAGCCGTTGAAATGAGCTGATTGTACATTCCGAATGGCATTACAAGAACTGATAATTGCAACCGGGCCTAGAGAAGACAGTCTTCTCCTTGTCTGCAACTGCCAAAGGCATAGTAACAACTTGAACACAGGTCTAGGGTGCAACATGTTTGCATCGTACAGAGCGCTGAGCGTCTCTTCAATTTGCAGGAGGGTATACAGGTCCCGCTCTGTCGCAGCACTAAGCTTCCTGTAGTCAACACTAATTTGGGTCAAACTGGCTGTCTTTCAACAAGTACAATAGGCGACCACCAAGGACCAGTAGAATCTTCCACCAGCCTCTGCTGTGGAAGCCTCTGCTATTGTCAACAAGCCCGCGAGCAGTTTCACGAGAATTCCATGGTATACGCCGTGCAGCCTGTGCAACAGGGCCACGATCACATGTCTCAATCTTATGTTGAAGCACCGAAGTGTGACCAAGCTCGGATGGGTTGAATGCGACCGCATCACGGTACCGAAGTACAAAAGTCTGTATGCAACCCATCTCCTCCAAGGAGATGTCTTGTCCGAGACCGGTCCCAAGACAAGATCCGTGTGTTCCAGGATCGAGTCCACCTCGTCCACACACTTAGGCTCCAGGATCGAGTCCAGCTCGTCCAACCTACAGGGCTCCAGGATCGAGTCCAGCTCATCCAACCCACACGGCTCCAGGATTGAGTCCAGCTCGTCCAACCCACCAGGTTCCAGGATCGAGTCAAGCTCGTCCAACCCACCTGGCTCCGGGATCGAGTCCAGCTCGTCCAACCTGCAACGCGAGCCTGCTACCAGACCCTTTGCGCCAATACGCAACTGCTTAAAGACTCTGAGGGGATCCTCTGTTTTACCTATTTGAAAAGAGGTTTCTCGCTGGCCATCGGCCACAGTATCTTCGGTCCCAATGTTCATGACCTCAGATATTGGTTCTAACCGACCGATCCGCATCGCCCTCTCTAGAGCCACTGCCTCGTCAGAGGAATTCAACACCCATACGGGAACACCACCCACTGTAGGGCTCACTAACGCATGCGCCATCATCACATCGTTCATCCCTTGAAATCACCCATCGGGTATCTTCAAGGCACAGGTCAGCAACCCTTCCGACTTGTCTAGCACGGCGCTAACCGTCACCTCTGATAATGGAGGTATCACTTCACGACTCCGCAAGCGAAGAACGTGCTCTCGTTTGCCATCACCATCATGGCTCGGCTTAACGATGTCAGCTTTTTTAGAAGTGAGCCACCACCCAAAGTGATCTCGCAAGGAATTGGGACAGCACATCGCGTCCAATGTCAGAACCAGTTAGCAGCATCATACTCAGTACGTGACGAAACACCACAGGGTGTGGACTTCGACAGTCGGGCTATATCTCAAGCTTTATTATGAGCTTGTAGAATGCACTTAAGCTTAGGATTTGCCCATTTTTGCGCGTCCCTAGCCAGCCAGGTGCTACGACCCAATCAGGCTACGGGCATTCAGAAGTCTTTGGAAAAATCCCAGCGTTCTACGATAAACTTTGAGAGAATTAGCATATCCGATCTGAAACAGCGCAGTTGGCACACTACGTCACCCTGATGAGGTCAGCCAAGCCGCGACTTGCATACAGCTCAAATTTTCATGTTTCATAGCCCGGAAATCAGCCAAGTTTGCTTTTAGACGTCCTGTTTCAGGATTTCGGTGTTTTGTGTGACTGTGTACATCCACTGACAAGTAAAGTCACCAGGCTATCCGTATCAAAAAACCGAAATCAGGACAAACTCAGTGACCTGCACCACCGAGACTGGTTACGCAACTTTTCACCGTACCTGTGGCTTACCATGCCGTCAGAAATGACGTACTGCCCGAATTACGCTCCCACAGGAACCATCCCGAGTTGCACACTCTGGTTTATGTACTCTTGGCGACAGTTATCGCCAATTTGGCCAAGACCGAAGGTTGGGAGTTCGAACCCCACTTTTGGCAACCTTTTTTTCTTTCTCCTTTTCCAAATCAAGGTTTGTGGGTTTGAACCCCACTTTTGGCGACCTTTTTTTCTTTTTTCTTTCCCAAATCAAAGTTAACCCACATGCATGCACGCATACACACAATATAACTTAAAACAAACAAAACATCAATATGCACATTTATCCAGACACGCTCTCACATGCACACACACGCATGTGCGTGCCAAACGTACAAAACGTGGACACATGTACACCAAGCAGATAGAATACAAGGAAGTGGGGTTTGCCATAGATTTTTTTTCCTTTCAATTTTGCCTGATAAATATTTACGAGACTTTGCATCGAGCGACACCGTGGATAACATTGATCAAAGAATTATGCATTAAACCAGAAGAGATATCTCTTCACAAGTAGGCAAATAAATGAGTAGGTGCCCGACAACAGCAATCAGGTGAGTCACAGCAATGTACGTATTGCAACTTCAATGATACACATACACGGTTGACCACCCATGCCTCAAACCGGCGGGTCAACCACATGGTGGCCCGGCAACTTCAAACAGGAACACACCGATACAACAGACACAGTTGACCACCCATGCCTCAAACCGGCGGGTCAACCAGATGGTGGCCCGGCAACTTCAAACGGGAACACACCGATACAACATACACAGTCGACCACCCATCCCTCAAACCGGCGGGTCAACCACACAACAACATACAGGCGTCACAACACTGAGACAGTACAGCACAACACGGAGAGGCAAATGCATTTGACCCTCCTTGGGGCCTCGTCACGTGGCACAAGATACCGACGTGTCATGTCTTAATTAATTAATTAATTAATTTATTTATTCAACATCTCCTGGCCCGTCCGAAGACTGCCAATAAACATGAGAGGTCAGGTGATAGCCAACCACGGCAAGCTAAAGGGAGGGAGGGAGGGCAGAAAACACAACCTTGAGTCACTTTGGCTAACTGGATGACAGAAATTGTTGACAAGGAAGTTGCTTTGCTGACACGAGGCAGGGCAAAGCGGCCACGCAAGATTTATTTTTTCATCCACCATTTTCGGAAAAAAAATATTTTTTATTCATGTGCCGCGTGACGAACCCGTGACAAAACACGTGCATGCGTGGGCTAACTTAACTTGCCTTTGCTGCTCAAAGCCGTCATTTAACCCACATGCATGCACGCATACACACAATAAAACGTATTATTATTATTATACGCATTTCCGCGGCAGCGTCAATCAAGCAGTTATGCTTGATCCACACGTTTGCTTATGCTGGACATTGAAACAGAGCAGATGTAGATATCTCCTAGAGAATGGGGCTCTACAAACCAATTACCAAAGTTAGTACTTCAGTAACATAGAGTAACATGGAGCGTCCTAAAATTGGTGTCATTGGGGAAAACGTCATCATTATTGTCGTGCTCATATAGCATCATGGTCAATGGGTGGCGAGATAATTATAATGTACGAGGTTGAGTTTCCAGATAGTTATTAAAAGATTCAAATAGTAATTATTATAGAATGGTTGTTATGAGATTATAAGGGTGCAATCATGACTGTTTCTACTCGTGACGAGGGTGTGCACAAACACTCTTCACCAGCGCGTTCCATGCTGGACGGTCCGCAGCAATCCGCTCCAGACGGCGCAAGTCCTCGGCACTCCGCAGCTGCCCATTGTCCCACTGGGACAGATCGGTGTGGAGCTTTATTGGCAGTGTCACCCTCGGCCTTCCACGGTACCTCCCCTCGGGTGCCTGAAAGTATTGATGTCATCTGCTGAGGTCTCCAATGCACTGAAAAAACTAAATAATGGAAGGTGCCCTGGCCCAGATGGAGTCCCAGGCGAACTCTTGAAATATGGAAGAGAAAACATAGCACCTCACATTGCCTGTCTGTTCAACAGCATGTTGACAACTCACCAGCGCCTTTACCTGGGATGCGGCACACTGGTACCGTTGCAGAAACCAGGAAAGACGGTTGGACCGCCTGGAAATTTGCGCCCTATTGTTCTCCTTACATCATTACGCAAAACGCTCTCCATCATCACATTGGGAAGAATATCGTCGAAGGTCAGGGAGTACTTGTCTCCGACGCAGAGTGGTTTCAGAGCAGGCCGATCTACAGCGGACCTTGTTTGGAGCCACAGGTGGGTTGCGGCAACATGTCAGCACTATCGGCGGGAAATGACCATTCTTTGAATTGACATGTCCAAAGCATTCAACTGTGTACGTCGTGACAAACTGTTGACAGTTCTCTAGTCCTTCCTGACGGAGGATGATGTTCGGCTGGTGAGAGTGCTGTTGACCAACACCACTCTGCGGGTACGCATCGGTAGGGCAATATCAGAGTCCCTTCAAACTACAATTGGTACCCCGCAGGGTGATTCTCTCTCCCCAGTGCTGCTTGTCATATACTTAGAGGCAACACTGAGAGATCTGAGGAGCACCCAGGTGGCACAAAACAGACCGCCAATGGATCAAAACATCAACATTCCGGTTGAGCTTGTCTACGCAGATGACACCGATTTCATAAGCCTTAGTGGTCAATGGCTCGCGGAGCTTGAGCCGGTCATAGATCACACTCTTGGGCGGTGGGCCCTGAGAGTCAACAACACCAAAACTGTGTGGACAGAGCTGGGTCGAGCTGTAGACAGGGTTGACGAGCACTGGAGGACATCCTGAAAGCTGGGCTCACTTCTGGGCGATATTGAGGATGTGACACGGCGCAGGCAATTGGCCGAGGCTGCCTTCCGATCCATGTGGTCTCTTTGGAAGCGCCGAGGACTGATCCGAGAGCCTCCGCGTTTGAGGTTTTACTGCACCTTTATCCTGCCGATACTGCTGTACAATTCAGGCATCTGGGGCCTGACGGTTTCTAGCGAGCGCTCCCTGGACGCTTTCCATAGAAGGCAGCTCAGGTCACTTCTCGGCATCACATGACCACAGAAAATTAGTAATTTGGCTTTGTATGCCCGATGCGGAGCGGAGCCAGTGTCACACTTGATCCAAAATTCACGCTGGAGCCTATTCTGGCATGTGCTTCGCCTGGGTAAGGACACGCCAGCACGATTGAGCATGGAACAATACTTTCAATAAAACTTAAAACAAACAAAACATCAATATGCACATTTATCCAGACACGCTCTCACATACACACACACACACGCATGTGCGTGCCAAACGTACAAAACGTGGACACATGTACACCAAGCAGATAGAATACAAGGAAGTGGGGTTTGCCATAGATTTTTTTTTCTTTCAAGTTTGTCTGATAAATATCTATGAGAATTTGCATCAAGCGACACCGTGGATAACATTGAGCCAGGAATTATGCAATAAACCAGAAGAGATATCTCTTCACAAGTAGGCAAATAAATGCGTAGGTGCCCGGCAACAGCAATCGGGCGAGTCACAGCAATGTACGTATTATTTCTTTGTGCCATCTTCAATAGGTCCGTCAAATACAGTAGTAGTAGGTTTTTCATTTTGACCCGACGAGACCATACGACGCTTGCGGATCACAACACAAACAGTTCACCAGCCACACTCCACGAAAGCAAGTAAAAGTACTCCTGATAAGTCTTGTTTCGTTCCATAGAGATAATAACGGGGAACTCATCAGAGGAGAAGCAGTTGTTGAATGAAGGGGTTTAGCTGAATTATGCTATTTTATAGAAAAGATTTTGGCGCACTGAGGTGTAAACACTCAACTAACTCACATATGTGACATATCAACACAAAAGGAATAGTGCCACATATGTCACATATGTCACATATGTGAGTTAGTTGAGTGTTTACACCTCAGTGCGCCAATATCTTTTCTATAAAATAGCATTATTCAGCTAAACCCCTTCATTCAACAACTGCTTCTCCTCTGATGAGTTCCCCGTTATTATCTCTATGGAACGAAACAAGACTTGTCAGGAGTACTACTACTTGCTGTCGTGGAGTGTGGCTGGTGAACTGTTTGTGCTGTGATCTGCAAGCGTCGTGTGGTCTCGTCGGGTCAAAATGAAAACCTACTACTAATGTACGTATTGCAACTTCAATGATACACATACACGGTTGACCACCCATGCCTCAAACCGGCGGGTCAACCACATGGTGGCCCGGCAACTTCAAACGGGAACACACCGATACAACAGACACAGTTGACCACCCATGCCTCAAACCGGCGGGTCAACCACACAACAACATACAGGTGTCACAACACTGAGACAGTACAGCACAACACTGAGAGGCAGATGCATTTGGCCCTCCCAAAAACCAGTGTTCACGACCAAGCATTTCTCACGGCATCGCTCATTAGCATAACTTCCTACAAGTAACCATGGCAAACCCCTAAGTGATACCCACAGAGCCACACCGGCACAAGGACTGCACAAGCGGACGGCACAACACTGCACAACACTACAAATGTACCTCACTTCTGTTCTCAACACCACATGGGCGTGGGCTATTCCAGTCTTTGCTGCTAGCCATTGCTCAGAGGGTATACCGGCAGCATGCCTGACATAGTGATCGGATGCTGCACTTCGCCAGCAGCCTGCACAGCATATGGCTGCTTCACAGACACTTGTACTTCGGTGAGCCATGAGTGTGGCCCCGCCAATGCGCACAGAATGGGAGCTCACCCGGTTGCAGTTGAGGATCCTAGTCGAGCAAACTCGGGAGAAGTAGTCGCCGTCGACGAACACAAACACTGGCCGTGAGCTGCCGGCAGTAGCGGTCAGGGACCCGAACTAGGGCCATAGCCGAAACTGGGTACATCAGATTGTGTGCGCAAATACCGGGCTTAAAGGTCCGAGTCGCTCATGAGATCATTGCTGGCAGCAATCAGAGCGGCAAGTTCAGTGGAGGAATTGGCACCAGGCATTGGTTGGCTGTGGAAGCCAGTTCTCGGAAGCGAGTAATCACAATAGGTTCATGCTGCATCTCAGCGGCCCATTGCCCCAAAAACGATTGTCCTTGATAGAAACCGCAGAAGCCAACATCAGAGGCATCCGTGAATAGCTCAAGGTCAGGGGACTTTGAACACTCGACATCGTTGAAGAAGGATTGGCCATTCAAGTTTGCGGCAAAGGAGCGCGACCATTCGATGTCCAAGTGAGCTTCTGTGTCGATGTTGACTACTGACTGAAGAGACTGAGAGAGTTGTCCAGCTAAGATACAGGAGTTGACGGATGAAGGTCCTGCCAGGAGGAACCACCTTTGCGGCAAGGACAAGGTTCCGATCAGCGACAGCAGTTCCTGCGTTGTGTAGCTAGTGCGCGTGGACTACTCACTCTAAGCCGCTAGAAAGGCAAATAACTTCTGGTCAGGTAGCCGCATCACCTGGTCCTCGCTGTCGACTTCTATGCCAAGTACCGTCACCACTGTTGCTGGGCCGACCACCTTGCTAAGGTTGTCGAAGACCTGCGGAACCGTTGCTTTCAGTTGAACTCATTCCATTGACCATCAAGCACACGAACATAAGCACCTTGTTTAGTGCAGCGTACTGGTTCTTGTGCTGGCCTGCACAGCTATCAGGAATAGTTTTACCCAGAATGACTGGGTTGATGGTTTCTCCCTGAGATAGGGCAATGCCACGTGCACAGCAGATGTGGTGCATAACGAACGCACAGTGGGCATAAAATCTTCATATCCACATGAAAGGCCACAAGCGTTTGACAACCACACCTGATACGTAGATGATCAACGATCGTCCCTGCACTCAACGTCGCTCCACCAGTAGTAGCATGTTGCAAACCACCAGCATACGTTGTCCATGTAAATGCCTCTGCTCCTTGTCTACTTCTTTGGCTAGATTTTTTGACAGGTAATCACAGCCATTTCTGAGTTGCCGTCAATGCCACTCGCCATGTCGAGGCCTAAATAACTGGTCCTCTGCTTCGAGTAGTTCTTGCTTGGCATCATGAACTCCAGGAAATTCACTACTGCGACCATGAGCTACTCTATCTGCCCACGCAACAAATAAATATTTCAACCAAGCACGATCGATCGCTGTTTGAAGTTGTGAGTTTTCAAGCGCTTCCAGCTCACACGAGTCAGCGCTTGTCTACGCAGACTAGCACAACTGATACTCTTGTACAGCTTGGCGAAAAGACAAAGGAGAAAACGGAGAAAACACAACCTTGAGTCACTATGGCTAACTGGATGACAGAAATTGTTGACAAGGAAGTTGCTTTGCTGACACGAGGCAGGGCAAAGCGGCCACGCAAGATTTCTTTTTTCATCCACCATTTTCGGAAAAAAAATGTTTTTTATTCATGTGCCGCGTGACGAACCCGTGACAAAACACGTGCATGCGTGGGCTAACTTTGCTTTGCTGCTCAAAGCCGTCATTTTGTGGTTTGAATCCCAATATGGGCAATTTTCTTTTTCTTTCAATTACGTTGATACTTATGCAGGGGCGTAGCGTAGCCCTTTTAAGTCTGCTTTGGAAGGTCATGTGACGTGACATAGGGTAAAAAATCATCCTATTTTTATTTTTGCAGCCAAGGATTTTTGCTCAGCCAGCTCCTTTTGTTTTGAAGTTTCGCGGTAAACTGCACTCAGAAATGAGTGTGATGCAGCAGACTACATTGTATACCATGGTATACGTTGTACATGTACATCATTCCCTTTGATCTTGAACTATATGTACATGTACTATCGGCTGCTTCTTAAAAAGGTTTTTCTGGAGGCTGCGATAGTTGGACTTGCAAACAAACATGGCTTCTTTTCCTCAAATAGCAGGGAGCATCAAGTTTGAACAAAAACAGCACAGTGTAGTCACTTCACACCATGGAGCATTAAAACACCGGTACTTGCTGCTCCTTGCTTCACACTCGGCTCCTACCCCCCCCCCCCCCCCCCGGGGCGCTCAGGTCACTCACCTGTTGTACGGTTTCAAAGGTGCCGAAAATGTCTGCATGTACAATCCTGTTCAAGACTGATATACAGTATAGCGTATAGAAAACATGTGTGATGAACCTATTCAGTACATGATTGTACAAGTACAGTGCACTCATCGAAACACGGATGAACGAGGTTACGTTTAATGCGGGCACTTTGTGATACTTTTTATCCTGCTTTTATTTGGGCGTTTTGCGAACATAGTGCGGCAAACTCTAGCTGCTGTGTTTGCGAGTTTTGCGATACGGCGTTACGCGCCTGCTTATGGAATCCAATACACCACACCACATTGCGCTTTTGGCCGATCCAAACTCTGTACTCACAACACCATCACCACAGCGAGGAAAATTCCGGTATAATATTATAGATTGATATTGACAATGACCCTCCAGACAATTTAGCCCTATAAAGATCAGTCTATTCTTATTATTCTTTCATTGAACATCGTATGCCTCCACTGATGTGCTCAGGAGGAGCGAAACAGCTGTCTGGAGGGTCTTTGTCAGTTTCAATCTATATACCGGAATTGTCCTCGCTGTGGTGATGGTGATGTGAGTGCAGAGTTTGGATCGGCCAAGAGCGCAATGTGGTGGTGTGGTGCATTGGATTCCATAATGGCCGGGTCGTCGCTACTTCTTCTCAACTACGTTGATACTTGCTTTTAAATCGCTTAGGAGGCATTACAAAAAAAGACAGAACTATCTGGGTTGTTTTTACCTTTTTAACAAATCAAATTGAGCCACTTTGCATGCCTGAACATACACTATCAAAATATGACATTTTTCGTACATTTATTAGTAGTGTTTATTGTCTCAACGAATATGGGGACACCCTGTGTTTTATTTGGCAAACCTGTTCCTTTCCATGAAAGGATCCCATAAACCCATGCTCATAAAAATATTAAGTAGGAAATCTTGTGAGAAATTACTTTCTTTTTTCCTTTTTCAAGAAAAAGCGCAGCTTTGCATTTTGCAATTTTCGGTGGGGTGCTTAGTCCCAATGACATTTTCCTACTTTCTTTACAATCCAAACCGAGTCGGTTTGTATTTCCGAAAGTTTCAGTTGAATGCTGCAAGAGATTATAAAGATAATAATTATAGTAGAAAATGTGCAACCACCCAGCAATGTCCGTCAAAATTAGGGGTGGAAAAGTGGCTGCAGTTGACAAAACAGATATGGGGACCATCCTTTTTTATTTCAGAATTTGAAACCTAAGGTACCTAAGACTCCAAGCAATCTGTTCACATCAAAATATCAGGATTATGAAATTTTGCCTAAACTGTCCCAAACCTCCTTAACATGACCCTGGCGTGTATGCTTGCTTCGCTCACTGTACTTTTACGTTGATACTCGTCATGTCTACAGGAAGTGTATTCCTTATGGATGGAGCCTTCCAGAAAGCTCAAGATTGTGAAAATCGACCTACAAGTTATCCCTTTAAGAGCCGCCCCATACTTGAATGCGTCGTAAACGACGCATTCAAATGCAAAACTTCAAAAGATCGTAACTCAGTCCAATCTCGCTCAAATCCAGTGATCGAAATATCCAGGGCGAAGAGAAAACTCTCACCTGTCGGGAGAAACAATCCACGAAGCGCTGCGAGCAACGGTTCCTGAGATAAATCACTCGTAAGTTGAGCCGCGATCGCGGCAATTTCAAAAGCGCGCAGTGCGACTTTAGTATTGAGAATTTTGAGACTTTTCGTCACGCTGGTTTACTCGAATTTGCACGGGTTTCACTGTTGATATTGTCAAGAGTACACAGCGAAAAAATTGGAACTCCACGATCGACCAAAATGAAATATCTGGAGTGGGACGCTATTGGACGCAATTGGGGCATTTTTCGTACTGTCGCTGCGATCTAGCGCTGGACAAACGGTGTGCTGGCTATCATGATCGACCTCATTCTCTTCCTCTCGCGGAGACCTTTCCAGGAAGCCCTAGATTGTGAGGATTGAGTGAGTAGAACTGAAGCTATGATCCAAGGAACACGAAAAAATGCAGAATTTTGAAATTTTCCTGTGGCTCTTAAAGGGTTAATAGTGGAGTTATTCAACTTATCGTGAGAGAAGAAGTATGTGCAAGAATGCCGATTTCGCATTCGACGAGATCAGTTCTAGTCCTTAAAGATTGGGAAGAGAAAAGGTGGCCACGATGGCCCACCTCATGGCATGAAGTTCCGCGCTGTGCGTGCCACGAATTTTGACAAGTTGACTGTTGAGAGCAACAAGGTTTCTGTGGGGTTTCCAGAGAAAATGTGTTCGTTCAAAAGCTTCCTGGAGTCTTTTATCGTTGGGTCGAGAATTAAAAAAATGTTTGCTTTCAAAGACTACTGCGGCAAAAATTTAATGTCCGTGAAGTGTCAGGACATTACGTCAGAAGGACCATGATTTCTTATCACATGGCCTGGAACACCAAACGTGCACATGTGCTTCGTAACAAGCAGGGGGGGGGGGGGGGGGCACAATTCAATAGAGGGCTATATTTATTTTCACGTGCTCTAAGAGACTGGGCACTCTTCAACATAGAGCACTATTCAAGAGAGGGGTCTAATCGCGAAAGCACGGTAATCCTTCTGTTCTGCTCCTACACAAACAAGCATGCACCAGGGATATCCTGACTTACCGAAGTTTTCGCTTCCAATGGGTGTCCAGCATTAAGTAGATATTCTAGTACGGACACATGACCTCCGTATGCTGCATAGTGGAGTGGTGTCCAACCATCCTGGAAGTAGCATCATTAATGAATACAAACCATGTACACACAAACACACACAAACACATACACATACATACATACACATGCACACATACACGCATATGCGCGCACATGCGTGTGCACATATGCACACAAGCGCCCGCATGCGCGCACACACACACACGCACACACACACACACACACACATACACACACACACACACACTCACACACACAGAGACACACATACATTTAGTTAGTAAAGGCAACACAGGCACTGGCATAGAGAGTTCCGCATACTTATCGATGAAGAATTAATAGGGAATTGATGCCTTCTACAGTGAAACCTGTGACTAACAACCACCCCTTGGGGCCAGAGAAAGTGGTCTTTAGTGGCAGGTGGTCCTTAGCTACAGGTTTGCATCACCCAACCATGTATGAATGTGAGACTTTCCGTGCCTGGCGAAGTAATCTTTAGTACCAGACTGGTCGCTAGTCACGGTGGTCTTTAGTTACAGGTTTTACTGTACTTAGCATCTGAGAAGGATTGGTCTTCAATTAACTTAAGTTGGTTATGGGCTTTGAGCAGTGTCAGCTCCAGTGCCAGTTCAAGCAGGTCAGCGACCCTGGGGGGGGGGGGGGGGGGTGGGGGCTGGAGGGGGGGGGGGGTGGGGGGGGGGGGTGTGAGGAGGCGGGTTCCTTGGACCCGTTTGAAAAAAGAATTATTAACGAGAGAGCTTGGAAGCTCAGGGCCCTACGCTATTCTTTTATGCCTAGTTCATCATGCATGTTATTAGAACTGATGGAAATGTTTTTTTTCCATTGATTGGTTACATCATTGTGATGCAAAAACATTTCAATCGGTTTGAATATGAGTTACGCAAAAGTAATTGCAGAATTTATTGGGTTATATAAACTTTCTCTTTGCATTCGATTGTTATACTATCCTTTGTTTGTGCGTGTGCGAGTGGATGTAGTTTTTGGCGCTCCGGAATCATTCAATCCTGTGTGTATGTATACCTGTTAGAAATGTCTCGAGTATGTTCCATACTGCTGAGTGGCAACCTTCCCACAGAGGACCATGCCTTTTTTATTAGACTGTTGCTTTCCTCTGGTGTCAAACCAGATGAAATAAAACAAATTGACCTGAGCAGAAGGCGCGGAGTTTGTAGAGTTTCGTTCTCCTCCACATCAGTCAGAGAAGAGGTATTATCAAGAGGGCTCACTGTCGACGGAGCTCAATTGGTACTGTTAGTTGGTGATGGAGCTGTAGTCTCTGTGCATATCTTTGGCGTGGCGGATGATACTCCGCTGTCGGCCATTACATCGGCGATGGGGAAGTTTGGAACCACCGTTGGTCTCCCAAAGCGGGAAGAAAAGTCTGTGGATGGCTGTGCGTTCACGACTGGCACTGTATTTGTAAATGTTGTACCCAAGTCCACCGTACCGTCTACAATCGTGCTGCCTGGCTCCGGTCAAAAACTTCGCGTTTGGCACAGGGGTCAAGTTCCCACGTGCTTCAAGTGTGGCTCCCGTACGCACCTCGCGAAGGACTGTGGCCAGCACAACAACAACTCTGCATCTGCCGGCAACTCCACGCTGTACTCTCGGATCCACAAGGCTGGTTCAAGGTCGAATACAGGTCAGGTCATGGACCCTGAGCGTGAAGTTCATGATAGTTCAACTGCTGCCTCAGAGATGACTACATGTACAGATGGAGCTGCTGGACAGTCTGCAGTTCAGGGCGGAATGCAAACATGTCAAACCACTGACATGCTTTCACAGACACTGCATCAGGAACGCAGTGAGACCAGGACGCCAATGCAGGAGGGCAACAGATTTTTCAGGGGCAGAGGGAAGGCACCTCATCAGTCACCTGACACTGACAAAGATGGATTCACCATGGCGTCAGGGAAGCATACATTCCCAGCAACTCTTCGGGCTGACAAACTCGGCAATGCTTTCTCCACTGCAGCTGAAAGTGATGAAGTTTCAGGTGCTGAGGATACGGATAACAGTGGCGCACAGGTCACAATCAACGGAATAACATTTGAGTGCTAACTTGAAAACAATACTATATTTCGACAACCTCTGCTCCTCAAGCCCTAGTTCCTCTCAATCCGAACGCTACACCATTCCAACCCACTGTTACAAGAACAGTGCTTGCACCGTCGGAGCAAGATTTGACCATTGCATTCCTCAACATTTGTAGTCTGCGCTACAAAGTACATGAACTGTCGGACCTGGTGCATTCGATGGACTGGGACATTGTCGGTGTGGCCGAGACTTGGCTCACCAACACAGTAGCTAACAATGAGGTAGAAATATCTGGATACAGCCTTGCCAGGCTGGATCGAGCCGGCCATCCTGGTGGAGGTGTGTGCCTGTATTACAGGGCTACACTTCCTGTCACCGTACAGCCAGATTTGAAGGTGGACGGTATTGAAGCCGTGTGGATCAATCTGCACTACTCCAAACAGCGGCACTTTTTTGGGTGTATGTATCGCCCCCCCCCCCCCCCCCCTGCTGAATCAATTCATTATTGGGACACATTTGAGCAGGCTCTTCACCAGGCTGCAGTGGTATCACCATCTGTCACCCTGCTTGGTGACTTCAACATTAATGTTAGCTCAGCTGTAACACCTCAGCTCCACCGTTTCAATGATGCAATTCACTCTTTCGGTTTGAAAAATTTAGTTTCTGTCCCAACCCGAATAACCCCAAGATGTCCCGTCGGCACAACACTGGACCTGATCCTCACCAGTAGCCCTGCTACAGTCTCCTGCAATGTCGTACCATGTACTCTGAGTGATCACTCGGCCGTACATGCTAGACTGGACCTCGCGCTACCGTCCGCTAAGCATAAGCACTCCTCGCAACGCCAGGGAACCAGTTTAACCCGCAACATGCGCACCATAAACCTTCCAGAATTTCGGGATGAGCTTGCCAATGCCAACCTGAGCGTGTTTCAATCGACTTCCTCCACTGATGAGATGTGGAGCACTTGGCACACTAAATTCATGCGTGTTCTTGACAGACATGCCCCTCTCAAATCCACCAGCAGGAAGGCGAGCTCATATCCCCCGTGGTCTGACAGGGAATTGTACCAACGCCAGTGTCGCAAGAAAAGGCTACATCGCCAGTGGCTTCAGAACAAGGACAGCACCCATCTCTACTCGGCATTCAGGCGTGCCCGTGCGGCTGCCAGAAATACCTATCGTAGGAAACGCAATGAGTATTTCCAAATCCAATGTGCTGAACATAGTCGCAATCCACGCAAACTGTCAAACTGTGTCATATCATCAACACTGTAACATCTCGAACTCGCGAACGTGTGATGTGGAGGATGTCGCCACAGCCTTCAGTAAAGTTGTGACTGATAATGGTAGACCCCGTGCTCACCATGCCACAGGGTCCATCACGCCCCACAGCCTTATCAGCTTTCCAGTATGTTCGAACCAACTCTGTTCATCGTCTCCTGAGAGGCATCAATGCAGCCAAGGCCACAGGCAGTGACAGCATCCCAGGAGTACTTCTGAAGTGCTGTGCTGATATCATTGCTCCGTCTGTTGCTGCTCTCTTCAATGCCTTACTATCCCGTGGTACAGTACCCTCTGCCTTCAAGCTTGCACACGTATCACCGCTATATACAGCTGGTGACCCAGCAGTTCCCACTCACTTCCGTCCCATTTCCCTTCTCCCAATCCTGTCCAAACTATTAGAGAAGATGGTGCAGAAGGAACTTGTATCAGTCATGAACATCACGGAGTCACTTCCCTCCACTCAGTTTGCATTTCGCAGCGGCCATTCCACTGAGGATGCACTAGCTGTCATCACCAACCGTATCCTTACCGCCCGGGACAAACAAATGTACACAGGTGTCTGCTTACTGGACATGTCAAAAGCATTCGATAAAGTTAGGCATCACCAACTAATTCTCGACCTCTTCAATGTTGGTGTTACGGCCACAGCCCTGCGGTGGTTCATTTCTTACCTCTCCGAACGGACCCAGCGTGTGTGCATCGGACCATCACACAGCACTATCACTCTCTGCACCTGCGGAGTGCCACAGGGATCTGTGCTCGGCCCCATTTTGTTCAACGTATACACTCGGGAAATACCCTATGTTGCTGGACAAGCTTTGTCTTTGCAGTTTGCAGATTACATTGGTCTCACTTGTAGCAAACCGACTAAGTCTGAAGTGTCTGCAATTCTGTCTGGGTCAGCTTCAGCTATTGCTAACTGGCTAAACGACCGTAGCTTGATCCTGAATGCTTCCAAAAGCCAGGTGATCTCCATTTCTGGGAACCTACCTGAGAAGCATACTCCACTCTCGGTGAACTGTAACGGGACCCTGCTGCCTATTGTGGAGTCTGCCAGGTACCTTGGCGTAACATTTCATAGCAACATGTCTTGGGATGACCACGTAACCCGCTGTGCAAACCGTGTATCACGAAAGATCAGAGTCCTGTGGAGGATGCGGCATTGCCTCAGCACACAGGGTCGGATAACTTATTTCCAGTCCATCATAATGCCCGATCTTCTATATGGATCAAATGCATTTTCGACATCTCTGGCAGCCAGGCACTGTCATCGACTACAGGTTCTGCAAAACCGTGGTGCCCGTGTAGTGTTCGGACGCCCGCCATGGACATCCGCACATGACCTACTGGAGCGCCTCTCACTGTATCGGGTAACCCAAGTGTACAAGCAGAAGCTGGCATTCCTTGCATGGCGCTGCCGTTACTGCCAAGCAAGTCCTGAGCTTCAGGTTCTCTTGCTGCCAGCTTGTGGCCGGTCCACGCGCCTTGACTCCAGCATGGGTGTCTGCCTGCCACCCGCTCGCAGCAACTCTGGAAAGGGGACATTCGCCTTCCAGGGTGCGCTATGCTGGAACAACCTGCCTAGCAGTATTCGCTCCATCTCGGTTCCTCGTCAGTTCCGTGCTGCCGCAGTCCCGTTTCTTCTATGAACTGAGAACATTGCAAAGCAATTGTATGTGTGGCTGTCAATGTACATGTGTGGGTTGGTGTGTGTGTTTGTGTGTGTGTGTGTGTGTGTGTGCACGCGCATGTGCGTGTGTGTGGGGGTATGTGTCTGTGTGTATTGGTGTGTAGGTGTGGGTATGTACATGTATGTGTGTGTGTGTGTGGGGGGGGGGGGGGTGTGTGGATGTGTGGATGTGTGGGCGTACATGTAGATGTGCAATGCTTCGATTTCTCTCTCTTCTCTTCTCTTCTCTCTTCCTGTCGGTGTCTCCCGCTTCTGGGCCGGCATGGCCCATGCTTCATGCGTGCTTGTTCCTGGTGTTGTTATGTCTACTGTGTCCTGCCCCTACTCCGGCTTTGGCCGTGACCACGATGTGTCTCCCCATTTTCTCCTTCATCCTTTCCTTTCTCTTTTTGCTAAAAGCTTCTTCTCGCCGTGACCACGATTTTTCTTCTTCTTCTCCATTATTCTTTTTCTTTCCTTCCTTTCTCTTCTTCCTTTGCTGAGAGCCTTCTGTTCCCATATTTTCTTTTTATCTGTGTCCCCATTCCTGGGTTACTTGGACTTCATTCGCTTCCTTGTCATTGGACATGTTCAGTCCGTTCGGTTTGCGAATTCAAATAAACACAACCAACCAACCTAATACGACACCATCTACCACCTTGACCTAGGCGAAAAAACATAGAGATGTTATGATTTTTTTCATTTCTCCAACTGAAGTATTTTTGAGAAGAAGTTTTGAGGCTGCCTGCAGTTTCACAGTATTTACACAATTGGGTGAACTCACCCATTCCACAATTCTCTGCAAATCTGAACCATTCCATTATAATACAACGTTTTGGCACTTGGCCATCGTCCGGTAATAACAATGAATACCGTGGAAGCCACACAAGAGCAGTATATATACGCAGAGTATAGCGCCAAAAAAAGATGCAAATTATGTCATCTAGTATGCAGAAGGGGGGACAGAGAGAGAGAAGGTGCAACTAGCACATCACGGAGAAGAAGCAGCAGGAGGTAGCGCGCCATTGCACTGTGCTCTGTGAAGTAAGCGCGCGTGCCATGGCGTTACGCAGAGTGTAGCGCCAAAAAGAAAGGGATGCGAGTTATGTCACCTCTATGCAGAGAGGGGGGGGGGGAGAGAAGTTTGCCACCCGCACCGACGGCAGGGCGCTGGGCAGTAGCAAGCCATGACTAGTCGACTGTGAGTATGAGTCAGGTGTGAAGCAGGGAGACAGGGTGATAGGAAACAGGTGTAGAGTGACGACTTGCCCCCGATGGCGGGTCGCCGAGTCGCAGAAAAAGTCAAAGTATGTCAAGTGGGATGAAGCAGTGTGGTCAAAAAGTCCAAAAGAGGCAAGTGCAGATGGTAGCCCAGGTAATGAAAGTAGTATACTAGTACATGTATATGTACAGTATGGCGTAATGTTATGCAATATGCATTATAGAAGGTCCCAGCCGGTTTGCTGGGACACCTCGAGTTGCCGGTTCCGACTGACGTGGTGCTGCTGGCTGGTCAGCGGTGTTCGGCTCAACATCAACAACAACTGCGGTGTCGTCCAAGGGTTGCTTGATGACGTGTCGGCGGTTGCGACGAACAGTGCCGGTGTTTGTCTCCACATTGTACGAACGGTTTGACAGGCGTTCCACTAATTTCCCTTCTTTCTTCAAGTCTGGGATACACACCTTGTCACCGGGCCCTAATGGCGGCAGTGGTCGGGCAGTATGGCGGCTGTCGTAAACCTCTTTCTGCTTCTCCTGCAGGGTGTGCTCAGTGATCAGGAGAGCGGTGATGTCGGGCCATTCTGGGTGAAGCTGCTCTGCAGACGTCATGACGGTCGTGCGGATACGTCGACCGTACAAAAGCTGAGCTTGCGCAAAGCCGTTGGCTAGCGACGTGTTGCGATACGCTAGAAGAGCATCAGGCAGACTCAGGTTCTTCTTGAGAAGCTCCTTAGCAGTTCGGACAGCTCGTTCTGCTTCGCCGTTCGATTGGGGTAGCGAGGACTGGAGGTTCGGTGACTGAAGTCGTACAAGTGGGCAAAGCTACGGAAGTCCGCACTTGCAAACTGGGGACCATTGTCACTCACAAGGCATGCTGGGATGCCATGGGTGGCGAAAAGACCATGCAGCTTGGAGACAATGCTGGCAGACGTCGTGGAACGCAGCGGGATGACGACGAGAAATCGCGAGAAGTAGTCAACTACCACGAGGTACACTTTACTATTGTGCTCCATCATATCACAGCCAATGGTGTGCCATGGGAGCTGAGGGCGCGGAACCGGCTGAAGTGGCTCGCTGTGCTGGAGGCGGTGTTTACAGCAGACGGGACATGCTCCAACCAGTGTGTATACTTCTTTGGCAAGGCCTGGCCACCACACTGAGTTTCGCGCTAATGCCTTACACTTCGTGGCACCCTCGTGGCCTTCGTGTAGAGTGGCAAGGACCGAGGCACGCTGCTTGGGTGGAATGACGATCCTGGTGCAATGATACAGGACGCCATTGCTGCATGACAGTAGGGCACGTTCGTGAAAGAAAGGGCGGACTGCATCCTCTACAAGATGGTTTGAGTCGGGCCACCCAGACTTCGTGTACTGCAGGACTTTCTGCAAGACGGTGTCTGCTGCAGTGTTGGCCGCAAGCTCTTCCGCTTTGCGTGCCGAGACGATTTCGCTGGTTATCGTTGATATGTGAAGAAAGATCTCTTCCGCCAGCTGAGACGTTGACGTGTCGACCGACGCGTCCGGAGCGAGTGATAGGGCGTCCGCTACAAAAAGCTGCTTTCCGGGAATATACACAGCTGCGGGGTTGTACTTCATAAGACTCATGAGCAGTCACTGGCAGCGCAGTGGTACACGGTTCAAGTCGCGCGTGTTGATCAGAGGTATCAATGGCTTGTGGTCAGTATGGACCGTCAATGACGGGTCGCCGTACACAAAGCCATGGAACCATTCACAGGCGCAAACCACGGTGAGGCACTCCTTTTCAATTTGCGCATACTGCTGCTCAGTCGACGTCGTACGCAACTGGATGGAGACTGCCGTCGTGGTTCTGCAGCAAAACAGCGCCGAGACCATAGCTACTTGCATCTGCACTGATGACTGTCGGCCGTCTCGCATCAAGGAATGACAGGCAGGGGGTGTCGGTAGCGAGCAGTTTCAGCCGATCCAGGGCTGCTTGTTGCATTGCAGACCATTCCCAGACTGTGTCGTTGGCAAGCAGAAGACGAAGTGGAGCACTGACTTCTGACAGATTCGGGATGAACCGTGACATGAAGTTGAACATGCCAAGAAGCCGTCGCAGCTCCGTGACATTCTTGGGTGGCTTGAGGTCAGTAGCAGCAGACACTCTCCGTGGATCCGGCCGCAGACCGTCCTTGGAGACGATGTGGCCCAGAAACTTCACTTCACTCTTCCTAAAGTGACACTTGGACTCATTGACGGTCACGTTGGCCTTCTTGAGGATGTCGAAAACAGCTTCCAGGTTTCGATCATGCTCCTCAATGGTGCGTCCAGAGACGATGATGTCATCCATATACACGGTGACACCAGGGAGCTGATCCAGGAGGTTGGTGATGCGCTTCTGAAAAATTTCTGGTGCCGAAGTAATACCGAATGGAAGCCGTTTGAAGCAATACCGGCCAATCGGTGTGATGAATGTTGTCAAGTGCGCAGCGTCTGGCGCGAGCGGCACGTGCCAAAACTCATTAGCTGCGTCTAGTGTTGAGAACACCGTGGCATCAGGCAGCGAGGCAAGCACGTCATCCAGTGTTGGCAGCTGGAACGTTTCTCGTTCACGCATGCATTGAGGCGCTTCAAATCAACGCAGATGCGCACTTTCCCACTGGAACTATTGGTAAACACCAATCAGTCGGCTCATCCACCTTTGCGATAATGTCACCTTCTTCCATGCGTGCCAGTTCGTCGCGCACTTAGGAGTAGAGGTGGTGAGGCACTCTTCGGGCAGTCATGCAGTGGTAAGGTGTGGCTTCAGACATGAGCTGGATTTTTACAGCTGGGCCCTTCATACACTGTACCAACTCAGGTTTGCTGTACACAGATCCCAGGCGCTGGATCAAACCGAGATCAGAGCATGCTGACCGACTTAGGAGGCAAGTGGTAGCTCCCTCCAGGACATACACAGGGATGTCTGTGGATCTGTGGCGATGTGAGCAGTGTGCTGTGAAAACACCATGAACAGGTCAGAGGTGATCAACAAGGCCACGTAGCTGAATGGTGGAGGCAGAATGGCTAGGTGTTGGCGACAGTCGTTTGATCGCCTTCAAAGGCATGGTTGTAACATCCGCGCCGGTGTCCAGCTTGAATAGAACAGGGCGGTTTCCAACTCGCGAATCAGCAAATCACGGTGAAGTAACCCACTTGACTTAGCAGAACCGATGAATACAGTTTCACTGTCACTGTCACGCACTGGTGCAGACTCTTAGACATCGGATACCTGACGTTTGGACCGACACACTTGTGCGAAGTGATTTCGCTTGCCGCACGCATTACACGATTTGTCGCGAGCTGGGCACTTACTCTTAGCTCGGCCACAGTTCGAGCACTCCCCGGGCGCCACTGTTGGGCTGCTGCTGTGTGGGTTCCTTGCGTCCCGAGTCCCCAGGGCGGTGAGAGACGGCTGATGAGGGCACTGGCTTCGATACGGACGAAGCAGCTGCAGAGCGACCCTGAGCTGCAGCCTGGTCCTCAACTTTCTCCGCTGGCCGGGCATACGCGAGTGCCTTGGCAAGGGTCTGTTCGGACGCCTCCTTCATCTGGATCTCACGGCTGACGCGTTTCTTGCTCATGTGCGCCACAACACGGTCCCTGATCCGGTTTTCTTTCTCCCCGCCAAAGCCACAGAATTCGGCTCCCTTGTATAGATCCCGGACAAATTCTTCTAGAGTTTGTCCTGGTCGTTGGATGAGGTATTCGAATTGCGCCCGCTCGTGGACGACATTCATTGCAGGACGGAAGTACGTGTCGAATGCTTCGACAACCTCAGCATATTTCTTTTTGTTGGCGGCGGACAAGCCCAGCTGATATTCAAACACAGGGTCGGCGTCGGGTCCGAGACTATACAGTAAAGTGAACTGTCGTTGTCAATGAAACAAAATAGAACTATTATAGAAAGAAAAGAAACATGTTTCCATTATTCCCTGTACTTAGCCATAATGAGAAGGGAACGAAAACGTTCGGTTGCTAAATTGACTTTACTGAACTGTGTGGATTGTGCCGGTGCTGACACCATTTCTTTCGAAATTGGATACACCTTCAATTATTTGGAAACGAGTTATGAGTAACTATCCACCACTGTAACTAGATACTATATACAGTCAGAAAGTGCAACAACTAGGCACAAAACTGACAGAGTACTGAGACATTCGACGTCCTGACACCTAGCTTCAACACATCTCCGTAGCGCTAACCGACAGCCTTCTAACTTGGAAGGTTCAAGGTTATGGAAAGACCAAAGAGTTAAAGTGTTACAGTGGTGGATAGTTACTCATAACTCGTTTCCATATGTCCTTTTCCTTTCTACATTTATTATTGACTCGATACCCGAGCTTAAATTATTTCCTTATGTTATAGAAATTCAGAAAGTGGTGGACATCACGCAACTGCATTGTCAGTAAAAGGGGGTTAGTCAACTGACTACCGCTCTATTCAGTTGCTATTCTCTCGGCATATGCGCTGGATGAAAATTATTATATACATGATGTCGAAAAACGTATTGAACCATTTTCTGACGATGGGTGACTGGCCCGAAACGTCAATAATTCGTTCGACATCACTAATGAATGAAGTTGAAGACACCACTGCAGCTGTACTTATGGTTGATAAAATATGGTGGTAAAACCTTAAGTACAGCTGCAGTGGTGTCTTCAACTTTATTCTCCAGAGTCAAGCTCCGTATGAAAATATACAAGAAGAAGATTTCCTGATGAGTCCAGCGGGGACGAAAAGTACGTCGCAATCGAGCTATGCTGTTGCTGTGTCATCTTCTATGTGCCACGCGCTACTAGATGTACCAGCCTGCTATGTCGGATACCGCAAACCATGCATCGACTAGGCGCCAGGCGCGTACTGATGGTGGTTGTGGTAAGAAGGAGAGCTCTGTGCCAGAACTTTGCAGCCCAGAGAGCGTGTGTGGGCAGGCGTGTGTTTACAGCCATATTGCCAGGTGTGTCTTTACCACCATATTTATCAATCACTAATAGAATAATTTCATACAGCTCATGCGCTGAGTGAATAGCAAATGGATATTGCGGTTGTCAGTTGACAAACCCCCATTTTACACATGATAGAAAACTAATGTAAAACAACACCAATACCAACAGGAGTGATCAACACAAGTGTGAATTTTAAAAACGAAAGCAAGAGAAATCACGAATGCATGTGCTAATGAAAAAAGAAGAGAAAGAAAGATTGACAAAGTAATAACACAAACAGCGGTGCATTTCACCAGAACTCCAGCTCCCTTCTACCCCTGTCTGATCCCCTTCGCTCAGCCGTAAATCTAGCTTGTATCTCCCAGTCATCATACCTTATACGACTATCAGTTCTCTCCATCTTCCTAACCCACGGTGTGCTGCTTTTTACTACAGTAAAACCTGTAACTAACGACCACCCCTTGGTGCCCGGAAAAGTGGTCTTTAGTTAGAGGTTTGCATCGCGTGACCATAATTATATGGATCCCATTATATGATATGTATGTCAAAATGCAGATAATACAATCCCCCACCACTTGCGCACTGACATTCTTCTTTCAGATCATACAACACTTGGAGAGAGAGAAAATCAAGTTTTATTGCAGACATTAAATTCAGCTGCTACTTCTGAAGCCAGGAGTCAAGAGTTCCCTGTTGAAGCTTCTCTTTGCGCTGGCGTGTACCAGTACTGGATCTACATGTACATGATGTGGCGATGTTGCGAGTTCTCGCACCTTCACTGTATCCCCCATCGTATCCTGGCCTGTGTTCTGTACAAGTGAGTACATAATACCGTAGCATGCTAGCTAGCCAGCACAGACTGCCAGTGCGACCTGGTGACTGAGCTGTGTGATTGCACTTCGACAGAGAGCCGCTCAGTCTTAGTTTCTCCTTGGAGTAGTGACATCGATCAAAGATCGCTTTGGATGCGCTCTCCAAGACGTTTCCTATCATGTTTGTTCTTGACAGCACTTGAAATTATGACAGGTGTAGGGCAGTCCACGCTGATTCCACAGTCAAAATGAGACTGCGTTCATTTGTCCAGCCGTAGTATCGAAACAGTCCTTTCAGGACCATGGAAAATCATCAACATTTCGAGAAGGAGCTTCGAACAATGTTTGATTTCCTTCATCGCGGTCGCTAGTTACGGGTCAAAATTCGACATTGGGACAAGAAAAGGCGGTCGCTGGTCGCGTTCAGCAGGTAGTCGCTAGTCACAGTGCATTTTGAATGTGAGACCGTCTGTGCCTGACGAAGTGGTCGGTAGTACCAGGCCGGTCGCTAGTCACGGTGGTCGTTAGTTACAGGCTTTACTGTATTGTGTTATGTCACAATTATCTCAATCTCAAATTCTCCCCATTATCGTTTGCAAATGTGCTTCCGTCTTGGATGCACATGTTCTTTTCTCCTACGTATCGGCACACATGAGTAACGATGAATCCGAGACCTTTGGTCAGAGGAGTTACTTTTGCCCCGCCCCCACTTCCATCCAATATGCCACCATTACGCTTTGCAGCATCTGATGGTTCTGTGGTATTCAGTGAAAAATAAGTAAATAAATAAATAAAATATAAACTTTACCGGCCAAGCTTGGCCACACCAAACATTACACGTTACTTGAACCATTTCTGGCTAATAGACAAATCCCGAAAAGATTGTCTGGGTTCGTTAAAGGGAGCACGTGTGCAAGCCAGCTCGTGTGAAGTGCATAGTTTTGTATTCAGTTTGTGTGTGTCAGCTCATGGCGGAGGAGAGAGAGGCTTTTGCTCGCCGAGCTGAAGCTAAAGGATTTGATGGAGTCCTGCCAGCAGCTAGTCAAAGAATTCTCGGTACCTAAGCTAAAGGATTTGATGGAGTCCTGCCAGCAGCTAGTCAAAGAATTCTCGGTACCTGAGGCAGACCCCGACGGAGTTTGGAGGCCAGCTACCTGTCGGTGAGGAGAGAAACATTCGCGTGGCGATCGAATCTCCGTAAAAAATACAAGCTACATAGCGCCGACATACTGCAACAGCTACGATTTCAACTAACTTCTCGATCGCTGCTTCACAAAGTTCAACTACCGTTGTTAACACGCATGCACTCGCTATTGCAGACCAGTGGAGATCACACATCATATGGAGGATTCATGGAGTGCTGGGCAACCGAATCTGGCATGTGATAATCATGTAGGATAGTCCACGCACGAGGTGCAGCCCATGAAATGGGCACCCATGAACTGGGCGGAGTGTGGACGGCCTGTATGATAGTGTGTATGAATGTCCACGCACAAAGTGCAGCCCATGAGGTGGGCGCCCATGAAATGGACGGAATGTGGACGGCCCACGCACGAAGTGCAATGCCCGTTAGTAGGCAGGAGTGTGGGAGTATGAGTGTGATGGCCGAAGGCCGTGATAATTGCCAGATGAGAGGAGATAGCTGGCCCATGGTTGCCCAGCCTCCATGCTAAGTTGGGACACATTGCAATGCATGTGAATGACACTGTTGTTGCTATCAGCTCAGTTTGTCAGCACAATCCTAGCAGAGCAAGTTGCTGTGCTGTTCCAAACGGTCAGCCGTGTGGGTACGTGCATGGGTGCGAGTTGCGTGCCCGCGTGGCGGGTTCTTACATACCTCCATGCGTTCTGTGATGCGCTTATACCTCTGACAGCTTTTGGGTCCGCTGCGCCATGTCTGTGTCGGTTGTCCTGATGTAGCGCAAGACACTGTCGCTTCTCCATCGGCCCATTGCCCTGATTAGCCAGTCCGGGGTACCCGCCATGGCTGCAGTTGTGGCGGCACCGATGCGGAACGAATGACCAGTGTTATCGCGTGAATTGGGTGTTCCCGTGAGTGGGGGAAGCTGTCGGAGCTCTTCTGTCAGTGCCTGCCTGGTCAGCGGTCTCCCAGGGCGGAAGAGTGCGTCAGACGGACAGACTGTAAAATATGCCAGGAGGGCGGCAACCGGGCAAGGTTGTGAAGTGGTTCAACCGATTATCTGCATGGCCCTGACGGAGTTGGTCCGTCTTCGATTGCTTGATGTGGAAGCGGATATATGTGCGTCCTTGAGTGACATCCAGAGTCACATCCTGGTGCGTGGCATGAGTGGCAGGGTCAAACCCGGCTGGAGGCGCAGTGAATTCAGCGCATCGAAGAAATCCGAAGAAGGCGAGCACCATTCCCGCCTTGAGCATGCCCTTGTCCTGCTGGTGACGCCGTTGGTCCAGGCCGAGTTGGTTGAGGAGCTTCCGCAGCAAATCAATGGTGATTGGGAGGCGAGTGCGCTGGATTGCCGGGTCAGTCGCCGTCCTCTTGATGCCTCGCAGGACACGTGGCAGCAGCAATGCGTTCATCGTTGGATCTCGGAATCCGGCTTCGAGATGCATGTTGCGTGCTGCGGCCATGTAGACATGAATTGTCTGTGGTTGAACCGATTGTGTGAGGTGTGCTGCGAAGCAGCTGAGCATCGTGTCTGTAGCCGGCATGGGCGTCCATCTCTGCAACGCACAGAATTGCGTAAATTTCCTTTCGCCAGTGGTGTACGTGCGCCGTGTTGTCGGGGCGATTGCCATGGCTGCCGGGTCGGCGACCTCCCACATCAGTCCAGGAGAGGGAGGCGGATTGCAGTGTCCGGGACTTGCTGTGCCGATGGTGCCAGCTGCTGGAATGCCTGTCAGAGTGATACGAAAATAGGGCTTGGCGCGGCTAAACCTCTTGTTGATATCCCATAAGCGCCGCGTAAATGTTCTGCCTGGTACGACGACGCTCGACGCAAAGGAGAGTTTCCCCAGGAAGTGATCGAGTTTGCGTTGCGTGGTCTGGGTGCAGCGTGACAGCTCGCTGAGGAGCTCGCGGAGGTCCGCGGGTTTGTCGTCTGGGAGACGGGCTTCCATGCGCACTGTGTCCAGCACAATTCCGAGGAAGGCAGTAATGTGTGAAAGCGAACAGTGTTCAGGGGAGTGGAAGTCGGCTTACTTTTCTCAGTGGGCTTCGAAGTCTTCTCGTGGCTATCTGCAGGGCGCTGCCACCTGAAGCGGGTGGTGCTGGTGCAGGATGTGGCGGCATGTCCTTTGTCTTCACATGAGCTTCAGGCGTAGAGACAGTCACAGGGTGTGCGGGAACAGGGCCTGCCGCGGTTGAAGTTAAAACAGACTTGGCGGGTGCTGCCCGCCACTGATGGAAAGGGCTGCGCGTGTTGAGCTGCGGCATGTGGGCAGCGGTCGCGGCTGTTTTGGAGCGTGCATTTGATGCGTGACGGACGGGGAGAGCGGAGTAGGTGAATACTCCACAGCGTCTGATTGATCGCGTCCCAGCGCAGTGCCATGCTGGCGGTGTGTTGGAGAAATGCTCGATCATAGTTTAGCACAGCAGACTTCGTGAACTGTTGGTTCGCAGTACAAAGTATATGCTGGTAGCAGACGAGCTCATGAGCTCAGTCAGGACGAGCAAGAAGGACGATGCCCATGTAGATCGCCCAGGCCTCCAGCCAAGCCGAGAAGTCGTTGATCGCGCGTGTGTGCTTTGCGCTGAGGTTGAGCGAGAGCTGAGCCATGTCGCCGCCAGCTGTAACCAGTTGTATTGGCTCCTGTCACTGGGAGCTGACGTTTTCCGGCAAGAGTTCCTCAAGTTCCACAAACTCTCCGCGCTGGATTTTTTCAGTCGCACGCCGTGGCGGTGTGGGTAGAACCGAGGGCTTGGAGAGAACTGGAGGTCCTGGCAAAGTCGGAGGTTCCGATAGAACTGGAAGTTCCGGTCAGGATAGGTCCGGAGCTTGACGCTCGGAGCGTGGGAGCGATCTTTCGGGTGCGGAGCGTGCGCGTGGGAGAGATCGGCTTCCAGATCAGACTCAGCACTGTTCTCCAGGCGTTCCACGCGTTCGAGGAGAGGGTGGAGAGCGTTCATCTTCATAACGGCTGAGGAAATGATGTCCGGGGAGAGCAATGAGGGCTCGTCCTGCATAGAAGCGTCGGTTCCTGGAGCGGGGTCAGAAGTCTGAACTAGCTGCTGACGGTGTGTCGGAGGCATCAGGCGCGAAGTCGCGCATGCCGTCAGTCCGCGCGTATGGCGAGGTCGAAGCCCTACCCGAGCGGCGACGGGTAACCTCGACGGCATACCCGCGTCCGCGTCCACGTCTGCTTCCTCGTACAGAGCCTCGTGGCATGGTGAAAGAGAGAGAAAGTGAGAAAGGAACAAACCGGTGTTCTTCTCATTACCCAAGCAAAGCAAATATGAAGTAGCAATGTGGCCAGCGCGAAGTATGGTGTATGCGTTACGGGTTCAAGCTCCGATGTGTGCTGCAGCCGAATATGGCTGGTTGGCTGGCGAGTTCAGGTGAGTTCCGGCGTACGCATGTTACATGCCACCACAGCGTGCATGTACGTGTTACTTGACATGCATCAATGAATAGCGTGGGATCTGCGGGCTCTTTGGAAGCCGCTGGAGCGCGTGTGAAGTGGTGGCTTGTGCAATGTGTTAACCTACATTACCGCAAGCTCTAATGTGCTATTTACAAGTCCTGACTGTTGTAGTCTGAAGCTGGAGTCTCATCGCCCACCTACAGGTAGCTTTTGGAGCTGATGGATTTCCCAACTTGGACTTATGCCGCAAACTCTCGCAACATAGGGCTTGAAACTCCTACGTCACAGCATAGCAACAATTTCAAAAATTCAAAAATTGGATCCACTAGGATCCAGTTTTTGTATGGATCCAAGCACATTTCAAGCCGTCTTACTCACAGCAAGGTGATGTAACCAGTGAAATTGACTGATTTGGCTACTGGGGGCGGGGTTACAACTGGTGGCGAAGTAAAAGTCACCCCTGCATACGACATGAGTGGGTTGCTATGCACCCACATACTGAGGCAATAGCAAAGTCACACCTTAGTGGAGCCATAATAGAAATCGGATGTCAACTTACTACTCCTTGGCCGTTTTTGACGTCATCACTTTCAAGCCCTATTAATACAGTGTATGCTGTGTTTCCGCACGCTCGTGTCGACATGTAACCTATACTGTACATGTACTAGGTCGCGGAGGAGCTTGACGACCTCCGCTGATTCCACGTTTCCGAAATAATGCCGTTGTCTTCGTTGATGTCGCTGGTGACATTCTCCCTTTGCAGGGCATGCGCATAGTTGTCGTCCCTGTTTGTCAAGACTATGTTGTCTTTCGAAATAGTTCTTCGTCACGCTCGCGCGAATGATGTTTCTCATCATGAACTCATTCCGACGGTGTGACACGGTGATGGTCTTTGGCGGGGCACTGGCTTGGTGAAAACGCAATCTTCTGATGCAATATAACATTGATCGGCTGCAGATGAGTACCGTCACTTCGTTGTTGGTCCTATAGGAGGGCACCTGCCAGGAAAGAGGCAGGACTCATCGAAGACGAAGCGCTCGCAACAAATAATAGCATTCGAAATATCTCGGGAGATTTAGGGCCTATCGCTTTGAGCCACAGCGCTCACAGCCTTGCCTACTGCATCAAAAGTGAGCTCTACATGTTCGTTGACCTCTTCACACTACACAGAAGAGCGAAACAAGGATTATGTCTTAGCATTTCAACTCCAACAGCAGACCATTGCCAGTGCGAGAAAGAAAACTACAAAGGGCTTTGCTTTCTGTTGCATCGTCTCTCTTGCATGCAACTTACGAGAAAGAAGGTGGGCTTTGCCCAGCAAAGCCTATTTAGCCCATGCACACGCATGCTGGTGGTGGAATTCTGCGAGTAAGTGTTACATGACCACCTCGTGACTAAGCCCCGTGCGCAGCGTGTGGCCTGGCAAAATTGTATGGACAGTCGTGGAGGCGGCGTCTAATTATTTGGAGACGTGTTTTGCTGAGCTGTCTTTGTGCGAAGGAGCGTTCTTTGCGTTTGCAGTCAAAGTTTTTTCTTCCTTCCGAGGTTTTCCCTTTTAACCGTTAGTTGCTGAGATGAGTACCCGACGTGTCGCGACCCGCAGCATTGCTGCGCGAGCTCCTCCTGCTGCTGCAGCACCCCCTGCTCCCCCGACCCGCAGCGTGGCTGCTCGAGCTCCTCCTGCTGCTGCAGCACCCCCTGCTCCCCGGCAATGCTCGCTCCGGTGCCCGGGTTTTCTCCTGACCAAATGGCAACCCTCCAGGCCTTGATCGCCACATCGGTCCAGGCGGCTGTTAGAGCCGACGCCCCTGCAGCCTCGGGTCAGGCTGAGTCGACACGCCGTCCGTCCGTCCCGCTCGGCTACCCCTGCCAACACTGCCGATCCTCGGGTGCAGGTGGAGGAGTCGCTTCCCACAGGTACGGGTGTGTGTAGTAGTTTCGCACGTGTGCCTACTAGTGCTAGCCCCCCCCCCCCCCCCCACCCCTGTGGCTGCGTCGACTGTTGTAGACGGGCTGTCTCCCCCTAGTGGTGTGACTATCTATAGCTCTCGTGTGCCTACTCCTAGTGTGAATATCTCCAGCAGTCTCGCATACAATGGTTATGTGTGTAACCCTAGTGTTGTACATGTGGCTGCGCTTGTGTCTCTTCGTTGTACATGTGGTTGCACATGTAGCTCTTTGTCGTACATGTGGCTGCTTTTGTGTCTCTTTCTTGTACATGCTACTGAGTCGTGGTACACGCTGCTGCGCTGTTTTGACGCCTGCGTACATGCGGCTGCACCGTTTTCTGTCCCCATTGTGTACACACTTGCTCGTCTTGTCCCCATTGTGCGCCTTCACTTTAAAGGGGAAGTATACCCTAAAATCAATTTTTCACCAGTTGTAGTCTTCGGGGTGCTGAGTCGAATGGTCTTGGTCCGAGGAAGCTGAGACGCTCCCTTCCTCCTTTATTCCCAATCGAACTCGCGCACTTCCACCGAAACTGGGTGACTGCACCCTACTAGATGGGGATTTGTATGCAAAATGTCACTAAAAGCGCCATTTCGTTCTTATAAAAGCACGGATGACCGCGATTGGCCCATATGTTGTAGTCTTTTGGACGCTGAGTCGACTGCTTTTGGTCCGAAAAGGCTGCGATGCAGCGTTCCTCCTTTATTCCCAATCGAACATGGTTGAACAAGCGGTCACGTGCTCCTGCGTACACAGTCACCTGGTCACCGTGCCTGCAGGGTACAACTTACTAGCCTGTTTGACCTTTTTTGGGTGCAGTCCTGTCACTCGAGTTGAACTCGAGTTGAACCTTGGTGTGAAAGTTGTCACCTGCTGGAGCGGTGACCAGGTGATTCGGGCACCCAGGAGCACGTGACCGCTTGTTCAACCATGTTTGATTGGGATTAAAGGAGGAACGCTGCATCGCAGCCTTTTCGGACCAAAAGCAGTCGACTCAGCGTCCAAAAGACTACAACATATGGGCCAATCGCGGTCATCCGTGCTTTTATAAGAACGAAATGGCGCTTTTAGTGACATTTTGCATACAAATCCCCATCTAGTAGGGCGCAGTCACCCAGTTTCGGTGGAAGTGCGCGGGTTCGATTGGGAAAAATGAAGGAAGGGAGCGTCGCAGCTTCCTCGGACCAAGACCATTCGACTCAGCACCCAGAAGACTACAACTGGTGAAAAATTGATTTTAGGGTATACTTCCCCTTTAATATAATTCTGTTGTCTCGTCTTGTCTCAGTGTCATTCGTCAGTCGTTCGTTGTCAGTGTTGGTTCTTCTTTATGAGTTCTCCAGTCACCTACTGAAGTGAAGTAGAAGAAAAAGCTCTCTAACAATTTGTACTGGTCCTTTGCTGTATGGCGTGGCGAGGAGCGTAGAGGCAGTTCGTTCACGGTTCACAAACCCGTGACGACATTTGGCGCCCAACAAATCGTATCCACGACCCTGAGTTCGTCTCCATATCAGCTGTGTTTTCGTCTCCTCTTCGTGTTCTCGCCATGGCCCAGCTACTTGAGTCTCACGAACATCCAAGCCTCTCCTGAGAGCGCCTACTCAGGTGAGCATGCTATTGTAATTGTCTGCTCTGCGTAATGTGTTGCCGTAACTTGTATTCGATTTCGAAATTTTCAAATTGTTTTGCGTCGGGTGACTCGGGTCCCGGCAGGAAGTCCGTGGAACCTTGTTCTCTTGTGCTCGAGTGTGTAGTGTAGTCTTGCTGCTTGTTGTAAGTTCGCCCCGTTGTATTAGTTGTTCCTGTGTCGCTCTGTGTTGTGAACCCTCTAAGATTCTCTAAATTGTCAGGATCGTACGACCACACGGCACGAGGACAACTCTTTTCCTTTACACAGTATATTTCACTTCATCGAATAATGAACAATGAACACTAATAACACCAGCTATTTATAGCATGCAAAAACAGCGTACATGCAAAACATACACACATAAAACTGGACATAACAGCGTATACCGCAAAACGCACACAGCGCATATAGCGTATGCCATGCAGCAACATCAGCGGTACGGCGGAGTCGAAATACAACATTGCAACGAATACAATGCCATAAGCGCGAAGGCCTTTCCCAATTGAGAACTGGTGGCTTGCAACATTCTCCCCACCAAAGGGCTTCTTAACGCCGTACAACAATGCGCACAAGTCAAAAACGATCCGGGGCTCTGACTACGCGCCCAGAACGCAGCATCTCCTGCTGCCGTGGTGGTGGTAACGGTGCTGACGGCTCATACGCTGGCTGCTGAGGGACGATTGCAGGTTGAGCGGTATCTGCAAGCCCAGGAGCCACGTCCTGTGACGATACTCCTAACGGCACTAACCTTTGGATCGGCCTCAACAGGGTACTGGTACTCAACTTAACATTAGCAACACGACGCTTACCATCTCGACCTGGGAATAACTCGATGATCCGTCCCAAACGCCAGAACTGTTTGCACTTGGTATCATCGAGAACAAAGACAACATCACCCATAGCTAAAGGGCGTGACATGGCCTGTTGGTGTTTGTTCAGCTGACTTAGGTACTGCACCTCCCAACGATTCTTGACATGCTCCAGTGTCCGACTGAGGTAACGCAATCTCGATGACATCTGCGCAGCGTCCAGAGTACCTGCTGGCTTCTCTGACGACATCCAGATGTTACCCATCATCATTGCAGGGGTTACTGGTGGCTCCTCCAGGCTATCAGACACATAAGTTAGCGGACGACTATTCACCACTGCTTCAACCTCATACAAGAGGGTCTCAAGCTCCTGGACCTTCAGAAACGCTGTTCCCATTACCTTTTTCAAGGCACTCTTCACTGTACCAACCATTCGCTCATAGAAGCCTCCATGCCATGGTGCAGCTGGAGGATTGAACATCCATGGCACACTCAGTTTGTCAGATGCCGCCTTGAACGTTGTAGCGTTGTCAGACCTGATCCGAGACGGCAAACTACGTCTCGCGACAAACTTCCGAAATGCTATCAAGAATGACTCAGTACTTAAACTATCGACCACCTCCATGTGAACTGCTCTGGTGGTGGCACACACAAACAATGCTATCCATACCTTCAGAGATGACTCACCACGGCGCACGTACAACGGACCAGCATAGTCGATGCCGGTAGTTGCGAACGGCCTCTCGTGAACAACTCGGTCTTCTGGCAGCGGCGGGCAGACTTCTGAGGCAGCCTTAGCCTTGTAGCGGCGGCATGTAACACATCGCTGAGTAATGTTGCGTAGCGCTCGTCGAACACCGATAATCCAGAATTTCTGACGGATGAACGACAAGACTCCTTCTACACCTTGGTGCATCCTTTCAACATGCATTTTCTCCAACAGCAACTCGGTGAGATGATGTTTGCCTAACAGGACTGGGTGCTTGGCTCCATACGCCGACTCGCTGTGCTGAAGTCCTCCCCGGCTCTGAGCACTCCATGCTCATCCAGAAACGGTGCAAGCGGATACACCTTCGACCCAGGCTTCACTGGTTGACCTTGCTTGATCAGCTCAAGATCCTCAGCAAAACATGCGGCTTGAACGATGCGGTACAATACGTTGTCTGCTGCAAAATAGAGTTCAGCACGAGGCTCGGTGGGCTTCCACTGCAACATCCGAGTCACAATGCCCTGTGCCCTCGACCATTTACTGAATCGGAGCCACCAGACTTTATCAGATTCTCGACTACAGGTGGTGGCTGACACTCGTACTTCTACACTGGACTCATCTGTAGCTGCGGTTGAGGGTACGGTGGGCCAGTCATTGGGCTCCGTGATCCAGGTTGGTCCGCCCCTCCAGAACGGACTACGGATCTGCTATGCACTACTCCCACGCGCCGGTAAATCTGCTGGGTTGTGAAGGCCCGGGCAATGGTTCCACACAATGCCGACCTTCTTCGATATCTCTTGGACTTGACTGACGCGGTTAGCCACAAATGTTTTCCATTTGTAGGATGGATTACTGATCCAATGAACGGCAGTGAGACTGTCAGTCCAGCCATAGACTTGCGTGACGGTCACACGCAGCTCCTTCACCACAAACTCAGCGTAGCAAGCCGCTAGACATACTGCTTGTAACTCAAGGCGGGCTAACGTGGGTGGAGACACGGGTGCCACTTTGGCCTTGGCAAATACCAAGTGCGACTGTCCATTGACGACTAGATACAAACAACATCCAAACGCTTTCTCACTGGCATCGGCGAAGGCATGAAGCACAATCGGCGTGTCAAGATTGCAGCAAATCCAACGTGGTATGTCAATGCTAACCACTTCGGCCAACTCTCCCCACCATTGCGCACATCCGGCTGCGATGCCATCAGGCAACTTATCATCCCAGTCGCCTCCGACTTTCCAGGCTTGCTGTAGCAGTATCTTTCCCGGCACAACTGCCGGTGCTGCTAGACCTAGCGGATCAAACACTGACTCAACACACTTGAGGAGGGATCGCCGGGTCCAAACAGACGGCCTATCGGACTCGCCTAGCGCTGCTATGCTGAGCAAGTCATCACTGGTTTTCCATTTCAGACCGAGGACTTTATCTCCGGCCTCTGGATCGCACGGGATTTCGTTGCCTCGCCACTTGCGTAACTCCATGCCAGCATCCGTAAGCACATGCACGCTGAACTCTTGCATCTCCTTGGCTTCCGGGGCATTTGAGACACTAGAGACCAAATCGTCAACGTAGAAACTAGTGAGCAAGAGATCAATACGATCTCGCTCTTTGGGTGCAGACAACGCCCGTAGCACCTTCAAGTGATGCTGAATCACCGCAGTAAGCATGTATGGCGAGCAGTTTACGCCAAATGGCAGTTTCGTTAGCCTCCAGGCTAACAGTTCATCGCTGTCGCTTTGACCGGGCCACAATAAACGCAGGTACGGACGGTCTTCGGGATTAACCGCGACCATGAAGAAAGCCTTGCGGATGTCCGCTTGCAGCGCGCTCTTATATTCACGGAACCGTAATAGCATACCTGCGAGACTCGGCAATAGCGACGGTCCAGCAACCATGTCGTTCAACGACTTGCCATCTGGAGCCGTCGCCGAGGCATTGAACACCACTCTTAACTTCGTGGTTGCAGCGTGCTCGCGGAATACACCATGATGCGGTACATAGTACCCGGCATCGCTCTCACATGGCTCCAGCTCAATTGCTCCAAGCTCGCGGTACTCCCTGATCAGCACATCATCATAGAGCGCACGCTTCCCATTCCTCTTCAGCTTTTCAAGAAGCTGCGTTGCGATGACTCTAGCTTGAGCATAGTTATCCGTTGGGCGACGCTCATTTCGCCACAAGAGACCCACTTGGTACCCGCTGCCCTGGCGACATAGCGGGAAAGATGGCAGGTGCTGATGTTGTTCTGGAGGTTCATCCAACTGCCATAGTTTGTCGATGTGGGCTGTTACACATGACACGGTCACCGGCTGACTGTTTCGACTTGGTGCAGACGCTGGACCAGATAATACATTACCTATCTCTGTGTTCCACACCGTCTCACCATTATCTTCCTTCTTGCTGTGCAGTACCGCGTTGATATAGTCTGCACCAATCAGCATATGTATTTCGTCTGATGTCCCTTGTTGAGGCTTGTCACTCAGCTCTACTCCGCAACTGTGCCACTGCGCAATGGTCTGCGGACTTGCGCACTTCAGGTCCAGCTCTAGCGTTGGTTTCACGAACGCGCGTACCCGAATGCTAGCGGAGCTACCCTGGATCGTGATGGCGTACTTATCCATGCGCTGTTGGATTGGTTCCGCGCCGAACGGCTTCACCTCTACATTTTCAACCCCAACGTGTTCTGCATCGATTGCTGACACCAACGCTGCAGTCACGAATGACGCCTCAGCACCCGAGTCCAGGAACATGCGAACCTTCGCGTTTCGAGTTCTTCCCTCAACTCGTGCCACTCCGGTCATCAGCCGCACACTTGGCGAGTGTAGACAGCACGATCCAACATTCTTCTCCGTTACTATCTCAGTCGGTTTCTCCCGGCTGTAACCTGCTCTATCCAACACATCATGTATTAGCAGGTGGTGTTTCCTCTGGCATTTCGTGCATCTCGAGCCTTACCGACATTCTCTGGCCATATGGCCATACTTAAGGCAGTTCCAGCAGAGTCTCTCTCGCTGCAGAAAACCCTTTCTCCCTTCCTGTGGCAGCGACTTTAGCTGCTTCTCTGCATCTGCGACCGATATCGCCATGCACTGTGCCGACGCCGTGGGCCTTGGCACGGATCGTTCTACTGGCTTCCTGGCAGTATCTCCCTGTCGTCCGTGCGCGACCTGGTAAGACGCGCCGTGCTTCTGTACCTGGCGCAGAGACATCCCGTAGCACTGCCGTTCGACCAGGTACGTCTTCATCTCAGGTCCGCAGTGCTCCAAGATTACCTGCTTTGCCATTGCTTGCAGCACCGGGGCCATTTTACCTATATCGGCGCTATACTTGGTGTCCACCTCGCCATCTTCTGTCATGGCGAGTGTGGCCCACACCTCTACCTCTCGGCAAACACGGACAACGTATTGGTGGAACGACTCATCTGACCGCTGCTCGCCTGTCAGCAATGTCTTCCACGCTTTATCCGGAGTCTTTCCGAGCGAGGCAAGCAACTCTCGCTTTGCTTCCTCGTAATTATTGCATCCAATACATATCCTCTCCGCTTTGCTACCCGCTAGCGCGATGCGCAGTCGCAGCAGCCATTCGCTTTCTTCGAACTCGTTCTTGGAACAGATGTCCTCGAACAGGTCAAGATAACGCTCCAATGGCTGCGTTCCATCATATGAGGGGATTTTCATCAACGGTTGACGCCCCCGCTGTGACAGGAAGCTTCCTCTGTACCTCCCATCGCAGTTTTACCATCACCCTCATACGCATTGGCGATGCGCTCGTTAATCTCCTTTAGTGTTTTGTCAAACTCGGTGCAGAGCGCCTCCTCTCGCCGTCTGGCACTGCGCTCCTCACGCTCCTCGTACTGTTGGAGCCTCTGCTCCACATGTTCCATCAACAACTCGCCTTCTAATCCTAGCCGAACTCCATTGGCGATAAAGCTGGCTTCCAAATTGTGTAGTTGCTCTGCCATGCTCGCTCCTATCCTGGCGTGGTCGCCAAATGTTGTGAACCCTCTAAGATTCTCTAAATTGTCAGGATCGTACGACCACACGGCACGAGGACAACTCTTTTCCTTTACACAGTATATTTCACTTCATCGAATAATGAACAATGAACACTAATAACACCAGCTATTTATAGCATTCAAAAACAGCGTACATTCAAAACATACGCATATAAAACGGGGCATAACAGCGTATACCGCAAAACGCACACAGCGCATATAGCGTATGCCATGCAGCAACATCAGCGGTACGGCGGAGTCGAAATACAACATTGCAACAAATACAATGCCATAAGCGCGAAGGCCTTTCCCAATTGAGAACTGGTGGTTTGCAACACTCTCACTACCCTGTACTGTACTGTTGTGTGTATGAAAATTTCAAACTTCTGTTCGTGTGCTACGCGTTCGCATCTGGAACTTGTTTTTGCTTGCTCGTCGTGCATTCAGCATGGGTAGCTTTGATCTCGTCTTCTGTTGTGCACTTGTGCTTGTCACGGAGTTACCGTCGGACTGCTCCGATATTGTGACTGTGCCGCGTGATTGTTTTGGGATATCCACCTGAACGTTCTCGAGGTGCTGCCTCGTATGTAGTCGATCCATATTGTTTTGTTTTGTTTCGTGTTCCTACCATAGACCTCCTAGTAGTACCAGGGAGGTTTAGTCGCACGTAATCCGTGGGTACTTTACGTGTGTGTACCACGTGATACTCAGTGATCCACGTACAGACGTTTTCTGATTCACGACATACCGTGTATGGAGGCTCACCCACGTTCCGTCAGAACGTGGGTGAAAATCAGAATGGAGCGCATTGTGCGAGCTGTGAGGGTGCTCAGCTGAAGAAATTTCCGAAGCACGAAATCAAAATATTCGATGAGCTTCTTAGGCCCGGGTAGCTTCGTCTTTGACCAGGTTTGGGCCTTTTGCTTCATGCTTTTGTTTGTTCCGTGTGACTAAACATAACATTGCAACGTGGATGCCCTTCATCCACTTTAAGTGTATCACCCACGTACGCGTTTCCGTTACGTGGGAACTAAACCACCCTATAAATGTAGTTTCTCCATGTTCCATGCAGAGCGTTGTCAGGCTCGGTCATACACTGTGCACCCAGTCGGAAAGCTGGTGGCTTCCGGTTTGGTGGGAGGTGTGAACTTCATGTAGGATTCTCGTTTCGGATCCAGGTTGAATTTTTTTTGTGAGCGTATGGTTTTGTGATACTTGTGTTTCGGCATGTGGGTCTCTCTAGTTTGTTTGGGTGGGCGTCTGATCATGGTGAGCATGGTGAGCCATGGTCTGCCTGGTGGTCTGCAGGGATCCTGCACTTTTTTGTATCGGTTTGTCTTGCGGGTGTTATGGCTTCCGGGTGTTGCTGGTTGGCCCTTGTGCGTCCCAGTCGGTCCCTGACAGTTTCTTTTCTTCGGTTTTTTGGTTTTGCGAGCGGAGGTACTATAATTAGTTCCGTGTTATTCAGGTTCGATCCCTATGGCGTTTTTTTCAGGTTCAATCCCTGCGGGTTTTTTCAGGTTCGATCCCTGTTGGGTTTTTTTCAGGTTCGATCCCTGTTGGGTTTTTTCAGGTTCGATACCTGTGGGTTTTTTCAGGGTAGCGCCCTGTGGTTTTTCTTCATTATCTTTTGCGTATTGGTAACCGATTTGTTTGCGTGTCCTCAATGGTGTCCTCACTGATTAATTGCTCCTGTTTCAGTCGTCGTGTTCTTCCTGGCTGTTCTTCCCTTCCTTCGGGTGCTTTTCTGATTTTTGGCGATGGCTCAGATGTTTGTGTCAGTCCGTGTTTCTTTCTGTGTGTGTCTTTCTGTCTCTGTGAGCTTTCATAGCCCCATCGGCTGCGTGATGGTTTTCCGGACAACTCCTGTGCTTCCAAATGCCTGGTCACCCGGTTCAGCTGCCGCGGTCTTTGCAGTGCCGTCGGTTTGCCTGGGCTTCGCACCAGGGCAACGTGGTTACTTTCTGGGGGCCCACGCCTGAAAGTATGGCGGTTCCCTCTATGGGTGGGCCCGATCTGTTTTCTTTTCACACATTTGTGCATTGGCTTTTCCCGTGGTCCGGAGTTGCGTCTCTTACTGTTTCGGCCCTGCATGTTTTGTTTCTATTCTCCTGTGTATGTTGTTCCCATTGGATTTCTTTTTCTCCTGTCTTTCTTCCAATTTTTGTTTTGATTGCTTCCATCGCCAGGAGTGGATGTTTTATTTTGGTGCGGGATATTGTTGTATATGTGGCTGCGCTTGTGTCTCTTTGTTGTACATGCGGTTGCACGTGTAGCTCTTTGTCGTACTTGTGGCTGCTTTTGTGTCTCTTTGGTGTACATGCTGCTGAGTCGTGGTACACGCTGCTTGCCTGTTTTGACTCCTGCGTACATGCGGCTGCACCGTCTTCTGTCCCCATTGTGTACACACTTGCTCGTCTTGTCCCCGTTGTACGCCTTCACTATATTCTGTTGTCTTGTCTCAGTGTCAGTCGTCAGTCGTTCGTTGTCAGTGTTGGTTCTTCTTTATGAGTTCTCCAGTCGCCTTGCGAAATCAAGTTAGAGAAAACGCTCTCTCCCGATTTGCACTAGTCTTTTGTTGTGTGGAGTGGCGAGGAGAGCAATAGTAACAGTCGTGGGTCACACAGAGTTATATTTTTTGCAGCTCGTGACTGCCGCGGCCTGACGCATTTGTCAAAGTCACAAAAATCACCAGGGGAACTCAATGACGACATGGATTTCCACGGAAACCGGCCTTTTTTATTATACAAAATAATTGTCAGACAAAGTTTTCAAATTTTTCATTGATCTTTCATTATTACAAGAAGACGAAAGGTCCACATGTGCACGATTGTTGTTGTTTTTTTCCGAATTACTTGAAGCCCTTTTCAGTTGTAGGCAAGAGTTGCCCACATCGCAGCTGTGTTTCTCCTGACTTCGTCATAGTGGTTCTCCTTTTTAGGGCTCTTGACGACAACACAACACTCACAAGTCAGCAGGCTCCAGTTGAGCGATGACCCACTCATACTACTGTCCTTTTTCAACATCATTTTCGTCTCAGAAAACGCCTCGCTCTTCCGGCAGGTTTAGAGAAGAGCAGCTTCGGCCTCGTAGGTCCACAGACTCATCTCGAAAAAAGAGGGAACAAAACAAACCTTGAAGAGACGAATGTCGAAAGACTGCTCAACTCAAGCAACTGCCTTAAAAGACACTGTTTTTCCGCCAAGCGTCACTCCCATCAGCGGCAACGCAGCCGATTTCCCCACGTCAGATGCAGCAGCGTCTGATGCTCAATTTTCCCGCGTTTGCGTCAGTTGCCATGGAAAAGCTCATGATTCTGCCGCTGTAGCAGCATTTTTGCCGTACTGTGACCGAGGCCTAACGGGGTGACTGACCACGTGCCCCGCAGTACGTACGACAAGGTGCGGCGCGGGAAATATGTGGAGCTTGCGTTGTTCCTCACTCCCCTTGCGGACTAGCCAGCCACGAAGCGTGTCCAGGTGTCAGAGGACAGTGGCCAGCTAGTGCTCTCCCCGTCCCTGTCATCCCTCCACAAGTAAAGCCGGCGGGCCGCTGGAGAAGCTCTGCAGGCGAGCGTTACGTGCGGCAGGCAGCTGGGATGCCTAGCTTGTATGTTAGTGAGCGGCTCTCGTCATGATTACTAGTGTGTGTATGCCTGCACGGGCATGGTATTACTGTGAGTAATTTGCTGCACTTGCAGCCGTGGTCACAAAGCTAGCTCGTTGTGGATTGCGGGGAACGGGATGCCATGGTTTCTAGGACTACTATCTTTTTGGGGCACAAAGTCACACAATGAAAACCTTGGCAAATTATTTCCGTTGTGACTCAGAGTTTCATGGCTGAACCAATCATCAGACAATGATAATGGAATAGGAGGCAGCGCTGGTATATCTAAGTGGAGAGAGTAATCGCGTGAATGTATACAGGGACAGGCTATTTCAGAGGCAGATGCAGTAGGCGCAGGTTCTTTCTTCCATGTTCTTCACTGCCTTCGTATACACTCGTTTTTTGAATACAATAAAAGCCTTTGTGAAAATGTCGGTTCAGCTCGTTCTGTTGATCGCAATTCTAAAACTATTGTCGCCTCGACGCCTATTTATTTCAGATTGAGGTACACACAAAATCAGATAGATTTGCTGAATGCTGTGCTGAGGAAACGTTTCTACTGCCGTAATGTCGCGTATAACGTTTCGTTTCTGACACGGTGTCTGAACACTGGTGTCTGTCCCTGTGGTGTTCAGAAACGCGTTCAGAAGACCAAGGCCTATCATTCCTTATCAATAGAGAGAGTATTTCTCAAAGATGATATTGCCAGGTCGCGTGACTCTTTGTCTAATGCCCGTGTCCAGTTTAAGTACTTATATGACCGTGCGCGTTCGTTTTTGTCTGCCCATGACTTCCTACGCTTCTCGCTGCTCTTATCTGAAAACGATGATAGACAACGCATACGACTGATCGCTAAGTATGACAAGACCTTCACCTGGCTTCGAAAGAAAAGATATGGCCAGGTTACCTTCAATCCAAACAGCATCATCAACATGTCAGCCGTGGAATTGACTGATGTGGAAAAAGAACTCTTTTCCCGTGGAACAGACTTCGGAATTCCGCCTTCTTGTAACAACAAAGAAATCGTCATGACAGAATTTGAACTGTTTTACAGGAAACTATTATGCTTTTCGCCGATTTCCGAGGCTCAACAGTCGGTGTGCGCAGCTAAACTTAGAGCAGAGGCTGAAGAGCATTCCGAACAATTACTAGACCGAAGTTCTTTCTCATTATCTCGCGAGCATCTCAAAGCCCGTAAAGAATTGCGAGCGAATAAGGACATCATCATAACCAGACCTGACAAAGGTCGTGCTACAATCATTATGAACAAAGCTGACTATGTTGACAAAATGATTGTCATCCTTGCTGATACATCTAAATTCCAAGCAATTGGCCCAGTTGGACAGTTTGACAGAACCATGAAAGTAGAGGCAGAGCTAATCAATTACCTAAAGAAATTAAAAGCCGATAAGAGTATCTCTACACATGAATTCGACTTGATGAAGCCGGTCGGATCAATACGTCCTCGCCTGTATGGTCTACCAAAAAATACATAAGCCTACATGTCCTGTCCGGCCGATCGTCTCCATGACAGCTTCGCCACAATATTCAATCTCTAAGTGGTTGTGTAGGCTGTTGAAAGTTGTTGAGGAGCACTACTGCCAACACACTGTTAAAGATAGTTTCGATTTCGTAGAGAAGCTACGGGCCCGACCTGTTCCAACTCACTCACATATGTGTTCGTTCGATGTAGTGAGTTTGTTCACAAACGTACCGCTGGAGGAGACAATTGATATTTGCGCGGATGTGTTGTACCGTGTTGACGAAGTTGATACTCCGTGGCTACCTGAATGTGCTTTTCGACGTTTGATGTTGTTAGTCACAACTGGCGTCGAGTTTTCGTTCAATGACGTGATGTATAAGCAGATAGATGGAGTAGCCATGGGCTCTCCGTTGGGTCCCGTGTTAGCTAATGTCTTTGTCGGTTACTGTGAGTGTAAGATTGATGCGTCTCTATGGCCGAGTCTGTATTTCCGTTTCGTTGATGACTCGTTCACATACTTTGATTCCATAGGAGACAGCGAGGTCTTTCTTGGTGCTCTCAACACCCTTCACCCTTCCCTCCGCTTTACATGTGAGCACAAGCAGTCAAGCAAGTTATCCTTCCTCGACGTACTTGTTGAGAAAACCGAATTTGGTAGCAAAACATCGGTGTATCGTAAACCGACATTCACCGGACAATACATTTCCTATGACTCGTACTGTTCATCTAATTATAAAGTCAACTTAGTAAAGAATCTCGTGGATCGCGCCAAACGGATCTGTTCACCTTGTAAACTCAGTGGCGAGCTCGAATTTCTCCGTTCAGTTTTCACCAAAAACGGATACACAGGCGACAAGTTGGCAAAACTATTGTCTACAGCCCCCACGCCGAAACATGAATTGATAGGGCCTGCTCATTGTCCTGTCTTTTTGTGCTTACCATGGAAGGGCAAGAAGTCTGACAATGTGAGTCGTGAAGTTCGTGCGATCATCAAACAAACCTACTATACGGTACACTTCATACCCGTCTACACAACGATGCGTTCGTTCACGGTGTTGAAGGACGTCCTACCAACCCATCATTTAAGTCATATAATCTACAACTTTGAATGCCGGAATTGTGCTAGCCGGTATGCTGGTAGGACTGTTCAGCACCTGAGCAAACGCATCAAGCAACACACTCCTTTACACATTATCCCACGTAGCGCACAACTGGAGCGTCCCACGCGGGGAAGACCCCGTAAGCAACCACTACCTCCGCCAACACAGGACCTAGCGTCTCATTCGACAAGTCCACCATTGGCTCCCGTGGCCATGACCAAGTCACTCCCTCCACCAGCGGAGGTGGATGTGGCTTTGGCGACGCCACGTGTGTTGCATGCAGACACGTTTGCATCAGCATCGCTTGCTGCATCACCGGCAGAGACGACAACAATACCTACCTCAATATCAACGAGACCCAGAAGAACAACTGCTAATTACACCATGACCTATTTCAGTACGGAAGTACCGAGCCAACGGAATACACAACAGGAACGTGAGACGAGGGATGGGAGGAGACGGGACCTGATTGCTCCGAGGCAGGAAGTCGTTGAGGAGGATTCGGCCAGTGAGTCCAGTGATTCCGGTGAGTGTGAGAGCGAGAATGATTGTGTGAGTAAAAGTGGGTGCGAGCGTGTGTTTTCTAGTAGGAAGTCATCAGTGTATAAGCATCTTGCATCTCGTCCTGATTGATGTAAGGTTTATTCTGATTCTCCTTTTTCTGTTTTGTGCCGTGCTCGTTTTTTTGGTTATAAGTTGCAGTTGAGTGTGTTAGAAGCCGTTTGTCAACGTATTCATAAGCCTAATCTGTGTGTCCAGAAGGACAGCATTATTCGTTTGAAATTGTTTTAGTAGCAACATGTTCTGTCTGTTTGGCTCTGGTTGGCCATGGTGTCATATCTTGTGTCACAGTATACTAGTAGTCCTTGCAAGTTTCGTTAAGTGCTTTCGCAGTTTTTCCTGTTATTACCTTAGTGCTAGGATTATCATTTTCATAGGTGTTGTTTCTTCTCACTCCATTTCTCTTAATTAGTATCTTTCTGGATTGTTCTTCATTAGTACAACGTAGCTTCCTGAGGAGTGTTGTGCGAAAACTAGTTCGAAGTACAATTTTTTGTTCATCATTTCTTCCATATCACATTTTTTCTTTCTTCCATGTTCTTCACTGCCTTCGTATACACTCGTTTTTTGAATACAATAAAAGCCTTTGTGAAAATGTCGGTTCAGCTCGTTCTGTTGATCGCAATTCTAAAACTATTGTCGCCTCGACGCCTATTTACAAAGAGCATATTCTTGAATATTTGAATTGTCCAAAAGAAATCCTGGCAACCCTCAACCCAAAGTGTCTATTGTATGTTTGTGCACGCCATAGTGAGCGGTACGTTGTGCGGGTGTCTGCGTGTCAGAGCATGGGTACGCCAGTGGCGTGTGCGTGCATGTGTTCGCTTGTTTCTGACTGCGTGGGTGCACGAGTGCCCAAGCTGGGCGTGCGGGTTCACTTGGAGGTGCTTGCATATTTACGGGTGCAGGGGCTAACCGTGTACTTACCCCCGCATTCACACCCGAACTATCAAACACGTCCTGTGCCGCATGCTGATCAGGTAGTGCCATATATGTGTTGTACAGTGCACTCTCAGTTGACATGCCCCCTTTCGAACCAAGACAATCTTTTCGGGATTGGTCTATTATACCATTTTTCGGTCTTCAGGATGCTGAGTCGAATGATCTTGGTCCGAGGAATTTGAGACGCTCCCTTCCTCCTTTATCCCCAATCGAACTCACGCTCTTCCACCGAAACTGGGTGACCCTATCAAAGAGGGATTTAGGAAAGGGTTTGCTCTTACACTGGAGCTCGCGCTATTCCGACGACTTGACTTGACACTTGACTCCGGTGTGGGAGCAAACCCTTTCTAAAAAAATCATCGCCGAAGTCGCAACCACTATTTCATTTTTATGCAAAATGTCACTAAAAGCGCCATTTCGTTCTTATGAGCGCGGATGTCCATGATTGGCCCATATGTTGTAGTCTTTTGGATGCTGAGTCGACTGGTATTGTTCCAAGAAGGCTACGATGCAGCGTTTGGCCCTTATTCCAAAATAAAACACGGGAGAGTAAGCGATCACGTGCTTGTCCGTATACCAGTCACCTGGTCATCGTGCCTGCAGGCTACAACATTTTTTTACACCAAGGTTCAACTCAAAGGTTCAAAGGGGGTTCAACTCGAGTGGCAGGAACGCGCCCAAACAGGCTGTAAGTTTTAAAGAGCTGTCTGCTCACTTTGCACCAGCTGAGTAAGTCATTGCCTGCCTGCTGGTTGTTTCACCTACTGTTTATTCTTCCAGCCACGAACGCCACATCGGAGAGGTCATTCAGTGCACTTCGCAGCCTGAAGACGTATATTAAATCCACACAAGACCGTGTCAATCATCTTTCTCCAAGTTATGAGAATTCGTATACATCTAGAGGTTATACCAATGATTTCATAGAGATTTTAGAATGGACACACTATTATACGAGGGTGAGTCAGCAGATTTTCGAATGTGTTCGATATGCGGCGCTGTGCCACGTTCACTCACGAATCTGTGACTTCGCCAAAAACATTTCAACTGACGATGTAATTGTATAACCTGTATAGGTGCACTACATGTACTGGTACATTACAGTAACTTGATTCGGTCATATCATTTTAAGGTAAAAATGTCCCTCCGGACCAGTCAAATATGTGGCAGCTACGGCCCTGGGTTACATGATGCCGTGTACTATGTCCACATGCGCAGATCAATATTCAGCACATGAGGACAAATGGTTTGGTGTCCTTGAAAAATACTTGATGTCACAAGAGTTTGTTGCAAAGCGCATTTGATTGGTGCATTCCACCTCCAAAGCTCACCTGATCTTGGACATTAACATCGACACCATTTTTTATCAGCAGCTCACACAGTGCTTTATGTCCACGGAACGCGCAGACATGTAGAAGTGATACTGGGCAGTAGTTCTATTAGGTCACCATAGCAATAAACGCACACATACACACATACACATTCTTACAATCACTTGCAAAGCATACAAGTTCCAGATTTTTCCTTTCTATTGCAGCATAGTACCATACACATGTAATCAAAGTACAATTGCCTTCTCCAAGAACACAGCATATCTCACCCTTAGTGTGTGTGTCGTACAGGACGGGACATAGTAAATGCTGGCTGGAACTTGACACAAAATTCACAATAATACTTGCATCAGTGGTGCCTATGAACTGAACTCATAACCTCAGATTAGTGATACAAAGAGTACATAACCCCAAGAGTGTACAACTGACCACACCGCCTTTATCCAGTGCTGCTACACCAGAACTTCACATCACACGTGGTTCAAAAGGTTACGCTGGCAAGCAGTGCAAAGTGACCCGAGGAGAGTTGAATCCAAAACAGGGTTGGGTTCAACGCTCTATCTATTATGCACGGTGTGAAAATAGTGTGTGCACGCTCGTCAAGTGATGCGATGTCCTGCCATCTCCTAACGTGTTACAACAAAACTGCAGTAGCACACTCTTGGGGGTTGTGTACCCTTGGGAGAACCACAGTACCTTTTCCCTTATCGTTCACCTCTACTAAAGTATACCCACTGGCCAGTGGTTATGTTGTAGCTCTACTAAAGTATACCCACTGGCCAGTGGTTATGTTGTACCTCTACTAAAGTATACCCACTGGCCAGTGGTTATGTTGTAGCTCTACTAAAGTATACCCACTGGCCAGTGGTTATGTTGTAGCTCTACTAAAGTATACCCACTGGCCAGTGGTTATGTTGTAGCTCTACTAAAGTATACCCACTGGCCAGTGGTTATGTTGTACCTCTACTAAAGTATACCCACTGGCCAGTGATTATGTTGTAGCTCTACTAAAGTATACCCACTGGCCAGTGGTTATGTTGTAGCTCTACTAAAGTATACCCACTGGCCAGTGGTTATGTTGTAGCTCTACTAAAGTATACCCACTGGCCAGTGGTTATGTTGTAGCTCTACTAAAGTATACCCACTGGCCAGTGGTTATGTTGTAGCTCTACTAAAGTATACCCACTGGTCAGTGGTTATGTTGTAGCTCTACTAAAGTATACCCACTGGCCAGTGGTTATGTTGTACCTCTACTAAAGTATACCCACTGGCCAGTGGTTATGTTGTAGCTCTACTAAAGTATACCCACTGGCCAGTGGTTATGTTGTACCTCTACTAAAGTATACCCACTGGCCAGTGGTTATGTTGTAGCTCTACTAAAGTATACCCACTGGCCAGTGGTTATGTTGTAGCTCTACTAAAGTATACCCACTGGCCAGTGGTTATGTTGTAGCTCTACTAAAGTATACCCACTGGCCAGTGGTTATGTTGTAGCTCTACTAAAGTATACCCACTGGCCAGTGGTTATGTTGTAGCTCTACTAAAGTATACCCACTGGCCAGTGGTTATGTTGTAGCTCTACTAAAGTATACCCACTGGCCAGTGGTTATGTTGTACCTCTACTAAAGTATACCCACTGGCCAGTGGTTATGTTGTAGCTCTACTAAAGTATACCCACTGGCCAGTGGTAAGGTTGTAGCTCTACTAAAGTATACCCACTGGCCAGTGGTTATGTTGTACCTCTACTAAAGTATACCCACTGGCCAGTGGTCATGTTGTACCTCTACTAAAGTATACCCACTGGCCAGTGGTTATGTTGTAGCTCTACTAAAGTATACCCACTGGCCAGTGGTTATGTTGTAGCTCTACTAAAGTATACCCACTGGCCAGTGGTTATGTTGTACCTCTACTAAAGTATACCCACTGGCCAGTGGTTATGTTGTAGCTCTACTAAAGTATACCCACTGGCCAGTGGTTCTGTTGTACCTCTACTAAAGTATACCCACTGGCCAGTGGTTATGTTGTAGCTCTACTAAAGTATACCCACTGGCCAGTGGTTATGTTGTAGCTCTACTAAAGTATACCCACTGGCCAGTGGTTATGTTGTAGCTCTACTAAAGTATACCCACTGGTCAGTGGTTATGTTGTAGCTCTACTAAAGTATACCCACTGGTCAGTGGTTATGTTGTAGCTCTACTAAAGTATACCCACTGGCCAGTGGTTATGTTGTAGCTCTACTAAAGTATACCCACTGGCCAGTGGTTATGTTGTACCTCTACTAAAGTATACCCACTGGCCAGTGGTTATGTTGTAGCTCTACTAAAGTATACCCACTGGCCAGTGGTTATGTTGTACCTCTACTAAAGTATACCCACTGGCCAGTGGTTATGTTGTAGCTCTACTAAAGTATACCCACTGGCCAGTGGTTATGTTGTAGCTCTACTAAAGTATACCCACTGGCCAGTGGTTATGTTGTAGCTCTACTAAAGTATACCCACTGGCCAGTGGTTATGTTGTACCTCTACTAAAGTATACCCACTGGACAGTGGTTATGTTGTAGCTCTACTAAAGTATACCCACTGGCCAGTGGTTATGTTGTAGCTCTACTAAAGTATACCCACTGGCCAGTGGTTATGTTGTAGCTCTACTAAAGTATACCCACTGGCCAGTGGTTATGTTGTAGCTCTACTAAAGTATACCGTGTATACAGTAAAACCTTCAACTAACGACCACCCCTTTGGGCAAGAAGAAACGGTCTTTAGTGGCAGGTGGTCTTTAGATAGAGGTTTGCACCACGCAACCATATATGGATCGCATCTCTGATATGTTTGTCCAAATGTAGCTAATACAATTTGCCACCACTTGCGCAATGCCATTTCTCTTTGGGAAGTAGCATCGATCATAGAGCAGGTTTGAGCAGGTACTCTCCAAGACGTTTCCTATAATGTTTGCTCATGAGAGCACTTGAAACTATGACAGGTGCAGTGCACCCCATAGTCAAAATGAGATTGCGTTCGTTCATGCAGCTGTAGTATAGAAAGAGTCCATTCAGGACAGAAAATCATCAAAATTTCGAAGAAGGAGCTTCGAACAACCTTTGATTTCCTGCACTGCCGTCGCTAGTTACAGGTCAAAAATTGACTTTGGGACAAGAAAAGGCGGTCGCTGGACGCGTTCAGCAGGTATTCGCTTGCCATAGTGCATTTTTGTAAATGAGACCGTCTGTGCCTGGCGAAGTGGTCTGTAGCACCAGGCTGGTCGCTAGTCACAGTGGCCTTTAGCTTTAGGTTTTACTGTATTATGGCTTTGAGCCGCATTGTTCACCACATTTACAAAGAGAGGAACATTCAATTTTCTGGGAACATCTTTGACAGCAATGCGACGCTGGATGAACACATGTTGGATTTATCAGAATAAAACAAACCAGTCATCAGAACAAACAGTTTCACGCCGAGCACTTCGGCCAGTACTCACACGTCGTGGCTCCTCATAGAGTTTAAACATAACTTTGCTGTGCAAGAGCGACGGATCACACCACAGTAAAAACTGGACACAATGAATGCTGCCATAGTAGCATGCTGCCAGCATCAGAAGAACCTGAGTATGCAAGCGCACAAACAAGAACACAGATACGCACATACATGCATACACACACGCACACGCTGACATGCTCACACACACACACACACACACACACACACACACACACACCATTAGCGCTTGCACCCGAATGCATCAGAGCAGTGTATAGACAATGGGAGAGCCAAGTGACTACATGCAATGGAAAGTCACAGAGCAAAGCTGCATGCATACCCACGTATTCTCACAACACCGCACAAGTATGATTGGGGTTCACCAGTGTGCTGGTTTCGATCAACTGGTGAAGCGATTGGCGTTGCAAACACACTTTGTACACAAACAAGGCACGTGCACCGGGTCAAAAAAGGTGGTTTCCAAGAAGAATCCGACTCTCCGTCAGAAATTTCATGTCGTTCCGGGTGCGACGCTGCTGGGATTTTTCCCCAGAGAGCGGAAAAAGTCTTTTGTTGAAAACTCATTGCCTTTGTCCTCAAAACCACAAACCTGAACAGTAATTTTAGTAAAATTACTAACAGTAATTTTAGTAAAATTACTGTTTTGTTAGTAAAATTATTTTACTAACAAAACAGACAGCCGCTCGTACTCGAGTCCAAGACCAAAGCACCCACTTCAAAACCAAGCCATGATGAAAGCACTTGTTTCCACTTTGGACATATGCGACATGCCTACTGTGGGCGCTTTGTCTTTGATGTCCTAGCACAAGCACAGTCTCGTACACTGGACAGCGTCGAGTCCAGCAAAAAATTGTTTGCATCTCTCGTGAGTGGACATGTCACTAGCCCCGGTACCGTAGTGGGTGTGCCTGAATGCAACATGACCGTATAGATACGTAGGTCGAGCACCAGTCACATAGATGACTGTAATGTGCACGTGCATGCATGATACTTGATAGTACTAGACTTATTGCACCATGTGTAGATCTACCAGTTTCACGATACGACATCTATTGTTTCACAAGATTCAAAACGTGAATGAAAAACGTAACATGTTTGGCACCTATGAAATGAGGGGATGGCCCACTCCTGTTAAAAAAAACCAATGAGGTACAGTGAGAAAAATACAGTGATAATGGACCGTAAGTGAAAAGGTATAATATATAATTATAATGTGTAGATCTACCAGTGCATGCAGGGGCCTTCACGTGTACGTGTACGTGTACGTGTAGATCTACCCACCCGGATTGGAAGCTCCGTACACTACTACAGTCAAATCTGCCGTTAGCGACCTCTGCTGTAGGCGACCATCTACCGTTAGCGACCGATTTTCCGTGCACCGACGGTTTCACATACAAACTGATCTGTCCAGAGCGACCATCTGCTGTGCGCGACCAGCGACCACGATTTCATGCACGGTGGCTGCATTCAAATCTGCTGTAAGCGCCCTCGACCCAGGTTCAGTCAGGTGCGAAACTGTACTTGCCTTCCTGTAGGCTACAAAACAGATTAGCCCGGGTATGTGCACTATTCTTGGGTTTGTGCACCCCTATATTCTATTGAATATCCAATATAATGATATTAAAAATCACATTATTCTCGTTGATTTGAGTACATGGAAGCATGATGCCCGGTATGCCGGATTTACCATACATCTGCCGTAAGAGACCATCTGCCGTAAGAGACCGCTTTTTCTTGCACCAAGGGGCGGTCGCTTACGACAGATTTGACTGTACTACCACTACTACTACTAATGTACATGTTATTGCACACTGTACTCAGCAGTAGCGGTGGTGGGCACTTGCACTACACGTTCCCTGCCTTTCACACGAAACGTGCATCTACGCACACTGTGACAGTACACGTGCACCGCATGTTAACTGTTGCGCATGCAGCACAATTATCGCTGGCCGCAAAAAGGTGGTTTCCGGGCTCCAAGAAAACCACGAGGCGCAAGCGCCTGCACACACACGCCCGCCCGCCCGCCCGCCCGCCCGCCCGCCCGCCCAGTGAATCCCTATCTTTTTAATTTTTTTAATTTTTAATTTTTCCGTTACACACACGCACACACAAATGGGGGAGGGGAGAGAGACCCAAAAGGAATCTTGGAAAGATGGCTCAAGTGGCTATTAAACCGCCTAGCGTGGCCATGAAAGCAGTCCAGCTTCATTCTTCGTCTGAATTTGATGACGACTCACTCCTTGATGTCATCGAGTCGGCATCCTCGCTGACTCTCACCTCCAGTGACTCTGCTGCTCAGACTCTCCAGAAGCCATTGAAAGAGCCATACAGACACAGCCGAACGCTCCTCATCTTGGCAGTGTGGTACTCCTGTCAGCATGTTTCCACAGCCTGCAGAAGCTCCTTTTTTCGTTTCCTTCGCCACAAGTGACACGTCTGTCTTCGGGGTGTGGAAGAACGCCAAGTCGTCGACGTTGAGATCGGGACTTTGCGCAGGCTGAACAACAACCTGAATGTCGAACCCTTTTGCTTTCCCCTGCGCCACAAACACACGTGCATTGATTTATTTTGGCTGTGGGCAAACGCGTACCATCGCGCTTGTGCAGCAGTGACTGGTCGACTTCTGCATGAATTCTGGGCCCTTCTTCGAGCCACGAGGTCTTTCAAGCTGTTTCTCATTTTCGCACCTCAGTGTTATGCGCCTGGGTTGTGTTCTGGTGACATCCTGTCAAGAAATGGTTATGCTTCGCCGATTATTTCTAGGACTCCACGCTTTCGGAGGTTCAAAAGCCTGTCAGAACAACGGACGACACTGCGGCTAGCCTTTGTAGGGAATAGATCACTGACATGTTTGTCTAATGCCGACAGAAAGACAAGAACACAAAACGGAACGAAATTTTGCTTAACGGAGGAAGTAAACTCACACACACACACACACACACACACACACACACACACACACACACACACACACCTGGTCCTGGTCCTGGTAAACACTGCCATTACGGTCACGTGTCCCCTTCCGGGGCCGACAATATAGAAGGACGAGCGGGACCATGTTCGAGAGAGCCATCTCCAGCAGCTATGGATCTGGCTTATCATCAGAAACGATTCCTCTCACGGCTGCCGCTAGAACTGGTCCATCACTCTCCACAACAGAGCGAACATTCCATGAGCCAACACTCAGAGTCGTTCCAAGTTGTCGTCCTCGTGCGGTAGTTTGCTCCACTCGCGGGCTTGAAAAGCCTCGCGAAGGACTCCGAGGTGGGGGCGACGAGGAGAGTGTCGGCATCGTAACTATCCGACCAAGTCTCCTGTCGGTGAATACCCCACCTCAGGCACTGTTGGCCTGGACGGCTGGGGACACCCCAGGCCGTCCACAACTGCGAGAACAAGCACGGACGGAGGCCAGAAACAAGAGCCCGAAAAGGTACAACCGTCCTCCACCAGAGCAGAGAACACACACACACACACACACACACACACACACAAACACACACATACATACACACACATGCGCACACACACACACACACACACTCACTAACTCACTCACTCACTCACACAAACACACACACACATACACACACACAAACACACACACACAAACACATGCAAACACACACATACACACACACATGGTACAACCTTGTTTAGAGCACTACAAGCAACTCACTTGTGCCGAGGAAGCATTAAAGTTCTTACTATCATGGTTGCATCGTTGTTCCTCAAAACTGTATACCACGAGATGTTGGTGAGACTGAGCTGCGAAAGGTCAATGACTCTCGGCGTCACTTTTCTTACCAGCCCGTGGGTGACACTAATTTATGAGGTTATCTATGACGCGCAGGTTGTTTATCACATCAGAGAAAGTAGCACCATTGAAAGCCTGTATCCGCATTGATCCTTTCTGCTCGTGCAAAACTAAATCTAGTGCTCCTGAATGTGTTATATTTTTTCACGGCTGAGCTCAGCGAAAGAGTGTCAAAACGTATTTTTTCAATCTCCATTGTCTGTCGTGCACTGCTGCTCTTCCACTGTGCAACTCTCTCTCTCACCTGCCATCGTGGTCTTGTGTTCCTCGTGTTAGCTTGGAGTTTTTTGAGGTCTAAATATTTCAACATGCCAATATCCACTCGCAACCATGGAACCAAGGCTCATCTAGCTCCTCCTGAGCCTGCCTGGACTGCCAGATTACGCCCAGCTGTTTTATTTTTGAATTCTTTATTCTCACGATGGCACCACCGCCAATAATAGAAAAATTTATGAGAAGGTGAGATTGTGGGTTACGCAGTTGTAAAGTGATTTACATCACTTTGAATTTTACAAGTATGGGAGAGGGTGAGAGCTGCAGGAGCAGATTGAGTTAATCAGCAGTGAGCAGATTTCTTGTTTGAAAGCAGGTCGGGAGGACACGTCACGAATGCTAGCAGGGAGGGCATTGTAGTATTCTAGGGACTTGTACAGTGGGGAGTCTTTACAGCGATCGGTTCTGGAGAGTGGCAGGTGCCAAGGGCGTGCGTGTCAAAGGCTGTACTGGGCGGTAACTTGAGCGGGGGTGTTGAGCATGCGTATGTGTTGTAGGGCATATTGGTATTTTATGGAGTGGGCAAGAAGGGTGAGCTTCACTTTGCGGCGAGAGAACATTGTCGGCCATTTGAGCCGATGTAGCAGTGTTGAATGATTCAGAGGAGTGTAGAGGGGGAGACGGAGGCAGATTCTGGCCGCCTTGCGCCTCGAGCTATGTCGTTGCTGTGTCATCATCTATGTGCCATGCGCTACTTGATGTACCAGCCTGCTATGCCGGATACCGCCAGCCATGCATCGACCAGGCGCCAGGCGCGAACTGATGGTGGTGGTGGTGAGAAGGAGAGCTCTGTGCCAGAACTTTGCAGCCTAGAGAGCGTGTGTGGGCAGGCGTGTGTTTACCGCCATATTTATCAACCATGTATACTTTATTTATAGTAGAAATCAAAACAGGCAAAATGCCTAAGGCCAAAACAAAAAATAGGCTTGTTTCCGGTCGGCAACCCCTCAAAAAGGAGACTCGGTCGGCCGGAATGAAACTTTTTTTGGATACTTTTTTTGGTTTCTCAATCGTTGTGGTATTGATGGACAAGAGCACCTACACATGTACATTCAAAAAGTACATATATCATGGCAAGGATCGATGTCAAAGTGACTGACTCACTGTTCTTGTACGCATGTGGTGTATTTCTGTTTTCGTACATCCTGAGAAATCAAGCAAACAGTTCGAGTCCTTCCAGCTCCGTTATTCTAGCTCGTATCGACCCCGGGGGTTTTCGAGCCGACAGCTGAGAATCTCTGCTACCTTGTAGGTGTTTCGATTGTGGAATTCGGTTGAGATTTTACTGAGTTATGACTCGTTGAGTGCACTTGCACACATGACATTGCCACCGTTTGTATACTTCCTCCGCGTCATTAAAATTGTCGCTTCCCAGAGCGATTCTTCGAAATTATATGTCCACTCGAAGGGCATGGAAATCAGCTAGAAATCAAGGCAGAGCATTGTCGACGGACCAAGCTTTAGTTTGTGACCCCCGCTTCGCTGCACTTGCGGCTAAGGTCAACGTCTTCACCAGAGTTTCAGGCGGACCCTTCAGCACTCAACAATACGCTGAACAAGACGCGTGTTTAAATTCAGGTCAAGAAACTACGTTTTCAAGCGATCCATGCCTCCAGGTGGCAGGAGATGAAGGCAAGCTAGCATTTTTCAAGTACACTGTAACGACCTTCCAACGGGATAGGGTAAGCAGTTCCCCAACTTCTTTCCTTGGCAAGCGCTTTGCTGATTTTGTTGGTGTTTTCGGACCTGCTACCTTCGCAGCAACATGCGCCACAAGTAGCGCATTTTTGGAATTTGAGACTACTTTGTTCTTGCCATCGTCAACTTCAGCAGTTCGTATTCAGGAGAAATACCAGGATTCTTATACCCGAGCTTGCAGTCTTGACAAATGCCCATGCGAACGATGTGGGATGGCACGAACTCTAGAAAACGAAATGTGCTCTGGATCGGAATAGTGCTGAGCGCGATGAATTTGCTTGGTGCGGAGGAGAGCTCCGACAAAGTCCGAGACCACCACAGCTTCAGTGACAAGTAGACATTGCGCAGGAAGAGTCACACCAGTGTTCGAACATAGAAAACAGTGATTCCGACAGTCTCACTAAGATGAGCCAAGTCACAAATATTGCGATGTGCGAACCGACAATTTTAATGACGCGGAGGAAGTACATTTGGGACCAAAAAAAGTTTCAAAATTTGGGAAAAATTGGCCCGGTCGGGCGACCGGAAACAAGGTCATAATTTGTTTTTGCCTAATAACATTGGACCCACTATGAATAAAAATGTAAACGGAAAAAGATATAAGAGAAAAAGAGAAAGAAAAGAAAACGGAATGTTGGTTGCAACGAACAGATATCAATCCAGTGTGCATTGGAAAACCTATGTCGCTGATAATATATACTGCAAGGCTTGAGATTTGAAATCCAATACCTATTTGAATTTTGCTGCTGGGGGCAATCTATTCTACATAATGGCTCAAGCGTGCGTTAGGCGCTTAGCAAAACGAGTAGTGCTAGCAGGTGGGACCACAAGCAAGTTGCTTTGGCCTCCTCGAGTGTGAATTGAGAGCACGACAGCAAGAAAGGACTGAAATAGGGTGCTACGTGCTGCCATCTCCGCCGCCACACCTGCCGACCAACACCAAGCTCGGCAAATGAGGAGATGCCGTCGTGGTTCGCCTCCGCATTCACAAATCTTTCATCACAAATAAAGGAAGAGCAGGAGGAGGCCACGGCAGCCCGAGCTTAGGTGGCCAAACTAAAAGCAGGGCAGTCTCTGACAAGTCATCTAAGCCAGGCCCAGAAAAAGCTCAAGTCGGCAGGGCTACCGGCTCAGTATGTCACCAACAAGACGGTGTTGCAAAAGGTTGATGCCGCCATATCGGTGCTATCGGAGTTCACACCTGAGGCCAAGGTGCTCTTGAGGGAGGGTGAGTATGTAATCTGTAAAAGGCAGAAACAACTCAAAATAGCCATTTCCTTTGACTGGGAAACAGTGAGAGTCTACGAGGAGGGCAGCCTGGGTGACAGCCTTGCGGATGACAAAAAGACTCGCCGAGGCAGCCTCCACAGGTCATCGGCTCAGGCAATTACAACCCAGGGAGTGGTTCCATCCTGAGATACCATGCCCAGGCAGGAATATCCGTGCATTCAAAATTGGCAACAACGCCACATTCGAGAGAAGGCCATCAGGCCACGGACTGTTTGCCAACGGTGGCTGAACCCCTGGCAGCGGCCAGCATTGCTGGAACTGCCAGCAGTTGGGTCACGTCATTAGGCATTGCTCCAAGTTCAGCCGAGGCAGTAGTCGCCAACCACACTGGACTCAGCAACCAAAACCCACTGCTGGAGCTCGTCCACGGATAGACGGAGCATGAGTTCCCGCACTGGCTGGAGTCTGACGAGATAAGTGCTTGTGACAGTAACGTTCATGGGCGGTTTTTACACCCCATTGCATTTTGGCAAAATATTGGTGCCTCAGTTTTTGTTTTAAGGGAGCATGTCTGAGAATACCAAAGTATGTGTGCAAGTGGATCTCTCCGATTTCGCTCAAAATTTGCAGGTAGGTTCCCTTTGGGGTGTGGATCGATTGTGCAAAGCCCTTGAAAAAGTTTCTGAAGGGAACCTTGAAATTTGCATACCCCTCAAAAATGGCCGAAATATCACATTATTTCATGGGTCTAGAAACGAGTCACGCCACAGCGTATACGAACAAGCTATGAACAAAACTCCATCAAGCCAACATTGCCTCACCTTAGAAGAGTTCCTGGAGCAGTACCGCTTAGCCACGCCAGCATCCCAGAAGACGAGGTCCATCATCCCCTGACGCCACAAATGATCCCATAAATAATGTGATATTTCGGCCATTTTGAGGGGTATGCAAATTTCAAGGTTCCCTTCAGAAACTTTTTCAAGGGCTTTGCACAATCGATCCACACCCCAAAGGGAACCTACCTGCAAATTTTGAGCGAAATCGGAGAGATCCACTTGCACACATACTTTGGTATTCTCAGACATACTCTCTTAAGTATTATTTGTTATGGCTATTTTTTATGTGTTGTCTCCCCACCCACCCCACTCCAGTTCAGGGCATGTAGCCTAAATCTTCTAATAATCACTCCAGTTTTGAGTTTGACCAAATCCTTCTGTTGTTGCGTTCGGCGGCAGTGGGAGAAAACGCTACCCATGTACTTAACCCGCTGGGCCTGCTCCCTAAAGGCAATGGAAAATTGAGGTTGATTATACACCTGCTTCCTCGATAAGCATTTGGCCGACTTTCATTTTAGAGTTGAGGATCTGAGACTCATCCCGGATCCCTGTTGCTTTATATTCACGTTCAACCTGAAAGATAGCTACCATCACATCTCGATTTCCCTAGAACATAGGGAGTTCGTAGGTTTTAAATGCCAGTTCCGTGGCCAGGCCCAGATTTTTGTGATTGCCGCACTTCCGTTCGGCCTTAAGTCTGCCTCATTTGTGTTCGTGCCATGCCACCGTTGTCTTTCCTGACTGACCACCAGCACCATGGTGACCGTTCTGCCGCCCAAGTGGGCTTGCCACACCGTTTACCGTTACTCGAGAAGCCTTCCATCTCAGGTCCGGCTAATTCAGGTGCACGCCTCAACCAGTCTGTCTGTTTGGGCCGGAACCGCCACCTTTCCGTTTTCATGCAGTCCGTTTTTGTTCTCTCCGAAACTGTGCTCATTAGAGGTCTTACTGTCCATCCTCAGTTTTGTTTTTTGGTTACCTTGCCTCCCCCTCCCATATGTAGTCCGTCCTCTGTGAAAAAAAATTCAATGAACTTACCCTTACCCATGTGAAGTGAGATGCCCGAGGGGCAGGGATGATGAGGGAGGGAGTAGCCCGATGGGCAGTGATGATTAGGGAGGGAGAAGCCCGATAGGCAGTGATGATGAGGGAGGGAGAAGCCCGATAGGCAGTGATGATGATGGAGGGAGATGCCCGATGAGCAGTGATAATGAGGGGGGGAGACGCCCGATGGGCAGTGATGATGAGGGAGGGAGACGCTCGACGGGCTGTCATGTTGACAATGGTTGTCTCAGCTTGCCTGTATGCATGACGGTATGAGGCGTTAAACCGCGTTAACAAGGTCAGGGTCGGACGGTGCAGCGGTTGTTACCCCTGGTCCCCTACTCATTTCACACAGGGCACATTGTACACAACCAGCATCTCACCAAGAGTAGATGCAAGTAGTAGAACAAGATTGTGCAAGAGTGTGCAACTCCGGATCTCTCATGCACAATCTGCAGATACCCCGACCCACGGCGGAATTTTTTTGTTGATGTAACCTTTTTCCAGAAAAACGCGCTTTTTGCTGCAGAGCAGTGTGAGAGCACGTGCTGGGCACCGACCTTGTAATGTAAAGCCCGGCCAAGTGCACGAGGTAAAACTTTCCAAAAGACTCGCAGCGCGTGCGTCGTAGAAAAGGTTACGTCAACAAAAATCTCCGCCGCGGGCAAACGCATCCAGGAGTTGCACACTCTTGCACAGTAGTATCTAACCTTGGTATTACACACAGGAAGGTCAGACCCCTGCAAAGTGCACCGGGTAGGGGAGTCTGGAAATCAACGATACATGGACAGAACACCCACAAAACTCAAAGGAGCAACACACAGTCTCTACATACCTGATCCCCCGTGTGTCATTTTCCTGTCCCTGTATGGGTGGGTACGTGCGTGCGTTTTGCATGTGCCTTGTTCAGCGTCTTTCCCCTTCTGGACGGAACTAGCATCCATACAGAATCCAGTCGTTCAGCACCTTGTCGACGTTCTACCGTTCGTCCTGCTGAGTGACGTGGCACCCATCTACAAGCAGGGCATATCTGCAAGCATTCGGTCGCTGGCGTACGTGGGCTTCTGGGGCCGGATTCGCCCCTTTCCGAGCTCACGCAGTACACGTGCAGTTATACCTAGTGAGTTTGATCCAACAAGCCGCTATATTTGCCCCTGTCTGACAAGGCTGCATGGCTCTATGTTGGTTGCACCGTAAGGCTGGTCACCCAGATCCGATGCGGAACCAGTTATCACATAACTGCAAGTCGCCGCTCGCCGTCTCTGTGCTCGTCCCGTCCCCCGCCGCACTCCGATCTCACAGTCCTTGGTCCGCCAGCTGATGTCCACCCTGGCCCAACCAGAGGCTTCCCTGGGGGATCTGCAATATACCACCATGATTAAATTTTGTCTTTTCCCTACTACCCTGGGACGACTTGCATCATCTCGTGGTGTCCTCGCTGGATTCTACCCCGACCCATCTGTCCGTGCACCTGCCAAGTCGCAAGAACGACTAACTGAAGCAGGGGACGTGATTCTGGTCGCTCGCCAATTCACCGGCTCCATGCCATGTCCGGTCTGCATAACAGAGAGATTTCTCCCTCAAGGAAGACATTCACCCGGCCAACATGTACTGGGAAAAGTAACCTCCGCCTGCTCTGGGTCAGGCGTGCGCAGCACCATGAGCTCCAGCAGAGCCACGGGAATCCTCAAGTTGGCTGTGGGCCGCACCCAGACTGACCCGACACCATACGTCTCCTCAGCCTCTGATCAGGTGGTGCGACAGCCGCAGCTAACTCGGGCATTGTGGACAGACTGCTACAATGGCACGGCGGTTGGAGGTCCGCGTCCCCCAAGGATAGGTATGTTGCGGACTCACAGCACAACTTTCTTTCTGTATCAACACACATTGCTTCCACCTGACAATCCTTTGCCTCGTGAGTACATTCTCTGGTAGACCACTACCCATGAACAAACCGGTTGCTATGTGAGTAAAAAATATTGTTTTTCAGGGCTGAGCGCAGCAAAAGAGTGTAAAAACTTATTTTTAACTCACCTTTTACGGTTGTGCACTGTTACTCTTCCACTGCGCAACTCTCTATCTCTCTCTCTCTCTCTCTCTCTCTCTCTCTCTCTCTCTCTCATCTGCCATCATGGTCCTGTGTTCCACGTTTTAGCCTGGAATTTTCCCACCCACCCTCCCTCCCTTGGGTCCTGGACGTTTTTGCTTGTTTTGTCCCCTGTTATCACGCATACACTCACTATTGCAGACCAGTGGAGAACACACAACGTGTGGAGGATTAATGGAGTGCAGGGCAACCGAATCTAGCATGTGATACTCATATGTAGGATCATCCGCGCACGAGATGCAGCCCATGTATGATGGTATGTATGATATTCCACGCACGAGGTGCAGCCCATGAAATGGGCACCCATTGAATGGGCGGAGTGTAGACGGCTCATATGATGGTATGTATGATAGCCCACGCACGAAGTGCGGACCGCTCACGCACAATGTGCGATGCCCGTTAGGGGGCAGGAGTGTGGGCATATGAGTGTGATGGCCAAAGGCAGTGGTAGATTGCCAGATGAGAGGAGATAGCTTGCCCATGTTTGCCCAGCCTCCATGCTAAGTTGTGACATATTGCAAATTTTCAATGCACGTATGTGAATGACGCTGCTGTTGCTATCGGCACAGTCTGTCAGCATGACCTTAGCAGAGCAAATTGCCATGCTGTTCCAAGCAATCGGCAGCTGGTGTAAGTAAGTGTATGGGCACATGTATCAGTGTGAGTTGTGTGCCCGCGTGGCGGGTTCTTACATACCTCATTGTGTTCTGCAATGCGCCTGTACCTCTCACAGCTTATGGATCAGCTGCGCCTTGTCTGTGTTGGTCGTCCTGATGTAGCGCAGGACACTGTTGCTCCTCCATCGGCCCATTGCCCTGATTACCCAGTTAGGGGAACTCGCCATGGCTGCAGTAGTGGTGGTACCGATGCGGAACGTATGACAAGCGTAATCGGGAGAATGAGATGTTCCCGTGAGTGGAAGAAGCTGTCAGAGCTCTTCTGTCAGCTCCTGTCTAGTCAGCAGTGTCCCAGAGTGGTAGGGGAAGAGTGTGTCATTGGCATCAGATAGATAGGCAGTCAAATATGGCAGCAGGGCGCAACCGGGCAAGGTTGTCGAGTGGCTTCGAGATTCGTGTTGCACACGGCAGCAATGTACACATGAATTGTCCGTAGTTTCACCGGTTGAGGGAAGTGTGCTGCGAAGTAGCTGAGCATTATGTCTGTAGCCGTCATGGGCGTCCATCTCGCCTATGCACATAATTGCGCAATTTTCCTTTTGCAAGTGGCTGCCAGGTCGGAAACCTTCCGCATCAGTCCAGGAGTGGGAAGCAGTTTGCAGTGTCTGGGGCTTGGCGTGCCGATGGCGCCAGCTGATGGAATGCTTGCAGGTTGAAACGAGACAGAGCATTGGCGATCGGCTAGCCTCTTATTGATATGCCATAAGCGCCATGTAAATGTTCTGCCTGGTGCGACGATGCTTGACGGAAAGGAGGGTTTCCCAATAAGTGGTCGAGTTTGCGTTGTGTGGGCTGGAGAGCGTAGGCCAAACGGCAGCACTCGATCAAAGTAAAATTTTCCTTGCCACTGAATACCACGTAGAGACCAGTCCGGCGGGTGCACAGGAACGAGCGGAATGCGGAATGCATTGCGGATGTCCAGCTGTGTCAGCAATGCACCCTGCCCGTAGGCCATAATTGTTTGCACTGCGTCGTCTAACCGGATATAAGACAGGCTAAACGCGGAAGAATCAATGCCATCGTTATCGTTTTTGCCAACTGGAGCTGATAAATGGTGGGAAATGCGTAGTTTACTATTCTTCTTGGGCACCATGCCAATGCCCGAGTACTGGAATGATGGAAATGGAGAGATGAAATATGGGCCGCAGGTCTCTCCTTGTGCACAGGATGTTACCAGAGACTCTGATATGCACAAAGAATGTTCAGTACATGAGGGAAGATTTGAGTCCGTCACAGTCTGCCGACGACCTGTGAAGCCTATGCGGAGTTCAGCTTGTAAATCCCTGCTCCAGGAGGAAGGGAATGCATTGTCTGGATGATCAGTGAGCAGTCTAGTAAAGCGGACAACTTCAATGGGCGTGTGGATACTAGATACTTAAGTATGTACAAGGAATGTTCGGTACATGAGGGAAGATTCGGGTCCGTCACAGTCTGACGGCGACCTATGAAGCCTAAGGCTATGAGGAATCCAGATTGTAAGCCCCTGCTCACAAAGGTGGAGAATGCCTTGCTTAAATGATCAGTGAGCAGTCTAGTAAAGCTGACAACATCGATGAGCGTGTGAATACATGGCATATTGGAATCAAGAGCAGGGCTGGCTGGTATGGTGAGTGAAAGAAACTGTGTGTTACTACTGTCTTCACATGTCAGCTTCAAAGACGGGGTAGTGGCGTGGCGCCCTGCCACGCTTGGGTTGGGGTCTGCCATGGGTGACTTACTTGCCGGACCGTGTGGCGGGAGGAACTGATGTACTTGGACAGTTGCTGGAGGAGTTGGCCATGAATGCCAAGTTTTGGGTGGCGGCCTTGACATTACTGTAGAGGTGCGCTCTCCCACACTGCCCTTGGCATCTGGTCCAGTTGTAATTCCGGCTTATTGGGCGGCCACTGACTGAGGATGAGGAATGTGCGCCGCCGAGGAGAGTGGCAGATTCACGACCTGGACACAGCACCCCCCCCCCCCCCCCGCCTCTCCCCAACAGACGGGGGTGAATGAGTGAGCCTGCGAAGCACGAAGCTCGAGCTTTGCCAGTAGTGCTCAGTTGCCACAGGTTACGGCGTGGTCCTGTATTCCTCGTGTAAGCATGGAGTCTTCCCGCCCACCCACCATTGGGTCCTGTACGTTTTTGCTTGTTTTGTCCGCTGTTTTCTGGTTTTCCGTGGCATGTTGCATGCTGTGTTTGTGTTTCTGTCCCAAGGGGCTCAGCGGTTTTTTGTATGATTGCTTTCTTCCACTTGCTTATCTTCTGCTATTTGGTTGTGACTGGCAGTGGTGCAATTCCCATATTAGTAGAAGAGTTCTTTGGCGGCAAGGCAAGTTTTCCGCCAGCCCGGTTTAGCGGTCATGGCTGGAAATTTAGGGAGTCGGATTTTCAAGTGCTACCCTGCTGCCCAGTCACCCACACCGTGCCATTGCTCTGCCCATGTCTTGCACTGACATCTCTCTTGCTGGCCGGCTTGCTCTTTATTACTTTCTTGCCTTGTTTTTTCGCTAGCGTGTGGCTGCGAGTGTGGAATACGGTACACGGAGTGAATTCTCTGGTAGACCACGACCCACGTACATTCTCTGGTAGACCACTACCCAAGTACATTCTCTGGTAGACCACTACCCACGTTCATTCTCTGGTAGACCACTACCCACGTACATTTTCTGGTAGACCGCTACTCGTGAGTACATTCTCGAGTAGACCATTTCGCGTGAGTACATTCTCGGGTAGACCACTACCCCATGTACAAACCGGTTGCTATGTGAGTGGAAGCAAGTAGTTCATAAGCCTCCTCAAGCCCGTTTTTGCGAAGGATATGCCCCTTGTGTGCTCAAGATGGTAGTCATGGTGGTCATGCGGTGTGAGTTTTTCAAAGCTTGAAAATTCATTGTCTCACTATCCCGGTCCGTGGAACATCAGACATTCGTTGGTAACTTTGTGTGTTGTAAAGTTAGCCATCATGGCATGTGACTAGAAGGAAATGAATTTAGAAGTCCAGCGTCACATTCTTCTTCCCGCAGGAAAGAGTTCAAGTTTAGCAACACAGTGCTGGGTGCCAATGTTTGTTTGACTAGGACGCTTCAAGTGATTGCGAATACACTTCTGGTCTTTCTATGTAATTTTTTCTATCTGATTTCTGTTTCTCAGAGAAATAAGGACTGTAACGAAAAGTATAACATCCGTTAAAACGGTGTGCACCATCCAGATACAGTGCTGTACCGACAATATTGTATGATGCAATAGTTCTCTAGCGAGTGATTTACAACATATTCACCGTCTGTTAACGCATTACATGGGATCACAATGTTATTTTGTCCTCCACAGGTACAGAACGAGACATGTACTACACGCTTTGTATCATTAAGATGATGTCAACTTTGAATTCTGTCAGGACAGAACCGATGGTTGAGGGGCTATGTACTGTGAATATAACTAATGTAGGGGTGTCAACGAGCAGTAGGGTACCCATGCTACCCGTAATTTGATCGGGTACTTCCTCCTGAAGCAAATTATTCCTGACTTTTTTCACTACATTTCGCTGCTGTTATCTGTCTTTCTCTCTCTCTCTCTCAATCTCTCTCTCTCTCTCTCTCTCTCTCTCTCTCTCTCTCTCTCTCTCTCTCTCTCTCTCTCTCTCTCTGTCTCTCTCTCTATCTCTCTATCTATCTCTATCTCTCTGATTCTGTTAGCCTGACACACGGACATGACATTTCGGAATTGTAGGAAAGTATGATTCATATTTTGGAGAGCCGACAGTCGTCGTAGAGCAAGGGTGTTGACGCTGCAAACAAAACAAAGCGAACGCGTTTTTTCATGTTCATCCATCAGGCGCAATGGGAAGAAAAGCACTGCGTTCATTGCTCGTCGTAGCTATTTTTTGAGTTCAAAATTTGACAGTGCAGGACAATGGCACTGACGAGCAAGAAGAGTGGAAAATGAATAGCTTTGAAATCCCCGAAACGCCTGTCTGCATGCGAACAGGTCGGCAAGATGTCAAAACTCCAAAACGCAGAGATGTGACAATCGTCACTTCGCTCAGCAAAGCAATATGAACAATTTCAAAACTAGACGCCGTTCAGCCACTGCAGAGCCCAGACCTCAACGTGGAAGATCTCACCTTTTCTAGCAGCCTCAACAACGTGTCCTGGTTGACACATCATTGAGAAGGCTAGATCTGATCGTGGCAGCCGGGAAGTGCTGGTACAACTATGATATCCCTCGGAGGAAATTTGAAATGTTTGGCGTTGCCTGTGTTTGTTGCTCTAGGGCATCCTCGAGCCAGAGCGGAGGCGCAATGCGAACTAGCGCTGCAGCGCTACCGTGGTCTCTGCCGAGATTTTGGGGAAGTGAGATGGAGAGGACAAACCAACAACTCACTCTCGTTCGACTAACCGACAACTAACCCTGAAGGGCTGTCATCCTTGTTATTTTATCTTGGTGTGCGAAACTATAAAGTTGTACAATATGTGAGTACTAGAAAAGGTACCGGTAGTACGGGAAGTAGTACGCAGCATGCAATTCTAATGTCATATATGGACAGGTGTAAATATGAGGATGGGAAGGTTATAGGTATAGATTATAGACCGGTTAGGAGGTCTATACAGGATATATAGACCGAGTAAAAGACCGAGGTCCCCCGAGGTCTTTTACGAGGTCTATATATCCTGTATAGACCAACTATGAGGTCTATAATCTATTTATCGTGTTCTCCACGCAATAGTTTCTCTTCATATGACATATCCTTGTAATTCTAGTATTATACTATAGCCTATACCGCATTGTACTGCATTGAAGGTCAAGATCATTGTTTAAACTAGGTTCAGCATCGGTAGCACAGTGGCTGGGTGGTAAGGAAGAGTGACTGAGATTCACAAGGTTGTGGGTTCAAATCCCATCTTGTGTATTTCTGCTTTCTTCAAAAATTTCTTTTTCTAAGTTGGAGAGAAAATTTCTAAGTCCAAGAAGTTCTAAGGAGTCAAATATAAGTAGTCAAATATATCGTGTATTTGACTAAGCAGTCAAATACGCGATATATTTGACCGCTTAGGTATCAGGGAAATTAGTGGGGTCAAATACTAAGAAGGCGATAATTATATGTATAGGGATATTTAATGGCACCAAATGATATAGTTACAATATCATCACACCATTCCCCTTCTCCCGTCACAGATACCATCTGTGACAATGACTAAACGAGAAACAATAGATATAGAATGTAACGGCACTAAAGGATATAAAGGAACAATATCATCACACCATTCCCCTTCTCCGTTCCGAGATACCATCTGGGACAATGACTAAATGAAGAGAGAAACAATAGACAAAGAAGCTAGGAGCAACACAGCAGAAGAAGAGAGTCACATCTGGCGGGACAATGCATCGGCGTTGCCATTGAGGGCGCCAGGCCGGTGCACAACGGTGAAAGCGAATGGCTGCAGAGCAATGGCCCATCGGGCCACCCGAGCATTACCACTATGATGCATAGCGATCCATTGAAGAGGGCGGTGGTCGGTGATCAGGGTGAAGCATCTGCCGAGGAGATACGGAGCAAATTTGAGAATGGCCCACTTGAAGGTGAGACACTCCTTCTTGATGTTAACATAACGGCGGTCACGGTCGTGGAGCTATCGACTGGCATATGCCAAGGGATGTTCGGTGCCCTGGGCATCACGCTGGGTCAGTACAGCGCCCAAACCAACATCGGACGCGTCCGTGTGCAGGTAGAACTCCGCAGCAAAGTTCGGCGCAACAATGACCGGGTCGGAGACAAGGAGGCCTTTCAATTGAACGAAGGCCTATGCAGCTGAGGTCGTCCAGTGCAGGGTGCTGCTGTGGCCCTTCGACGTCAAGGCTACCAAGGGCCCCGCGATGGTTGAAAAGTGAGGAATGAGGCGACGATAGTAGCCGCACAACCCCAGGAAGGAACGCAGGACCTTCTTGGTCACAAGCTGTCGCCAATCGTCGATGGCTTGCAACTTGCCAGGATCCGCTCGCACCCGACCATGACCAATCACATGACCAAGGAAGGGAGTTTCGACCATACCCAATAAACACTTCTTCAGCTTCACAGTGAGCCCAGCGTCGTGAAGGCGTCCGAGAACGTGGCGGAGCTGGACAAGATGGTCCTCAAAAGTCGGACTGAAGATGACGACATCGTAAAAATACGCCAGGACAAACGGGAGACCAGCCCAGACAGTATTCATGCAACGCTGACAGGGGCGTAGGAGGGGTTTTGGAAGTGGTACGACCGAAGGTCGGCGCGGCCGAAGGCCGTGTTGGAGGGGGGTCCGGGGGACGTCCCCTGGGAAAATTTTGTAAAAAAGACACAAAATCCTGCGTTCTGGGAACTTCTGGCACACTTCACACACACTTCTGGCGCAGTGTGCATGCAGTCGAGTCGAGTACAGACGTCAGTAGACTCAGTCCGACTGCAGATGCATAACAGATCTACGAGTCTAGAAAAAGGTCAAAGTCTGATGCGCATATGCATCGATGGATCCTGATTTTTTTATTACGGTTTTGCACGTTCCGGACGGACCACACTTTTCGAAAAGTGGTACGGGCATGGTCGTACCAGTCGTAGCGGGTGCTACGCCCCTGGCTGAAATGTTGCAGGCACTCCATGGAGCTCGAATGGCATCATAGTGAATTCTTACAGGCCAAACGGTTTGATGAAGGCCGTCTTGGCACACGCATCCTCTGCCAGAGGGATCTGCCAATACAGGTCGAGGGTGGAGAGGAACTGGGCAGACCCGACAGAGTCGAGGATCTCGTCCACCCGCGGCATCGGGTAACAGTCAAACTGGGCCACCTGATTAAGGGCATGGTAGTCGACACAGAAGCGGATGGAGTCGTCCTTCTTCGGCACAAGCACAACGGGTGAGGACCACGGACTGCGGGATGCGCGTATGACGCCCATGTCCAGCATTTCGTCGACGGCATCGCGGACAACAGAGTGGTGCGCAGCGGCAATTCGATATGGCCGGGAACGAATGGGTGTGACGTCGCCAGTGTGGATGGAGTGAGCCACCACGGTCGTCTGGCCAGGCTGGGGTGAGAGGTATCCTCAAACTCCGATAGCAGCATGTCGAGCTGTTGCCGCTGGTCCGGCGAAAGGTCAGGGTTAATGGTAGGACGGACGCCATCAACGTGTAGATGGGAGCAGTCGACAAGCAGCAGCTCCGTGCCTGGGTCGCCCTCCACCATAGGAACGGTGAAGGCCGCGAGCTGGGGCCGGCGGAACCGCCGCAGGAGGTTGATGTGGAAAACCCGATATCGCTTCGTGCGGTGGGGTCCCATGTCAATCTCATAATTGACCTTGATGACCTTATGCCGAATAGGGTAAGGGCCTTGTCACACGGCTTCCATTTTGCGAGCCGAAGCCGGAAGGAAGAGCAGTACCTCGTCTCCCGGAGCAAATGTGCGTTCCTGACTCAGGCGGTCATAGTAGGCTTTCTTCCGTTGCTGCGCGGTGGCAAGGTGGGAGCCAGCCTCGATATGCGTTCAAGCTGGTCCCGCATCGTGGGGACGAACTGGGCAGTAGTAGTCCGGAGCTCCTTTGCCGACTGAGCCCAAGCATCGCGCACGAGATCCAGTGGGCCCCGGACATGGCGGCCATACAATAGCTCAAAGGGTGAGAAACCAGTGCTGGCTTGAGGCACCTCTCGATACGCAAATAAAGCATATGGGAACACCTCGTCCCAACTTCGGGGCGCATCAGCAGCAAAGCGACCATTGAACCGTTCAACGAGGCCATTGGTCTGTTGATGGTACGGAGTGGATGTGGTGAGCTGGATACGGAGTAAAGCAGCAACTTGCCGGAGGACGTCCGATGTAAAGTTGGAGCCTTGGTCAGAGAGGATTTTGTCGGGCAGTCCTACTCTGGAAAAGATGGAGACCAACGCATCAGCCACGGTAGTCGACTTAATATTGGAAAGAGCGACTGCCTCCGGATAGCGGGTTGAATAATCCACTAAGGTGAGGATGTGCTTCTTGCCGGACTGCGTACGCTGCAACGGGCCGATAATATCAATAGCTACCACCCGGAAGGGCTCGCCAATAACAGGAAGAGGAAAAAGTGGTGTCCGATCCTGACCCAGAACACGGGCGGTACGCTTACATGGTTCACAGGCGGAACAACACTGCGCGACATCTTGAAGAATCGTCGGCCATCAAAAACCGAGAAGAATCCTCTGGGACATCTTCACCTGTCCCATGTGGCCAGCTGTGGGGACGGTGTGGCCGAGGTGCAGAATGTTGGATGTCCGTTCCGTTGGCAGAACCAACTGAAGGCGGTAGTAGGGGCTGGTGGTATCCATCCCAGCTACACCATCCGGTAAGTATTCTCGGTAGAGGAGGCCCTGGCGAACACAGAAGGTACTGCCATTGACGGGCGTCTTGTGTCGGCCAGTAGCATAGTCCCAACATGGGCTAAGAGATGGGTCAAGTCGTTGCTCGTCGGCGAAACAGGTGGCATCTGGCAAATCGGGTGCAGAGATAGGCGGCGGTGTCACCTCCGGTGTGCTAGATAGGTCCGCCGGTGGTGCACGCAAAGAAGCGTCATTCGAGGCCAAATCCTCAAACAGTTCATCCTCGAACGGGAAGATGTCGTGCAAACCAGCAGCACCAGTCGAATCAGGTGAAGCCTTGGCCTGTGCACGCGTAGAAACCAAGACGTCCGTGGCGGCTGGCTGACACAGCCGGACCAACTCGTGTATGTGGGGCACATCACGGCCAAGCAACACGTGATGGGGCAGGTTCTCGGACACTGCTGCCTTGACATAGTACACCATGCCGTCGATGGTGATGGTCAGATCGGCCATGGGGTAACTGGCCACATCACCGTGGGCACAACGAATGGAGGTATTCTCACCAGACAAATCCTGGTCCCAGACCAAGGTCCTGTGTACCATGGTGCAGCCAAACGCCTGGTCCCGGACCAAGGTCCTGTGTACCATGATGTGGCCACACTCCTGGTCCCGGACCAAGGTCCTGTGTACCATGGTGCGGCCACACGCGGTATCAACAACAATGCTCGGGACGTGGGTACCATCCACGTACCCAGCGGCGGTGTACTCGGGTGCTGGTACCATGGCGGCGCTGGGATTAGCGGATGTCAACCTACCAGATTCTACAGGTGGAGGGGGTGAGCAGAAATGTGCTTCACCCAGCAGATCATCCTCATCCGGCAGCAAATGAACTGTACCAGCATCTTGGACTTCCTGATCTGGGCTGGAAAACAGAGCGGTGCGAGTGTGATCCGGACACTTAATAGCAATATGTCCCAGCTCACGGCATTTATAGAAGCGCGGCTGCGACATGGGGCGTCTCGGTGGTGGTGTGGGACGGTCAGGACGAGAAGTCACTGGGCGGTCAGATGACAAGTGGGTCTGACTGGATATATCTGGGGAAGATACTGGCCGGTCCCACGCTGAGCCTGAGGTTGGTGCAGGCCAGCGAACTCGAGCAAGGTTCGATGACACGGACGTCCGGTCTCGGGGTGACGCGAATGTCCCCTGCACCTGGGCACGTGCGTCAGTGTTCGGCAATGGTGCCCGTCGCTTAGAACAATCCATGGCCATGTGGCCACGCTGCTGGCAAATGTGGCAGACAAGACACTGTTCCCTGCCGCTGCTGAGACGAGCACTGCTGGGCTCCTTTACGCGGTCCTGTGCGTCAAGATAGTCCTGCGCTAGCGAAGCAGCCTGGTCGAGGGACGACGGTTTGCGTTCCCGCAGCCAAGTGCGTAAACCAAAAGGCAGCGCAGACAAGAATTGTTCCAGTAGGATCAACTCACATAATTATGGCTTCCCGCGAGGATGCGGGGCTTAGCCAATGACTGCCAGTGTCACGGACACGAACGGCGAAGTCAATCATGGACTCCGAGCTCTGCAGCGTAGTGCCCCGAAATTTACGGCGGCTCGTTTCGGGGGTAACTGCATAGCGATGGAGAATGGCCTCCTTCACGCGGTAGTAGATGTCAGCCCTGGTGGAGGCAAGTACCGCGTATGCCAACAAGGCCTCGTCAGTCAGCTGGGAGCTTAGCAAATAGACCCAATCGTCCGGAGGAACTCTGTACGCCCGCATTGATCGTTCGAAACTGGTGAGGAATGCCTCAACATCGTCCCCAGGGCACAGTTTAGCCAGTGGCACCTTCTGCGAGAATCGCCGTGTGGCCTGAGTGAGTTGCACTTGCGCCATTTGCAAGACCAACTGCGTGAGCATCGACAGCTGGGACGGCGAGTCGACATCGACACTATCGACATCGGTGGCGGAACGCTGTTCGTGTTCAGCCTCAGCCTCAGGGTTCTCAGCAGCAGGATCGATGTGCACGTGCACGTGCCGGGCATGCGGACCTGCGGTTGTACGTGTACGACTAGTGCTAGTGGTAATGCTGGCCTAAGTGCGCGCCTGATCACTCAGTTTGTGCGTGCTAGTACTACCAGTATCTCCACACACGGAATTCTCACCAAAAGCAACATGTACGGGCTGACGGTGGACGTGGACCGCTTTTGGCTCCGGAGTAGAGCATGCAACCTTAGTATGGGTATGTGTACGCCCAGTACGAGTACGACATGTAGCTGAAGCCAGTGCAGGTGCTTCATGCGTATGGTAAGCACTAGGACTAGGAGAAGAACCCTGATTGGCCTGAAACTGCGACTGGTTCATTGCAAAGGACTGCTCACTGTTGTAATCTAATTTGTTGCTCACAATACTGTGTCCGAAATAAGGATTATCACTTACTTTCAGCAAGCGAGGTTTCGGAGACGGTGCGGGACGAAACAAATCCATCGGTGGAGAAGGGAGGGTCGACCTGGTAGCCGCATCAGGTAAGCCAGTGAGCTCGTCATCATCCGGGGCCACCTCCTCGAACTCAGTGTCGATCTCCCGATCCATCCGCGCACTGCTGTGCGATACGGACAGGATCCGCCGCACAAGATCAGAGCGTGCACCACCGGTGGGGAGATGCAGCCCCCGGCTGATGTCCCTCAACTGCTCGTGGCGAGCAAACGCCAATGACTCGAGATCCATGGCTAGCTCATCAGGTAAGCCAATGAGCTCGTCATCATCCGGGGCCACCTCCTCGAAATCAGTGTTGATCTCCCGATCCATCCGCGCACTGCTGTGCGATACGGACAGGATCCGCCGCACAAAATCAGAGCGTGCACCACCGGTGGGGAGATGCAGCCCCCGGCAGATGTCCATCAACTGCTCGTGGCGAGCAAACGCCAACGACTCGAGATCCATGGCTAGCTCACTTGCGGCCCAACGAACTCGAAAAATCGAAAAAGTAGAAATAAAAATACGCAAACTTTCAGCAACTACGGAGGTACGCAGTACTGACACACAGTGACTGGACCACTTCTGACACCATGTGATGGAGAGGACAAACCAACAACTCACTCTTGTTCGGCTAACCGACAACTAACGCTGAAGGGCTGTCATCCATGTTATTTATCTTGGTGTGGTTAACTATAAAGTTGTACAATATGTGAGTATTAGAAAAGGTACCGGTAGTACGGGAAGTAGAACGCAGCATGCTATTCTAATGTCATATATGGACAGGTGTGAATATGAGGATTGGAAGGTTATAGTTATATGTATAGGGATATTTAATGGCACCAAATGATATAGTTACAATATCATCACAGGAAGGCATCCAGGTAACAGCGAAGACGATCAGGGACATGGAGAAGCTCCTCCGTGACATACGACATCGCGGTAATCGACCTTCGACTTGGAACGGTTTCAGCGGTGATGAGTCGAGCGATGGCAACCCAGACTGAGACTCTACTCCGACTAATCGATCCTGTAGATATTGTAGAAATGTCGATTGAATGTGTTGAAGTGTTTCTCTTCCAAAAGAACAATTTTGTTGAGCTCAGTAACTCCTTGAAATCTTGATGAAAAGTAATGTCAAAAAGTCACGAAGTCACGAAGTTTTTCTTTCCGGATGAAGTAGTAGGGTATCCATTTTTCTCCTGAGAACCCGATCGGGTGGTTGGAGTACAGTGTTTTTGCAACGGTGCATGTAAATAGCATGGCTATATGTACATGCTGCTGTACAATTTCTATGGAGCGCAAGTGCACACTCACAGTACAAACTGTGTCAAAAATACCCGATAGGGTACCCGCGCTACCCGGATAAAATACCCGGACCCGTTACCCGACAAAACCCCTACCCGTTGCAGCCCTACACTAATGCACCTCTTAACCTCTAAAAGCCATTGAAATCAATTGCAAGTTGTAATTACTTCCTCCGTATACAAAAACTTCGTGACTTTTTTTAAAGCTGCGCACAGCTCTGGGATTGTTCCGTTTGACTCGGAATAACACTCGTGGCATTTTCTGACATATTTACAAGCTATATACAAAGGAAATAGCAACTCAAACGAACGAGATTGAGTTTTTTTAGAATCTTCGTCCCTTATGTCAATGTCACCTGACTACACTGACTCGGCATCGCCAAAAGTCGCTGCTTCCGCTCGCATTTTGGTCAGATTCTTGTCACCTGCAGTGATGATCCGACGCTGGACTTTGGCTACGTCCTCTCCATCTCTAGAGCTGTGTACGAATCGGTGTCGACTATATTCAGTCGTTCCAACCCGCGACCTCCATTATGCGGTGAAACAAGTCGTACAAGCACATCCACACGCTTCGCATTTTCTCGCCGGGATAATCCTCCCAAGCATTCTACAATGGCTTCGAGGAGGTCCCTGCGATTCCCCTTGGCGGCAAAGGAGACGTCTGATTGAAGAGAGGCGAAGAAAGCCAGGCAGTCGACATTCTGATCCGGAGCCTGCGCTGGTTGGACGATGACTGAAATGTTTTATCTTGCCATGCGAGCGAAACAAATTTATGTTCTCACGCTGCATAGCTCTATGGGGCCGCGCACCGCAAATACGAGCCTGGCCAGCTTCGGGGCAGCGAGTGCCACGTGACTCCGTGTTCCAGCCACGAGCTTCACTTCGTCACTGTGTCAGTTTCGAGCAAGTAAGTGTTAGTTTTTTTTAATTTGACTCTTGAGTTTCTGTCGGCAACGTCCTCACACGCATGGCGTCCGTGGAGAATCTGTTCGGGATCAACCAAACTAACCTCGACATGAGCGTGGGTTGTCGATGACAGCCTTTGGTGCCGTTCATTGAGCAGGTTCCTGCTCAAAGACAACGTTAAAAAAAGTCACGAAGTTTTAGTACACGGAAGAAGTAGTTTGAGAGTTGAAAATTGCTGTTGTGCGACACTGGCAAAGCATCATTCATTTGGGGGGAGGAAGGAGATACTTCTGACTTACCATGACTGTCATGGAAATTCTCCTTCGACTAAGCCAAACGGAAAGGTATGACTCCGGCACTTGTTCCAAGAGATCCGGTCTAGTAACAGGTTCAGTTGGAGTGCCGATATTCACGGTTTGTCGGACTTGTTCCACATCGTCATCTTCACATGCTCTCACCAGGTCTGGATGAGGTGCATTGGTTGAGAAGTAGTGATCACCGTACTCAGCCAGATCTGGTGGTTGATACTTGTCCTTACTCTCCTCTTCAGATGCTGCTTCCATTGCTACAGTACAAACAGAAGCACATGGAAAAGCAATGTCTCCTAATATGTGGTAAAAATGCATGGTGTATAGGTAAATACTGGGATTGCATGGTGTATAGGTAAATACTGGGATTGCATGGTGTATAGGTAAATACTGGGATTGCATGGTGTATAGGTAAATACTGGGATTGCATGGTGTGTAGGTAAATGCTGGGATTGCATGGTGTATAGGTGAATACTGGGATTGCATGGTGTATATGTAAATACTGGGATTGCATGGTGTGTAGGTAAATGCTGGGATTGCATGGTGTATAGGTAAATACTGGGATTGCATGGTGTATATTTAAATACTGGGATTGCATGGTGTGTAGGTAAATGCTGGGATTGCATGGTGTATAGGTAAATGCTGGGATTGCATGGTGTATAGGTGAATACTGGGATTGCATGGTGTATAGGTAAATACTGGGATTGCATGGTGTGTAGGTAAATACTGGGATTGCATGGCGTATAGGTAAATACTGGGATTGCATGGTGTGTAGGTAAATACTGGGATTGCATGGTGTGTAGGTGAATACAGGGATTGCATGGTGTATAGGTAAATACTGGGATTGCATGGTGTGTAGGTAAATACTGGGATTGCATGGTGTGTAGGTAAATACTGGGATTGCATGGTGTATAGGTAAATACTGGGATTGCATGGTGTGTAGGTAAATACTGGGATTGCATGGTGTGTAGGTGAATACAGGGATTGCATGGTGTATAGGTAAATACTGGGATTGCATGGTGTGTAGGTAAATACTGGGATTGCAGGGTGTATAGGTAAATACTGGGATTGCATGATGTGTAGGTAACTACTGGGATTGCATGGTGTGTAGGTAAATACTGGGATTGCATGATGTGTAGGTAAATACTGGGAGTGCATGGTGTGTAGGTAAATACTGGGATTGCATGGTGTGTAGGTAAATACTGGGATTGCATGGTGCGTAGGTAAGTACTGGGATTGCATGGTGTGTAGATGAACACTGGGATTGCATGGTGTTTAGGTAAATACTGGGATTGCATGGTGTATAGGTAAATACTGGGATTGCATGGTGTGCAGGTTAATACTGGGATTGCATAGTGTGTAGGTAAATACTGGGATTGCATGGTGTGTAGGTAAATACTGGGATTGCATGGTGTGTAGGTAAATACTGGGATTGCATGGTGTGAAGGTAAATACTGGGATTGCATGGTGTGTAGGTAAATACTGGGATTGCATGGTGTGTAGGTAAATACTGGGATTGCATGGTGTGTAGGTAAATACTGGGATTGCATGGTGTGTAGGTCAATACTGGGATTGCATGGTGTGTAGGTAAATACTGGGATTGCATGGTGTATAGGTAAATACTGGGATTACATGGTGTATAGGTAAATACTGGGATTGCATGGTGTGTAGGTAAATACTGGGATTGCATAGTGTGTGTAGGTAAATACTGGGATTGCATCTTGTATAGGTAAATACTGGGATTGCATAGTGTATAGGTAAATACTGGGATTGCATGGTGTGAAGGTAAATACTGGGATTGCATGGTGTGTAGGTAAATACTGGGATTGCATGGTGTGTAGGTAAATACTGGGATTGCATAGTGTATAGGTAAATACTGGGATTGCATGGTGTGAAGGTAAATACTGGGATTGCATGGTGTGTAGGTAAATACTGGGATTGCATAATGTATAGGTAAATACTGGGATTGCATGGTGTGTAGGTAAATACTGGGATTGCATGGTGTGTAGGTAAATACTGGGATTGCATGGTGTGAAGGTAAATACTGGGATTGCATAGTGTATAGGTAAATACTGGGATTGCATGGTGTGTAGGTAAATACTGGGATTGCATGGTGTGTAGGTAAATACTGGGATTGCATAGTGTATAGGTAAATACTGGGATTGCATGGTGTGTAGGTAAATACTGGGATTGCATGGTGTGTAGGTAAATACTGGGATTGCATGGTGTGAAGGTAAATACTGGGATTGCATGGTGTGTAGGTAAATACTGGGATTGCATGGTGTGTAGGTAAATACTGGGATTGCATGGTGTGTAGGTAAATACTGGGATTGCATGGTGTGTAGGTAAATACTGGGATTGCATGGTGTATAGGTTAATACTGGGATTGCATGGTGTGTAGGTAAATACTGGGATTGCATGGTGTGTAGGTAAATACTGGGATTGCATGGTGTATAGGTAAATACTGGGATTGCATGGTGTGTAGGTAAATACTGGGATTGCATGGTGTGTAGGTAAATACTGGGATTCCATGGTGTGTAGGTAAATACTGGGATTGCATGGTGTGTAGGTAAATACTGGGATTGCATGGTGTGTAGGTAAATACTGGGATTGCATGGTGTATAGGTAAATACTGGGATTGCATGGTGTGTAGATTAATACTGGGATTGCATGATGTGTAGGTAACTACTGGTAGTGCATGGTGTGTAGGTAAATACTGGGATTGCATGGTGTGTAGGTAAATACTGGGATTGCATGGTGCGTAGGTAAGTACTGGGATTGCATGGTGTGTAGATGAACACTGGGATTGCATGGTGTTTAGGTAAATACTGGGATTGCATGGTGTATAGGTAAATACTGGGATTGCATGGTGTGCAGGTTAATACTGGGATTGCATAGTGTGTAGGTAAATACTGGGATTGCATGGTGTGTAGGTAAATACTGGGATTGCATGGTGTATAGGTAAATACTGGGATTGCATGGTGTGTAGGTAAATACTGGGATTGCATGGTGTATAGGTAAATACTGGGATTGCATGGTGTGTAGGTAAATACTGGGATTGCATGGTGTGTAGGTAAATACTGGGATTGCATGGTGTATAGGTAAATACTGGGATTGCATGGTGTGTAGGTAAATACTGGGATTGCATGGCGTATAGGTAAATACTGGGATTGCATGGTGTATAGGTAAATACTGGGATTGCATGATGTGTAGGTAAATACTGGGATTGCAAGGTGTAGGTAAATACTGGGATTGCATGGTGTGTAGGTGAATACTGGGATTACATGGTGTGTAGGTAAATACTGGGATTGCATGGTGTGTAGGTTAATACTGGGATTGCATGGTGTGTAGGTAAATACTGGGATTGCATGGTGTGTAGGTAAATACTGGGATTGCATTGTGTATAGGTAAATACTGGGATTGCATGGTGTGTAAGTAAATACTGGGATTGCATGGTGTGTAGGTAAATACTGGGATTGCATGGTGTGTAGGTTAATACTGGGATTGCATAGTGAGTAGGTAAATACTGGGATTGCATGATGTGTAGGTAAATACTGGGATTGCATGTTGTTCGGGTAAATACTGGGATTGCATGGTGTGTAGGTAAATACTGGGATTGCATAGTGGGTAGGTAAATACTGGGATTGCATGGTGTGTAGGTAAATACTGGGATTGCATTGTGTGTAGGTAAATACTGGGATTGCATGGCGCGTAGGTAAGTACTGGGATTGCATGGTGTGAAGGTAAATACTGGGATTGCATGGTGTGTAGGTGAATACTGGGATTGCATGGTGTATAGGTAAATACTGGGATTGCATGGTGTATAGGTCAATACTGGGATTGCAGGGTGTATAGGTTAACCCTTTAACCCTTTCAGCCCTGACCGGAAAATCACCTCCCACTGGGCCAATAATGGCAATTTTTGAAAATGAATATTCTGGTCCAAAAATGATTGGAGATGTTGGGTATGGACATATGCACTGTGAATCCAAAGAAATTTTGTAGGATTTCATTGTACGAGACTCATAACACCATATTTAGATATGCGACTTTAGGCGATTTTTCCTCAAAATTCATTATTTGGGCAATTGACGACAAAGATCAGACAAGCAATGGCAAGCAGTGCTATAACTGGCCAGTGTTGACTTCAGAATGGAGAAATGTCATATAACATGCTTGATATGATCCTGGTGTTCTACGGCAACCTAGACTAGAGTACAGCAACTCGTTTTATACGGCGCTTGCATCATATGCGACTTCGCGATCCAGAATGGGTCTTTCTTTTTCTTGGGCGCCTCGTAAAGCTTGAATCCTCCAGCAGCCCTACCTACTTCAAGACAAAACCATATGATGGACAGTGAAGATGCCGAGTAATTGGAGTAGCAGCCACAGCAACTGCATCAGCTATAATAACAGCCGGTGCAGTGGCAGCGGTTAGCTCACTGTGCTCGGCACATCCCAGGGTGATTCATCTCTGGCCGCACGCGTACGTACGTACGCGGCACAGGTAAAGTCATACTGATGGAGAATGCAGTGCTGCTCATTCTCTGATTTGGACACTCACTGGCAAGACAACCCAGCTATCTAAATAGACTGGAGCATTCCCTAAACAGCCGAGTGCATACTGCGTACTGGTGTACGTACGCATGAAAATTCAAGAAACAATCGGCTGTGCCGATAGTTCTGATAGTGATTCAAAATTGCACAATTGTTGACTATTCTGGATTATTCTGGATTCATATTAGATAGCAATCTCCATCCTGTAGGTGCCTGGCTCTGTACTCAACATACAATACTTACATGTATGTACATCTCTATTGTGATCTGCATGTATGTCTGACCAGTACACTTGACTTCAAATTCAAATATTTCAAAAATCTGACCTTCAAATTTGATCGCAGTTTACTTGAGGAACTTCAGCAAACGGGCTCACGACAGATAGCTCCTGCTCAGAACACCATGCCTAGGTGTCAGAGACTTCAGCATCGCTTTCCAAATCTCTTTGGTCTCCAGCATCCCCTGCGTCCGAGTCAGCTGCGATATTTTGAATAGCAGCAAATTCGTAATCCTCAGAAAACGACTCCAACACAATTTCGCTGTCTCCAGAATCATCCTCAGAGTCATTACCCGCCTCACACTGCTTCACAGGACTCCTTCCATCGACACAGAGTAGTTGAGCTACTTACCTTGCCGAGAAACAGCAGGGCAAGATGACGAAAACGAACTTTGAGCAAAACAATTTATTTGAACGATATGCCAAACATACGCACTTCAAACTCGATGCTCGCGGCTGTTCTGCTGTGCAGACTGGCCACATACGCTGCATACACGTCGACCAGGGCCTTCAGCCCACTGAGGAACAGTTCCAGGCCCCACTGATGTTGAGGCATCAGTACAAACGCGACGTACACTGAAGACGTATATATACGTCGTCAGTGGGGCAGGTGCACACGTCATGACGTATATATACGTCGACAGTGGTGAAAGGGTTAAGAGCCGCCCCATACTTGAATGCGTCGTAAACGACGCATTCAAATGCAAAACTTCAAAAGATCGTAACTCAGTCCAATCTCGCTCAAATCCATCGATCAAAATATCCAGGGCAAAAAGAAAACTCTCACCTGTCGGGAGAAACAGTCCGCGAAGCGCTGCGAGGAACGGTTCCTGAGATAAATCACTCGTAAGTTGAGCCTCGATCGCGGCTATTTCAAAAGCGCGCAGTGCAACTTTAGTATTGAGAATTTTGAGACTTTTCGTCATGCTGGTTTACTCGAATTTGCATGGGTTTCACTGTTGATATTGTCAAGAGTACACAGCAAAAAAATTGGAACTCCACGATCGAGTGAAATGAAATATCTGGAGCGGGACGCAATTGGACGCATTTGGGGCATTTTTCGTACTTTCGCTGCGATCTAGCGCTGGATAGACGGTGTGCTGGCTATCATGATCAACCTCATTCTCTTCCTCTCGCGGAGACCGTTCCAGGACGCCCTAGATTGTGAGGATTGAGTGAGTAGAACTGAAGCTATGATCCGAGGAACACGAAAAAATGCAGAATTTTGAAAATTTCCTGTGGCTCTTAAAGGGTTAATACTGGGATTGCATGATGTGTAGGTAAATACTGGGATTGAATGGTGTATACGTAAATACTGGGATTGTATGGTGTATAGGTAAATACTGGGATTGCATGATGTGTAGGTAAATACTGGGATTGCAAGGTGTAGGTAAATACTGGGATTGCATGGTGTGTAGGTAAATACTGGGATTACATGGTGTGTAGGTTAATACTGGGATTGCATTGTGTGTAGGTAAATACTGGGATTGCGGGGTGTGTAGGTAAATACTGGGATTGCATGGTGTGTAGGTAAATACTGGGATTGCATGGTGTGTAGGTAAATACTGGGATTGCATGGTGTATAGGTTAATACTGGGATTGCATAGTGTGTAGGTAAATACTGGGATTGCATGATGTGTAGGTAAATACTGGTATTGCATGGTGTTCGGGTAAATACTGGGATTGCATGGTGTGTAGGTAAATACTGGGATTGCATAGTGGGTAGGTAGATACTGGGATTGCATGGTGTATAGGTAAATACTGGGATTGCATGATGCGTAGGTAAGTACTGGGATTGCATGGTGTGTAGGTGAATACTGGGATTGCATGGTGTGTAGGTAAATACTGGGATTGCATGGTGTATTGGTAAATATTGGGATTGCATGGTGTATTGGTAAATACTGGGATTGCATGGTGTATAGTTGAATACTGGGATTGCATGGTGTGTAGGTAAATACTGGGATTGCATGGTGTATAGGTAAATACTGGGATTGCATGGTGTGTAGGTAAATACTGGGATTGCACGGTGTGTAGGTAAATACTGGGATTGCATGGTGTGTAGGTAAATACTGAGATTGCATGGTGTGTAGGTAAATACTGGGATTGCATGGTGTATAGGTAAATACTGGGATTGCATGGTGTATACGTAAATACTGGGATTGCATGGTGTATAGGTAAATACCAGGATTGCATGGTTTATAGATAAATACTGGGACAGGGAGCGCAGCATCTTCTTCTGCTAAACATGTATCTGTCAACATGACATCTTTGAAAACTAATGAATCACTTGTTGGCAAAGTCACCATCGGTTGGACCTAGGTCGAAAGGTTGGACTGATCTACATCAAAGCCAGCCAGGCTCTACTAGTGTTATAGCAGTGACGATATAGGGACTGTAAAGTGTGTTCAGCACTGGCAGACCTAGATAACTGCTTTCTGGTACACAAACTTGACTAGGGGTAGGTTTTAGTAGGTCTGTCATGTGCACTGCACAACATAATACCTCTATAATTATGAAAGCAAAATAGTGAGCAGTGGATAGCAAGCATTGTGTTGTTATGCACATGCATACTTAGTGCATCACACATACCCACACCCCTTGGCACTTGCAGACACGCAGGCTGTTCTAGAACTACCTAGTGATGTTAGTTGTAATGACATTCCCCAAACTGTCTTTGTCTAGGCAAGTATGCATGTGGATGTATGATGTTGTAGTCAGGAGTCATTTTGCCAGGCCTCTTGTTTATCTCTTTGATAGGGTACTGCTGCTAGGGCTCTAGCAACAAGGCGAAACGGTCGCAGACTAGTGCAGTGCAATGGCGAACCACTCTCATGCAATGTTATGTGCTTAATCTTTCACAATCCAGAAGATCTACTCTTGGCTTGGTCGCTGGTACTGGTTTTCCAATATTGCAGCCAACATTGCTTCATATCTGTAACCATCCCCGATCTCCGATCTGCTCATTTTCTCAGAGTCGGTGATGTTTTTTCAGGATTTGCAGATATTGATGCGCCGGATTGCGGCACAGGCCAACCTGTGTGTCTGTGGGTCTTCGGCTATCGACAACATAGTCAAAAAGCTCTTGTCTCAGGGTGCAGCCACTCGTAGCAAATAAATTCTCAGTCGGATGAAGCTCGGTAGATCTACCGAAGACGGCTTGTCAAATAAGCATGAGTGCGCTCGTATTTTTTTGGAGCGAAAATCATGGAAAACACAAACTTCACGTGAACATTCGCAGAAATATTCGCAAGCCTAGGCGCGAAATCCATGCGAACGTTTGCTCTGCAGAACCTCTCTACTAAGTTTTTTTCCACTCCCGAGGCAGTACCTCTTATCCGAGTTCCACTGCCTCTCATATGGAGCCGTACGAATGAATATGTCCGACTTGCTCTAACCGAACGCCAATAAAAGCAGTGGACTCTGCAATGACCCTTGAAATCAAGTCCCACAGTTTTGTTCCTCCATAAGCTAAAGCAATCATTTCACTCACCAGTGCCACCAGCAGGTTGTTGGGATTGGCGGCCGGAGCTCTCATCCTTGCTGGACTCTTGCTCCATTGGTAACAATAGCCTTCACCAATGTTGTCACCACACGGCTACCTGAAACACAGCAACACACACTGGAATAAGCTGCCAGAAGAAATCCGCTGTCTGACATCTGTTGACCGCTTTACTGTTGCTGTGTGTAGACACAATCTGAATCCCAAGTATTCTGTGCAAGGTATACCGAAATTTTGCAACTAGCTTCTACTGTTCCTGTTTGCATTATTTTTATTATTGACTTTATCATGTCCCTTCCTCCCTCTTTCATATCAGCCACCTTCACTTTCTTTCCCCAGGAGCCTCCCCTTGATAGGAATCCATTTGGTTCTGGAGAATCCTTGAAAATAATAATCAATATATTATGTAAACAAGCGAAGAAACACATGAGAACGAGTTATGCAGCAACTATCCACGACTGTAACGAGATGATAAACGGTCAGAAAGTTGGATAATAGGGCACAAAACTGACAGGCCACTGAGACATTCAGCGACCCGAGACCTAGCTCTAACACATCTCCAGTGCGCAAACCAACATCCTTCCAACTTGGAAGGTTCATGGTTACGTAGGACCGAAGAGGGGAAGGTGAGCGCAGGGAAAATGTGCACAAGCTACGTCCCGCGGCAACAAAGAATGCCGACTATTACAGGACGATGATGAGACCAGTTAATAACATGACAAAGTGGTCTGACTACAATTTTAAGCAGCAAAGCAACACACCACCCAACTTGGGTGGGTCAGCAATATCGAAGATAAAGGAAAGGGGAAGCTTTGCGAAGACGAATTGTACAAAACCGGACGCCAATATCTAACGGTACTCCTCATGCACGACACTATTGTGGACGAGTTGACTACAATAACAAGTAGTTCCACACGACGTACGTTTTGCGGTGTTGTTAGTGACGGCTCATCAGGTGTGCACAATTTAAACTCGGATACTGAGCCAGTAAACAAATGTAAAAAAGAGAAGAAAGGCATGAGAACGAGTTATGCATAACTCGTTCTCATGTGTTTCTTCTATTTTTTACATTTTATTACTGGCTCAGTATCCGAGTTTAAATATATTATGTAAAATCACTACAATCACGTTTACACTGTGGTAAACTACCATGTATAGCCACACCCACACATTACCAACTACCATGTATAGCCACACCCACACATTACCAACTACCATGTATAGCCATACCCACACATTACCAACTACCATGTATAGCCACACCCACACATTACCAACTACCATGTATAGCCACACCCACACATTACCAACTACCATGTATAGCCACACCCACACATTACCAACTACCATGTATAGCCACACCCACACATTACCAACTACCATGTATAGCCACACCCACACATTACCAACTACCATGTATAGCCATACCCACACATTACCAACTACCATGTATAGCCACACCCACACATTACCAACTACCATGTATAGCCACACCCACACATTACCAACTACCATGTATAGCCACACCCACACATTACCAACTACCATGTATAGCCACACCCACACATTACCAACTACCATGTATAGCCACACCCACACATTACCAACTACCATGTATAGCCACACCCACACATTGCCAACTACCATGTATAGCCACACCCACACATTACCAACTACCATGTATAGCCACACCCACACATTACCAACTACCATGTATAGCCACACCCACACATTGCCAACTACCATGTATAGCCACACCCACACATTACCAACTACCATGTATAGCCACACCCACACATTACCAACTACCATGTATAGCCACACCCACACATTACCAACTACCATGTATAGCCACACCCACACATTACCAACTACCATGTATAGCCACACCCACACATTTCCAACCACCATGTATAGCCACACCCACACATTACCAACTACCATGTATAGCCACACCCACACATTACCAACTACCATGTATAGCCACACCCACACATTACCAACTACCATGTATAGCCACACCCACACATTACCAAATACCATGTATAGCCACACCCACACATTACCAAATACCATGTATAGCCACACCCACACATTACCAACTACCATGTATAGCCACACCCACACATTACCAACTACCATGTATAGCCACACCCACACATTACCAACTACCATGTATAGCCACACCCACACATTGCCAACTACCATGTATATCCACACACACACATTACCAACTACCATGTATAGCCACACCCACACATTACCAACTACCATGTATAGCCACACCCACACATTACCAACTACCATGTATAGCCACACCCACACATTACCAACTACCATGTATAGCCACACCCACACATTACCAACTACCATGTATAGCCACACCCACACATTACCAACTACCATGTATAGCCACACCCACACATTACCAACTACCATGTATAGCCACACCCACACATTACCAACTACCATGTATAGCCACACCCACACATTACCAACTACCATGCATAGCCACACCCACACATTGCCAACTACCAACACCTCTACACACTATTACATATTCAACGATCCCATCGAGAGAGCTTGGAAGCTCAGGGCCCTACGCTATGTTTTTTGGTTAGCTCACCATACATGTTATTAGAACTGATGTAAATGTTTTTTTTTCATTGATTGGCTACATCAAACTTTCTCTTTGCAGTCGAGGGTAATACTACACCGTCTGCCACCCTGATGATCTAGGCAAAATGTTATAAATTTTTCATTTCTCCTAATGTTTTTTCAAGACATAACCTAGGATTCGAACACGCACTATCGCCCTGCATGCAATCCCCGATACACTTCGCATACATACTCATTCTTCCAAGTTGCTTCACGTTATGATCTTGCATTTAAAAGCCCTATTTGAATATTGTTGCCATGGCCATCTGTCTTTGATGGTATGGTACAGGACAGGTACGGGATAGCGCCAGGCATGCCAACGGCACAAACAAACAAACAAACACGGAACGGGAGAGCTTGGAAGCTCAGGGCCCTACGCTATGCTTTTATGCTTTTTTGCCTAGCTCATTGTACATGTTATTGGAACTGATGGAAATGTTTTTTTCCGTTGATTGGCCACATCATTATATTGCAAAAACGTTTTATTAACGAGTTATTATTACAGGGTGCGACAGAGCTCTCGGCCATTGTAGAAATGTTGAGTCACCTCCATCATTACACTGCGCTCTTTAGCTGACTAGACTCTCCTGCACACAACCATCACCATTGCGAGGACACTTCCGTAGACGATATTGATAAAATCCTACAGACAGCAGTTTTGCTAATACATAGCTCATCAGTGAGGGTAGATGTTGAATGATTAGAAAATATAAACCAAACTGCTACTATATCGGGGGTTTCCACATACAAAACTGGCATAGCTGAGGTGATAACGCGGGAAAAGGAAAGTGTGAAGTACTGTTGACGCGCATTGGACATGCATGCAGCGTCGAAAATTCGGCGCGGAAAATCAATCACTATTCAATGCAGAAATAACGGGCCAGAATCAGAGTACTATGTAGCTAGTGAGAGTCTGTGTACTAGTATTGCAGTTGACCGAGCGCCATGAAGGTCTGCGAACGCACCTCACGACCCGCCGACGTCGACAGCCACATCAGCCCCTGGGGCATGACACTGTACTTCTCGCCCGTCGCGCCAAGACGCTTGGCAGTCACTAGGCTTCATGCCAACGATATTGTCCGCAAGCTACCTTGTTATCTGCCCATCACCCACTGCCGCTGACACCCTGGGAGGCCCCGCGCCCAGTATATCATCGTCAGAGCTGTGTCGACGGTACAACAACGCTGGTCGAAACAAACAGTTGGTCGTATGGTATTGCGTCCTCAGGATTGTCCCTTGGCTCGTCTTGTCCCTCTTCTTGCTCTGACGCTAACGGCGCACCTATCATATTATTACAGAGGGACAAAACAAGTTCCTTTTCCTGCGTTATTACCTCAGCTATGCCAGTTTTGTATGTGGAAACCCCCTATATATTAGCAGTTTGGTCCATATTTTCTAATCATTCAACATCTAACTTCACTGATGAGCTATGTATTAGCGAAACAGCTGTCTGAAGGATTTTATCAATATCCTCTACAGAAGTGTCCTCGCAATGGTGATGGTTGTGTGCAGGAAGGTCTAGTCGGCTAAAGAGCGCAGTGTAATGATGGAGGTGACTCAACATTTTGAATATGAGTTAGGCAAAAGTATTTGCAGAATTTTTTGCGGGTTGTTTTATTTCTCTAATTTCATCCACTTTTGGTTTGCACCTTGTTTTCTTTTTATCTCTTTCAAATTTTGGAAATTTTGGCCGGTGAGAAACCAAACTTTTCGCCGTCATTAAACTTTGGCCGATTGGAGTTTTCAAAAAGAAATCAATCGGTATTTTTTGCTCTAACATGCATCCATTGCTCAATCATGCATCATTTGCCTCTATGACAAACTTTGGCATGCGATTTACTTTGGCCGGTTGGTGCCAAGCGGCGAAATCAGCGAAATTAAATCGCCAGCGAAAATTAGTTGATTTTAATACAGACATTGGATTTTCTGGCCTTTTGTAGTCATACATTGACCTGTTGAGCCAATGAGGTAAAATTATATTCCATACATTACGATACAATACAATAATACAAAAATACGTATCCTGTGCGACCACAAAAGAGGCTGCAGATTTCGTTTTTCTGCGCGTCGACGGGATGTCTGTCCTGACGTTTCCTGGGACCGGCGCTGACTCTGCCGATCACGGGCGTTCTGGAGTCGACGGGATGTCTGTCCTGACGTTTCCTGGGACCGGCGCTGACTCTGCCGATCATGGCCGTTCTGGACTGTCCTGACGTTTCCTGGGACCGGCGCTGACTCTGCCGCTCACGGGCGTTCTGGAGTCGACGGGATCTCTCTTCCGACGTTTCCTGTGACCGGCGCTTATTTTGGAGACGACGGGATCTCTCTTCCAAAGTATGTTTTTGCTGACGCATCCTATTACCTATTCGGCAACTAACGTCCATTCTAACTTTATTTCCTCCTCGTCTCCCTATTTCTTTCCAAATCTCCCTGTACATCAGGGAGTTGTATACATACTACGACGAATATTGTGGCCCGCTGCTTGTACGGGACGGTACGGGACAGATACGGGAGCCAGCAAATATTGTAGCCAGCTGTTATGTACAATCCTGTATGAGCGTAGAGCCTATGTAGTCACAGATACAGGACAGATACATGACAGATACAGGATAGCTCCAGGCGTGACACAAACACACAAACACACAAACAAACAAACAAACAAATACCAAATTAAAGCTGTGTTGACCCTGGCTAGCGCCAGACGTTACTGGAGTAACGTCTTCTTCATAGCTACGGGAATTAAAGCTGTGTGTACCCTGGCTAGCCCCAGATGTTACTGAAGTAACGTCTTTTGCATAGATCCGGGAATAAAAGAGGGTTTATCATCTGACAAACGCTCTATTTAGTTGCTATTCACTCTTTAGATGAAAATTCTTTTATTAATGATGTCGAAAAATGATTGACGATTCGGGCCAGTCACCCATCATCAGAACAATGTACAAGGAGCGAACCTGGCCTTTTATAACAAAATCAAGCGAGAGCGTACGTAAAACACACACAATAGCCGTATGCAATTGAGTGTCAGAATTTTCATGTACAACCGACAAGGAGAAGTGCGCTGCTTTTGCATGCATACTCACTCTTTCAGCAAAACCCCTTTTATTCCCGTAGCTATGCAAAAGACGTTACTTCAGTGACGTATAGCGCTAGCCAGGGTCCACACAGCTTTAATTCCCTGTGTGTTTGTTTGTTTGTGCCGTCGGCATGCCTTGCGCTATCCCGTACCTGTTCCGTACCGTACTATCAAGGTGTGTTTTTTTTTGTTTGTGCCATCGGCATGCCTGCCGCTATCCCGTACCTGTCCCGTACCGCACCATCAAGGTGTGTGTTTGTTTGTTTGTGTTGGCGCTATCTCGTACCTGCCCCGTAAAGTAACATCAAAGACAGCTGGCCACAACATTCAAACAGGGCTTTGAAATGCAAGATCATAACGTGAAGCAACTTAGAAGAACGAGTATGTACAAGTATGCGAAGTGTATAAGGGGAATGCATGTAGGGCGATAGTGCGGGTTCAAATCCTGGGTTATGTCTTTAAAAAAGAAATAGGAGAAAGGAATTTTTTTAACATCCCTATGCTTTTTTTGCCTAGGTCATCAAGGTGGTAGACGGTGTGGTATTGCCCTCGAATGCAAAGAGAAAGTTTATTTCTTTCGCTCAGGCCCTGCGCTATGCTTTTTTGCCTAGCTCATCATGAATGTTATTCGAACAGATGGAAACCTTTTGCAATACAATGATGCAGCCGATCAGTTCGTTGTGGTATGGTTAGGAATTGTAGCCATTAATTTGTTTCTGGTTTTAGAGTTCGGATCGGAGCAGCCGTTCTAAAATTCAATTTGATCCTATCCGCCATGGTCCATGTCAAACACTACTGTAAAACTGGAAAGTCTAACAAAACAAAAAGTTTAACGGTTTTGTAATTTTGGCATGATTACGTGCAGAAAGTTTAAAGATGGCTACCTGCCCCCCCCCCCCCCCCCCTCTGTTTGCGCATCTTCACACAGACATCTAGCGATAATGTATTTTTCAAATAACGAAACACAATTGGTTGTTAAAACGTAAGACTTTGTGACTCGTTAGACTTTCCGGTTTTACAGTAGTTATAAACACAAGTTCTGGGAGCAAACGTCTCTCTGTCCCGTAAGCTGCCACATACCAACTAAATACAATACCATGCACTTCACGCGAGCTGACTTGCACGATGTGGCCCTTTTCACGAACCCAGACAAAGGGTTTGAAGAAGGGCTGAGGCTTCCTGCAGCTTCATCTGTGAAAAGAATTCGGGTGGACACACCCATTCCCATAGCGCTGAACATCACATCCGAACCAGTTCCGTTATTAAAAAAAAAAACGGAACTATAAAAAATTAACGGAACTGGTTCGGATGTGATGTGCAACGCTATGGGAGTGGTTGTGTCCACCCGAATTATTTTGCCAGACAAAGGGATTGGTCTATTATAACGCATGTACAAAGTCACTAGAGTACACCCGCAGCAGAGATGAAGGCGACAGCGCCACACATCAATACGGATGACGTATAGCATGTCCTACAACAGTACGATGAAATTGTGGGAGAAACCAGCGACCGCTTGGGAACGATGAACATTACAACAGTGATATTGTGAGTGATAGTCAGGCCAAGTTTCTGAATATCAGTAGCGAGTGCTATCCTGAGCATTATGTTAGCATTATGAAAGCATAGACAGGATGCGTATTACAGGAGACCCAAGTTGCTGAAGACCAGTAGTCATTTGCTGACAACGTAAAGAATAACTAAATCCGTAGCCTCTTTTGCCGTCGGAAAGGATGCGTACCATAGGAGACTGTAAAGTTATGTAATGGGCTCCACAGGTAACCATGCATTTGGCCGTCAGCAACAGTTAAGCACAAGAACACTATCAAGGCAAGGACATTATTGTATTACAGTTGAACATCGATTATCCGCACATCGACTATCCGACCATTCGATTATCCGTAACAGTTTTTTTGGGCGCACGTGCCGTAGAGTACGCACTGTGCATGTAGTGAGCCATTCAAAAATACGAAAATTTTGAAAAGTAAAAAGGTCCTGCGGCTAGTAATAACCACTGAAAGTGTGTGAGTGACAGTTTTTTCTTATCCGGAACATTTGCCTTATCTGAACGCCGCCTGACAGTTGTCTGCCCAGAGGTGGTCGGATAATCGATGTTCAACTGTATTGTGTTGTATCGTATTGTATGGAATATATTTTACCTCATTGGCTTGACAGGTCAATGTATTAACTAGCTGCCACAAATCAGGCGCGGGATTACAGCAAAGTCCACCCCAAGCCCAATATGCGAGTAAATTCCACCATCAATGCCATTCCACTCTCATCTATCACAGAAAGCTCTTCTCGAGGCGATTCAAACGTCAGCCAACTACGTCATTATCATGTGCTCAGTCGATCAAAGAGCACACGAATAAGGATTTCCTCCTAAAATGATGAAGAAATCAATCAAAGTATTTCAATAACCTACGAGGAGACAATAGTCGTAAAATGGCAATGAACGAGAGAGCTTGGATGCGCGGGGCCCTACGCTATGCTTTTTTTGCCTTGATGACCTAGACAAAAAAAGCATACGGATATTATAAACTCATATAAATTTTTCCTTTTTTTTAAAGACATAACCTGGGATTCGAACCCGCACTATCGCCGTGCATGCATCCCCCGATACACTTCGCGCACAAACTAATTCTTCCAAGTTGCTTCACGTTATCATCTTGCATTTGAAAGCCCTATTTGAATATGCATTGTGGCCAGCCGTCTTTGATAGCACGGTATGGTACGGGACAGGTACGGGACAGATACGGGACAGGTACGGGACAGATACGGGACAGGTACGGGACAGGTACGGGGCAGGTACGGGATAGGTACGGTCGAGGGTAATACGACACCGTCTACCGCCTTGATAACCTAGGCAAAAAAGCATAGAGATGTTATAAATTTTTCAATTTTCCTATTTTTTTAGCATAAGGCCACACCAAGTTAATTCTATGTTTCGCGTCGGATATTTTCTGGAAAAGGCACGCGGGCGGAAAAAAACAAAAACAGAAGAAAAAACAAAACTCCATTCTATGTGTACTGAGCCACGTTGCACACAGAATACCACTACTAAACTGTCACTTCTATCCAAAACGACAACAAGTCGTCACAGGACAGCTGGCAGACTGGGCTGGAGCCATACAGAGATTTCATGGATGGCTCCTCCTGCATTTTGACATGAGTCGAGTGGGATCCCGCTCCATCACAAACGTGGAAAATCTCGAAGTCCTGGACACCTGGAATCTCCGCTCGCTTGGTGAGCAGGCCCTAGGCCTACCGCACGGCTTGGAAAAATAGAAATTTTCATCTCTCGCACCTTCTACTTACCATCGCCTGGAATGCAAGATTATCGAAAAGCTGATAACCTCTGATCTGCCATACTGGCTAGAGAATGTTCGCCAGAACAGCCATCGATTGGCTCGTCTAGGTTCTTTTTTTTTTCTTGTAAAGGATTCGAATAGGTACGCGGGCGGGTGACGCGAAACATAGAGATAACTTGGTGTGGCCTAACCTGGGATTAGAACCCGCACTATCGCCCTACATGCATTCCCCCATACACTTCGCATCCATACTCATTCTACCAAGTTGGATCTTGCGTTTGAAACCCCTATTTGAATAATGCGCCCAGCTGTATGTGGCCAGCTGTGTTTGATGGTACGGTACGGTACGGGACAGACACGGGATAGCGCCGGGCGTGACACAAACACACAAACACCAAATTGAAGCTGTGTGGACCCTGGCTAGCGCCAGACGTTACTGAAGTTACGTCTTCTGCATAGCTACGGGAATAAAACTAATAATTGTGCACTCATGAGTAGGGGTGCACGGATTATGCTCGCACGCAACCGATATTATGCTTTCGGGCAATTCCCGCGGAACTTCGAAAGTATTCTCCCAAAATATTGAAACAATTCTCCAGAATTCCCCCCCCCCCCCAAAAAAAGACCCCCAGCACGAACCGTGCCTTGCACATGCTCTTTAGTATGCAAAATAGACTGTCAGGCACGTGATCACTGCATGCAGGATCTGATGTACTAGATGTACTAGATGTACATGACTGATTGTACACAGCTACTATGTCCAGTGTCCGGGTATTGCTGCATGACTGTACATGTACGTGCGTCCATGGATGCCCGCTTCTTCTCTGGCAGATAAAATTTGACAGAATTCCACCAAAACTCTTCTGACGATCAATGGATATGACAAAAGATCGATAGAATTCCCCTAAAATTCCCAACATTTTCTCGACGATAGTACTCCCAAATTATTCCGGGAATAATCCGCGCACCCCTACTCATGAGCCATAACCATGAACAGTCGAATGTCACTCATCCGGTCGCCAGTTATCTGAGCACGTCAGTTATCCGACAAGTCCGGGAGTGGTAATTTTATGACTCTCAACAGTAAAATTCTAAAAATAAAAAAATGGACTTTTAATATGGCAATAAGTAGGACGAGCTGAAGCGACATGTGGACTACTTTATTAACAATGTAAGCGATGGAGACGATGCAAGAAACAACCTAAAGGGTAAGGAAGAAATACATGTAAGAAGAAAAAGGCAATGGAAAAAAAGATGATTCGAACAAGTTTGCCACTTGTGCCTAAATGTGTTTTGTCACCTTCTTGTTTTTTATTGTTATTATTATCATTCGTTCTCACTTTTTTTGTTTTTGTTGCTGATACACACTTGTCACGCTTAGTTCTTACTTGTATACCCTTGTTTTCTGCACACTTTTGTGAGAAATGGCACCTCGATATTCCAGTGCTGTCATTGTATCGTGTGACCCTACCTTGATTGCTATATTATTTCCTTTGTTCTCATTTTGTTCTTTAGTACAACGGTGATTCCTGAAGAGTGTTGTACAAAAACTTGTTCGAATCATCTTTTTTTCCATTGCCTTTTTCTTCTTACATGTATTTCTTCCTTACCCTTTAGGTTGTTTCTTGCATCGTCTCCATCGCTTACATTGTTAATAAAGTAGTCCACATGTTGCTTCAGCTCCTCCTACTTATTGCCATATTAAAATTATTGTCTCCTCGTCGAATTTTTAAATGAACTCTTGTTTTTGTTTTTTGTATATTAAACGGTGAAATATGCATTTACTTGAAGTAGATGTGGTCAAGTATGCTAACATGTATGTGTACATGGAATATGCATGAATATATTTGGGTATTGTGTACATAAATTAGTGAAATCCAGCATTGTATGCACATATAATGGATATCAGTTATCCAACATATTCAGTTATCCAACATGCCTGATTCCCGAAGTGGTCGGATAAGTGACATTCGACTGTACATGTAACATTTTGTTTTTTCTGGTCAATGGTCAACGGTTCCGATTGGAAGGTGTCCTTTCTTTGGAATTTGACGAAATTATTCATCGACTAATTTTCTCTGCTTGCAAAGCACACGGATTGAGAGTGAGTAGGTACTGCAGCAGCCGAAAAACCTTCGCGTTTGAATTGCCGTTGCTGCGCTTCACTACGAACAATACAATACCATGCGGACAAATGTGAGCACACGACACGGAGTACTGTACATCAGCAGAAGCCTTTTCCAATAAATCGTTACGGGTTAGGGCTGCAGTACTACTAGAACTCAGCGCACACCTTCAGTGAAATGTTGGGGACTGAATGGGAGATGCTTACCTGACTTCAAGCCAGGGAGAAGCACCTGCTCCCGAAAGCGGCCGGGTGGTTCCTGTCCGGCGTCCGCTATTCTGGTAACGTTGATCCGGACGATTGGAAGTCAAACAAACCTAAACGCCACCTGCCGATGGGCAGGTAACGAACGAAAGCGCTTCACTTCCCCAACCAGATTGCGACGGAGCGTCACTCAAACTCCCAGAAAATAACAATGTGAAGGGCCGCCAGCAGAACACTCATCCGCCCAGAACACCCACAGACGGCAACGAGGAAGAAAAAAACGATTCCGCATTCAACTGAAGCACAGACGGTGCAGCAGTCCAAGATCCTCTCTACACGTTCGCTGCACGCTCCAGCAGCCAGAGCTCTGTGGCTTCATTCATCTGTCTGATCTGGCAAAAGTTGTAGATTTACGCGTAGATTATGTACATGACTGTACAACATGACATCAGATTCTACTGCTTGCTCCACACTACAAAAGTACAGTGCTGCTCGTGTACATCCATATGTAGGTCTACATAATCATTGCGGGCCGATCTTTCTGCTGATGCTCCCACACCAACTCCGAAATGAAGCCGACAGTCTGTGTCGCCAGAGCAGAGGCGGACTAGCTGTTCAAGTGTCATCACATGCAACAGTGCTAGTGAGCGATGTCGCCTGTACTAAACATTATGTAGACCATACAATAGGCCGGTCTGTTCACCCACGTACACGTCACGTGGTACACAGCCGGGCTAGATCGTAGTAGAAGCAAGGCAGGGCGGAGGAAATGAGATACTTTTTTTACAGGCAGTAGCTACCAGTGAGTAGTAAAATACGTACATGTATGTATTTTACTACTCACTGGTAGTGGTAGCTACAGCCAAGGCCAAAGGCAAAGGCGTAAAAAGGCTGGCGGCATCCACAGCAGCACTCTACTGTATACACAACACATCATCATCATGCATGTACTGTCGTGGACATGGAAATCCGGCCTCACGTCTAGCGGCCCCAGGACGTTGGCCATGCAGCCATTGCATGCATTATTACGAGCTGCTGCTGGTCGCATCGTATCAACATGTGCGCTGCATGCAACGACGACGTTCTGTACGCGCTGAGGGCGCCGGCCCTGGTCAATCGACTGGATTTCCATGTCCGCGACAGTACATTGTAGTCATTCATCCTGAGCCGCTCGCAATTTCGGTCAGTCGGCTACATACATGTAATTGTCTTGGGGGTTAGACAATGGGAAGTAGCCATGTAGGGGCGTGAGCCCGCCTTTCGGCACCTGAAGAGGACCCACACCTTGATCTGGTGAGCTGCGACGCGTTTTGATCATGCTGACTTGGCTACTCCTTTTCACAGTTCGGCCTCCACTAGGGCCGCGGTCACACATGAATAGTTTGCACCGCTTTTAAAGGGGAAGTATACACTAAAATCAAATTTTCACCGGTTGTAGTCTTCTTGGTGCTCAGTCGAATGGTCTTGGTCCGAGGATGCTGCGACGCTCCCTTCCTTCTTTTTTTTCCCAATCGAACCCGCGCACTTCCACCGAAACTGGGCGACTGCGCCCTGCTAGATGGGGATTTGTATGCAAAATCTCACTAAAAGTGCTATGTCGTTCTTATAAAAGCACGGATGACCGCGATTGGCCCATATGTTGTAGTCTTTTGGACGCTGAGTCGACTGGTTTTGGTCAGAAAAGGCTGCGATGCAGCGTTCCTCCTTTATTCCCAATCGAACATGGTTGAACAAGCGGTCACGTGCTCCTGGGTGCCCAAATCACCTGGTCACCGCGCCAGCAGGCGACAACGTTCACACCAAGGTTCAACTCGAGTTCAACTCGAGTGACAGGACTGCACCCAAAAAAGGTCAAACAGGCTTGAAAGTTGTACCCTGCAGGCACGGTGACCAGGTGACTGGTGTACGCAGGAGCACGTGACCGCTTGTTCAACCATGTTCGATTGGGAATAAAGGAGGAGCGCTGCATCGCAGCCTTTTCGGACCAAAGCCAGTCGACTCAGCGTCCAAAAGACTAAAACATATGGGCCAATGGCGGTCATCCGTGCTTTTCTAAGAACGAAATGGCGCTTTTAGTGACATTTTGCATACAAATCCCCATCTAGTAGGGCGCAGTCACCCAGTTTCGGTGGAAGTGCGCGAGTTCGATTGGGAATAAAGGAGGAAGGGAGCGCCTCAGCTTCCTCGGACCAAGTCCATTCGACTCAGCACCCCGAAGACTCCAACTGGTGAAACTTTTGATTTTACGGTACAAAAATTCGCGTTTACATGACTACAAACCACTTGCAACGCCTGTGCATTCACACAGTCAAATGGAGTGCATACCAAACACGTAAAAAGTGACCCGCGTGACCCATGGCGAAAAGCGGGAATTTTGATTTCTGCATGAGCTGAGCGCAATGGTGCCGTGCGGCACTTGGCTCAATGTTTCAAAAATAATATTTCTTGGGCCGCTAGTATGATCTCGGTGAAACGCCTCCACAACTGGTGTATTCCTCTGAGTGTGCTGGAGTTTTGAACCATAGCGGCCGTGTATATCATATCCTGATCACCTCCGGATAGCTGCTTTGCGCACAGATTCAGCTCATCTGCAATCCTCTTCTCGGCAACAGCTCTTTTAATCATAGTTCCATTTTCTCGCTGGTATTTTCCCCTAGTTCTATCAGCCGTAGCTCCACCTTGGCAGAAAAGACAATTCGAGGCATGGTACCAGACTCTCCAAAAACTAACAAAACTCTGCGCACAGGGCACACCAAACCACTCGTTTCGACTTGCCTGAAAACTAAAGGCCAATATCCGCTTTCAAAGCCGCTCCGGGATGGCTTTGAACGCTGATGTGATTTTTCACTTTTCGCGCATGTTTCCATGCCCACTTGAAAGGACATGATGCTTGTATGCGGTTTTGTACCGTATGTACAGCGGCAAAAAGCGTAACTACCGCAGCCGCTTTCGCGGAACACACGATGCAGCGGTCACACATACATTAAAGGCGCTTTCGATTATCAGGCGTGTACCAGCGTACATGCCAGCATTCACTCTGACTGTCGGGGTACCAGCGTACATGCCAGCAGTCACTTTGACTAGCGGGGTACCAGCGTACATGCCAGAAGTCACTTTGACTGGCGGGGTACCAGCGTACATGCCAGCACTTACTCTGACTGGCAGGGTATCAGCGTACATGCCAGCAGTCACTCTGACTGGCGGGGTATCATCGTTCATTCCAGCAGTCAGGCTGGCATTTCAACCCGGGTTGAGTTCGACCCGGGTCAGATTTCAACCCGCCATGTGCACAAAATGAATGGCGAGTTAACATGACGCATTGCGCTTGACCCGGGTTGAAATTTCGCCCCGGGTTGATTTCAACCCTCCCCCCAAGGGGAGGGTTGAAACCAACCCGGGTCAAGAAAATCGTACAAACGTACTTCTGTGCGTATCTCGCGCCAGGTTTGAACAGCACTGCGGATGCAAATTTCGCGCGAACGGATTCACGTGACCATGCAGGACTGTAGAAGTGGACTTTTGGCGGCATATCAGTATTTGACCCGGGTCAACTGTCTTCATGTAAACGCTCACTTCTTTTGTCTATCGTACAGACTTTCAACCCGGGCTGAACTCGACCCGGGTTGAAATTTCTCATGTAAATACAGCCTCACTCTGACTGGTGGGGTACAAGCCTACATGCCAGCAGTCACTTTGACTAGCGGGGTACCAGCGTACATGCCAGCAGTCACTCTGACTGGCGGGGTACCAGCGTACATGCCAGCAGTCACTCTGACTGGCGGGGTACGAGCGTACATGCCAGCAGTCACTCTGACTGGCGGAGTACCAGCATGCATGCCAGCAGTCACTCTGACTGGCGGGGTACCAGCGTACATGCCAGCAGTCACTCTGACTGGCGGGGTACCAGCGTACAGGCCAGCAGTCACTCTGACTGGCGGGGTACCAGCGTACATGCCAGCAGTCAATTTGACTGGCGGGGTACCAGCGTACATGCCAGCAGTCACTCTGACTGGCGGGGTACCAGCGTACATGCCAGCAGTCACTCTGACTGGCGGGGTATCAGCGTACATGCCAGCAGTCACTCTGACTGGCGGGGTACCAGCGTACATGCCAGTAGTCACTCTGACTGGCGGGGTAGAGGGGACGGCTCGATACCGGGACGCTTTGACAGCCAAATTTGTATAGACGCAAACCGATCATCAGCGTTGATTTTTCACTCGAAAAATGTTTGTGGAAGGAAACTGGCATGTTGAAGTTTGTTCTGGGGCCAGAGTCAATCGAACTGAGCCAGTCCTTTGTGTTGACCCATTGCCTCCAAGTTGCCCAATTTTTCGCTTCAAAAAAGTTCAAATCAGAGGTGGCTCCAAACCGGACACGATTTAGAGTGCACGCCAAATTCACTCTGGGTCTGAAATTAGGTAATTGCTATCGCTCCATGAGGGCCAGTACAGAGTAACAATAAGCCTTGTTTGTGCTTCCATTAGTTTTGATTGGTATGCGGTGCTTTATTGGCGAGAGGCGAGCCGCTGTTTACCTGCGACAAGAAGTTGATTTTTCGAAAGTCGCAGTGCGAAGCAACACGTCAAAAACTCACCTGCTTGATATGGCGCTTCTGGTCATCGCAGAGACATGAAATTTTGGCTCGGAGTATAACACATCCTAGTCTCACTGACATATTATGTTTTCTAATCAAAATACCAAGGGAGAAAGTAAATATTGAGTCAGTTCCGGTTTGCAACCTGTGTCCTATTTGAATCCGTCCCCTCTACCAGCGTACATGCCAGCAGTCACTTTGACTGGCGGGGTACCAGCGTACATGCCAGCAGTCACTCTGACTGGCGGGGTACCAGCGTACATGCCAGCAGTCACTCTGACTGGCGGGGTACCAGCATACATGCCAGCAGTCACTCTGACTGGCGGGGTACCAGCGTACATGCCAGCAGTCACTTTGACTGGCGGGGTACCAGCGTACATGCCAGCAGTTACTCTGACTGGCGGGGTACCAGCGTACATGCCAGTCACTCTGACTGGCGGGGTACCAGCGTACATGCCAGCAGTCACTCTTACTGGCGGGGTACCAGCGTACATGCCAGCAGTCACTCTGACTGGCGGGGTATCAGCGTACATGCCAGCAGTCACTCTGACTGGCGGGGTACCAGCGTACATGCCAGCAGTCACTCTGACTGGCGGGGTACCAGCGTACATGCCAGCAGTCACTTTGACTGGCGGGGTACCGGCGTACATGCCAGCAGTCACTCTGACTGGCGGGGTATCAGCTTACATGCCAGCAGTCACTCTGACTGGCGGGGTATCAGCGTACATGCCAGCAGTCACTCTGACTGGTGGGGTACCAGCGTACATGCCAGCAGTCACTCTGACTGGCGGTGTACCAGCGTACATGCCAGCATCCACTTTGACTAGCGGGGTACCAGCGTACATGCCAGCAGTCACTCTGACTGGAAGGGTACCAGCGTACATGCCAGCAGTCCCTTTGACTGCCGGGGTACCAGCGTACACGCCAGCAGTCACTTTGACTGGCGGGGTCCAAACATTGGTACTCGAAGGTGTCGCTAAACACGCTAAATACGACTCGGATTGCTTTTTTTTGTGAAAGGCTTAGTGCGCATCTGAGCACGCATGAACTGCAAGCGTATCGCGTCAACGTGCCAGTTGTGAACACAGCTTAAGCTTCAATTTGTGGCCTCCTGCTTTGCTGCAATTGCGGCTGGGTTCGACGTCCTCACCAAGATTTGAGGCGGACCCTTCAGTGCTCAACAAAACGCTGAACAAGAAGCGTATTCAAATTCAGGTCATGAAACTTTGTTTTCAAGCAATGGATGCCTGCAGGTGTCAGGCGATGACGTCATACTAGCATTTTTACATTAGATTATAATGACCAGCAGTAGTAGCAGCAGCAGCAGAGAGATAGGGTAAGCAGTTCAGCACCTTCTGTCCTTGACAAGCACTGCGCTCATGTTGTTGCTGTTTTCAGGCCTGCTACCTTCGAAGCAACATGCACCACAGGCAGCGCATTTCAGGAATTTGAGAACACTTTGTTCTTGCAAACCTCAACTTCAGCATGCCAAATTCAAGAGATAACAATACACCAGGATTCATATCCCTTTGTTTGCAAAAAAATCACGGTTTGCGTCAGACTCGGCTAGAGGGCGAGTTTTCCGCATCCGCATGAACACCACCACCCTTCAAGGATCAAGGCGCAGATGCAGCTCCTAAAGCGGTGGGAGGGAATGTGGGCCGGTAAGAACTACAGAAAAAAGATTCGCACTCTGGGCGAAATATTGCGGAACCCGAAGAATTTGTTTGATGCGGAAGAGAGCTCCAAGACCACAACGGCTTTCGTAACAATTGCGTGGGAAGGGTCATACCAATGTTCGTACACAGAAAACAGTGATTCCGACAGCCTGACTAAGACCATCAAGTCACAAACATTGCGAGGTGCGAAGCGACAATTGTAATGACAAGTCGCCAGTTTCTATATTTTTGTTATTCAAACTGATAGAAACGTCTTTGCGATACAGAATCCGCTCCCGAAAATAAGATTTTTTAAGGTGGACATGTCCCTCAGACCCCCTCTTTCTCTTCGCCTCCTTTCGGTCATACAACTTTTTAGAACCTGGTGGCGCACCAGCAAAGTGATCTGTCAGGGATTTGGACTGCCCTGACAAGATAACAAAATGCAAACCCCAACAGGACTGGAACCTGCGACCTCGCTTGTCATGAGCATAGCTCTAACCATCTAAGCTATGGCACTGAGCAGAACCTAGAAAGCGCTGACAACTTTTTCACTAAAATTTTAGCTCAAAGAAACTTTCCAATTAATTTTGTTTTTCTCGTGAATGGTCACCGTTTCCGGTTGGAAGAAGTCCTTCCTTTGGAATTTGACGAAATTATTCATCGACTACTATTAATTTTCTCTGCCTGTAAAGCACACGGATTGAGAGTGAGTGGATATTCCAGCAGCCGAAATACCTTCGCGTTTGAATTGCCGTTACTGCGCTTCACTATGAACAATACAACACCATGGGGACAAATGTGAGCACACGACACGGAGTACTGTAGAGGGGACGGTCCCAAATAGGACATAGGTTGCAAACCGGAACGGACTCAATATTCACTTTCTCTCTTGGTATTTTGATTAGAAAACATATGTCACAGTGAGACTACGATGTGTTATACTCCGAGCCAAAATTTCATGGCTCTGCGATGACCAGAAGCGCCATACCAAGCAGCTGAGTTTTTGACGTGTTGCTTCGCACTGCGACTTGAATTTTACGACTTTCGAAAAATCAACTTCTTGTCGCAGGTAAACAGCGGCTCGCCTCTCGCCAATAAAGCACCGCATACCAATCAAAACTAATGGAAGCACACACAAGGCTTATTGTTACTCTGTACTGGCCCTCATGGAGCGATAGCAATTACCTAATTTCAGACCCAGAGTGAATTTGACGTGCACTCTAAAACGTGTCCGGTTTGGAGCCACCTCTGATTTGAACATTTTTGAAGCGAAAAATTGGGCAACTTGGAGGCAATGGGTCAACACAAAGGAGTGGCTCAGTTCGATTGACTCTGGCCCCAGAGCAAACTTCAACATGCCAGCTTCCTTCCACAAACATATTTCGAGTGATAAATCAACGCTGATGATCGGTTTGGGTCTATACAAATTTGGCTGTCAAAGCGTCCCGGTATCGAGCCGTCCCCTCTACATCAGCAGAAGCCTTTCCCAATTATATATCGTTACGGGTTAGGTCTGCTGTACTACTAGAACTCCGCGCACACCTTCAGTGAAATATTGGGGACTGAATGGGAGATGCTTACCTGGCTTCAAGCAAGGGAGAATCACCTGCTCCCGAAAGCGGCCGGATGGTTCCTGTCCGGCGTCCGCTATTCTGGTAGTAGTCCCACAAATCTAAACGCCACCTGCCGATTGGCAGATAACGAACGAAAGCGCTTCAATTCCGCAACCAGATTGCGACGGAGCGTCACTGAAACTCCCAGAAAATAACAATATGAAGGGCCGCAAGTAGAACACGCATCCGCCCAGAACACCTGCAGACGGCAACGAGCAAGAAAAAATGATTCCGCATTCAACTGAAGCGCGGACGGTGCAGCAGTCCAAGATCCTATCTACACGTTCGCTCCACGCTCCAGCGGCCAGAGCTCTGTGGCTTCATTCATCTGTCTGATCTGACAAAAGTTGTAGATTTACTCGTAGATTATGTACATGACTGTACAACATGACATCAGATTCTACTGCCTGCTCTACACTACAAAAGTACAGTGCGTCTTTGTGGTCCACTTCACAACAATAACACACACAGAAGTCTCTGCTGTGAGCACGGTGGCTCGGCAATGTCGAAGTAAAGGCGTTACCCACAAAGACACAAGCTTTCCAACTCTCTTTGGCCGTTGGAAAGCGTACCTGCTCGTGTAGATCGACACGTACTAGTACGAGTAGGTCTAAAATCTTTGCCGGCCCATCTTTCCGCTGATACCACGCCAACTCCGAAATGAAGCCGGCTGTCAACTGTGTCGCCAGAGGCGGACTACAGTAGCTGTTCAAGTGTCATCAACATAAGTTGTTCAACGTTGATGGGTTACTATCGCCGTCGGGTGTCTCTCGCGCTGCTACGTTCCGCTGTGTTGTGTGTCAGGTAGGCCTCCGCGGAATATGCTCGTATTTTTACCGATAATTCCTTTGAGCATTGCTCAAAATTTCGACCGATTATTCCCGTAATTCCACCAATAATTCTCATAATGCTTTTTTCTTCCATTTTTGCAGATACCGTACCGCGTACGGGTTTTTTTGCGACTTGTACTGGCAAAAAAATCACGGTTCGCGTGAAACTCGGCTGGAAGCTTTTTTCTTCTTTCTTTTTTGAAATACCGGGTGATCAACTTCAGGATCACAAGCTTTTTGGTACAAATCAGGGTGTTATAAATGGAAAAAATTGAAAAAAAGGGGGGCATTGCTCAAATTTTACTGATTATTCCACAAAACTTGCCAATAATTCCCGTTTTAAAAATCACACCGATAATTCCCGAAATTATGCCGGGACATTCCGCGGAGGCCTAGTGTCAGGGGTGCTCCGTCCGCCCGTCATCGTCCAGTTTACATGCTTCGTGAGTTGGCGATGGTGGAGGGTCGGGTATCCCTGCCGTGATTGGTGCTGCACCGAGCTTGTTTTGTGTGAAAGTTTAACTATTATTTTTATTCTTATATCTATACTTCATACTTCAAGTATTACAAAAATTGAGAGGCTTTGAACCGTTTTTATCAAAATCTAAATATTTGCCGGGTTGGAAGGTGGGAATCAAAGCTGTTCAAGTGTCATCAGTGAGCGATGTCGCCTGTACAGTGCACTATATTATGATTATGTAGACGCTAGGCTTGTCTTGATCGGTTTGCACATAAAATGGATATCAGTTATCCAACATAATCAGTTATCCAACATGCCTGATTCCCGAAGTGGTCGGATAAGTGACATTCGACTGTACATGTAACATTTTGTTTTTTCTGGTCAATGGTCAACGGTTCCGATTGGAAGGAGTCCTTTCTTTGGAATTTGACGAAATTATTCATCGACTAATTTTCTCTGCTTGCAAAGCACACGGATTGAGAGTGAGTAGGTACTGCAGCAGCCGAAAAACCTTCGCGTTTGAATTGCCGTTGCAGCGCTTCACTACGAACAATACAATACCATGCGGACAAATGTGAGCACACGACACGGAGTACTGTACATCAGCAGAAGCCTTTTCCAATAAATCGTTACGGGTTAGGGCTGCAGTACTACTAGAACTCAGCGCACACCTTCAGTGAAATGTTGGGGACTGAATGGGAGATGCTTACCTGACTTCAAGCAAGGGAGAAGCACCTGCTCCCGAAAGCGGCCGGGTGGTTCCTGTCCGGCGTCTGCTATTCTGGTAACGTTGACCCGGACGATTGGTAGTCCCACAAATCTAAACGCCACCTGCCGATGGGCAGGTAACGAACGAAAGCGCTTCACTTCCGCAACCAGATTCCGACAGAGCGTCACTCGAACTCCCAGAAAATAACAATATGAAGGGCCGCAAGCAGAACACGCATCCGCCCAGAACACCCACAGACGGCAACGAGCAAGAAAAAAAGATTCCGCATTGAACTGAAGCGCGGACGGTGCAGCAGTCCAAGATCCTCTCTACACCGTACACGTTCACTGTACGCTCCAGCGGCCAGAGCTCTGTGGCTTCATTCATCTGTCTGATCTGGCAAAAGTTGTAGATTTACGCGTAGATTATGTACATGACTGTACAACATGACATCAGATTCTACTGCCTGCTCCACACTACAAAACTGTACAGTGCTGCTCGTGTATATCCATATGTAGGTCTACATAATCATTGCGGGCCGATCTTTCTGCTGACGCTCTCACACCAACTCCGAAATGAAGCCGACAGTCTGTGTCGCCAGAGCAGAGGCGGTTTAGCTGTTCAAGTGTCATCACATGCAACAGTGCTAGTGAGCGATGTCGCCTGTACTAAAGATTATGTAGACCATACAATAGGCCTGTTTGTTCACCCACGTACACGTCACGTGGTACACAGCCGGGCTAGATCGATTATGCAAGGCATGCCAGGGTAGAGGAAATGAGATCCTTTTTTTACAGGCAGTAGCTACCAGTGAGTAGTAAAATACGTACATATATTTACTACTCCCTGGTAGTGGTAGCTACAGCCAAGGCAAAGTCAAAGGCGTAAAAAGGCTGGCGGCATCCACAGCAGCACTCTACAAAACACATCATCACCAGGCATGCATGTACTGTGGATATGGAAATCCGGTCGCACGTCTAGCGGCCCCAGGGCGCTGGCCATGCAGCCATTGCATGCATTATTACGCGCTGCTGCTGGTCGCATCGTATCAACATGTGCGCTGCATGCAACGACGACGTTCTGTACGCGCAGAGGAAGCCGGCCCTGGTCAATCGACTGGATTTCCATGTCCGCGACAGTATATTGTAAAGAAATTGTAGAGAATGCAAATGCAGCACGTCCTATGAAATTTTAGATGTTCTTGTCCGAGTTGAAGCGACCTTACGTTGTACAAGTAGAGCTATCGTGGATCGCTGACAGGCCGCTGATAGTCCATCGGCCAAATCTCAGAAAGGGCCTCTTTCGGCGAAGGTGATGCACTGAAGCTCCAACTAAACGCCCTTTGGCACACTAGCTCATGAGACCCCATAGAATACGAATCCGTTTGTTGGACGTTGCCAATCCAGTCCAGGATAGTCGAACTGGGTCGAATACCTTCTTCCGATTTTCGTAATTTCGTCCACCATTACATCTTTCTCGTCGACTTTTTTTCGCTTGGCGAATGTTCTTGAGCCGCTGAGCAGAATCTACGCACGCTCGAACACTTGAAATGCCTGCATGTTGACGGTTCGCAAGATTCTAGCGAGCTTGGTGGAAAACTATTATTTATTTTGACATTTTTGGGGGAATCTGAATTAGAACGGTAGAAGCTCATTCGGAGAAGACGGCGTGTCGCCGCTGTCGGATTGTCGCTACTGTGTTTCAATCGTATTTGCTTGAACGTGCTATTGAGGATGGACAGAAGATGAAGTGACGGCTTTCTTGAACACGGACGTTTTGTCTACATTGTAGCTGAAACATCTCATCTGGCGTCTAGAACGCAATTATTATGAGTTGTGAGTGCCAGCTGAGCTGAACACAAGCTGGACACCATTCGTCAGCTGGGAATTTGCATCGAAGCTCTTGATAGCCACGATAAGCATAATTATACAGAGGTAACCTTGTTTGACTCAATACGCATGCAGGTGATACCACTAGTGGCACTACAATGTAAATGGTGCAAAATTGATGCAACAGCGAATATGTACTTCGTACAATCACGAACAATTGTAAGGCAAGTGTTCATGCCTGTCATAGAAGAATTTCAGCCCGGAAGTCTTGTTGTCATGGTCATAAATAATACAGGACTTGAGTTGGCTCTGGACATAAACACACTTGTGGTGAATACGGTCATTATTGCGAGAAAAATATTTAGCCATTGTATGTTAACACCTGATGCTGCACTACAAGCAATATTTCATGTACATGTATGTGAGACTCAATTGCATCCACAAGGCCGTAGATGCATGTAAGCACACAATGCTGTACAGTATAAGTAGTAGTCGACATGTGGTGCCTTCCTGCTGCACATGCACATGCGGCAAGTTGGCAACGACACATGACCTATCTGCACCGCACAGCGTGAGCTTAGAAAGGAATATTGCACACATAGTGCTATTTGTGTTCCGATATCATTAAGCCGGTATACATGTACTAGTATCCTTATACATGTACCTGGTCACTCGATAGGCGATGCCGACTGTACTAATCTTATCCATATTACCCGATAGGCTATAGCACACTGCGTCAGATCACTATGCAACAAAACAAGAGCTTTGGAGAGAATATACACTGAAGCAAAGTAGGTTTCAACGGTACAGCACTAGTCACGATGAGGGGAGTTACGAGGATGGTTAGGCCGTGACACATAGATGATGATTGTTAATGATTCATGCACGGTGGAAAATTACCACCAATGGCGATGATATTGCTTTCACAACAATGACATCAGTAGGAGCAGTGACACAACCTTCAGGGGCGGATCCAGGAATTTTTCAGGGGGGGTTCAAATTTTTTCGAGTGCACAGAATTAAATTCGCTTCAAACTGTTTTCGGTTCGTTCACTACACCGGGAGTTGCAAAATCTTTATTGTCACGGTAGCCCTTGCATTGCTTGGCCAATAAGACAAGGGTAATGCGTTTAGAGCCTTACAAAGTACAAAGCTGCAGCACAGGCAGAAACTAAGGCCGTGACTGCAGCATTTTCCGAACTGACGGAAGGCGAAGTTCTCTGACTGTTCTCCGGCTGGGACTCCGTGTCGTCACATTCGCGCCGTACATGGCGGAACGAAGCCAAGCTCAATGGCAACTGATCGGCCGCTCGCCTCTTTGGCAGACGTCGCGACATGGCAAACTACACGACAAACACAAACATTTTCTTCGTACTGCGACGGAGGAAACCTACAGTCCAGCCAGCGCGAAATAAAACAAAACGACAAGGAAGGTAAGGAGGACAAGTGGCAGTTTCTCCACCTTTTGCTCCACCGCGACATGGCAAACTAACGACAAAAACACAAACATTATCTTCGTACTGCGACGGAGGAAACCTACAGTCCAGCTAGCGCGAAATAAAACAAAACGACAAGGAAGGTAAGGAGGACAAGACTAGTGGCAGTTTCTCCACCTTTTGCTCCACCGCGACATGGCAAACTACACGACAAAAACACAAACATTATCTTCGTACTGCGACGGAGGAAACCTACACTACAGTCCAGCCAGCGCGAAATAAAACAAAACGACAAAGAAGGAGGACAAGTGGCAGTTTTTCCTCCTTTTAGTTTTGCTCCACCACTTGAACTGTCGATCGTTTCAAGTCACATGATACGCGTACAGACCCTTCGATTCGAACGGTACGCGTACAACAGTCCCGACCACTGCATGCATGCAGTGACCTACAATGTACGTACCTTTTCGATTTTGACAGCATGTTACAAGGCGAGGACGCGTAGTGCTCCTGACTACAACGACGTATGTTACGTACGTACCTGCACTGCCTGTACTTGACTACTGCATGCAGGATTGCCAGTGTCAGTGAAGTCTACTGCAGTCTGCAGTACTGGCTACGCTACATGCACGCTACACTAACTTCGCTGGCTGCGCACGTGGAGATCACAAAAAAATCGACTGGACCCATGGTCGAAATTATTTTAGGGGGTTCGTCCGAACCCCCTGAACCCCCCCTGTATCCGCCCCTGACCTTACTGCTCCAAGTAGAATTTACAAGCGAGTGAAGGGAGAGCAGACTGGTCTAATAGCAGACCGGGTCTAAGCAAGGAAGTAATCGGCATCAGAGGTGAGCTTGCACATCAGAAAACAGATGATGATCACCAAACACAGAGAAGTTGGCTATGTGTATGTTTGTGTCACTGTGTGTGCATGTGTGTGTGTGTGTGTGTGTGTGTGTGTGTGTGTGTGTGTGTGCATGTGTGTTTGTGTGTATGCGCGCACATCTGTGTGTGAGAGAGAGGCAGACAGACAGATAGTATATGGTGGGAGGGATCAAGGTCTGACCTCAGAGTTAAATGCTGACGTTGTGGAATAGCAACAGTGCGAAATCGGGCAGGGTGGTTAATGGCCCATACTGGAGCCGAGTAGGAGCGCCAGTGGTTGAGGGCTAGCACAGGAGTAGCAGCAGCTCCAGCCTAGGAAGATCAGCTTCTGGATGAAAATCTCCCGGACACAGTAGTTACCAAGCTTCACTAGCAGATTGCCGGCAGGGGTGCACGGCGAGCACCCGTACATCCATCAAGCCACCAGAGCCGCAGTACTTGGACACGATCCAGGTGCTTACCCGCCAACAATGCTGAGAAGGCACTGGAGCCATACAGGAACTTATGATCGAGCATGACCACAGACTTGAAATACAGGGTCCGGCGTTGAATACTGAGACAGCGACATCTCCTCCACAGAACACCACTCAGCCCCACCATTGCATTATTTTCGCTTTTTCATGATTTTTACAATTGTGTTTAAATCGAGCACACAGCACTCGATGCAACATTTACCAGTGACTAAATAACTCCGCGTCTCCGACCATAACTGCAGCGTTCCCGTGAGCCTGTTGGATTTCCATCAGCCTGTTGAGATTATCTTCATCTCGTCGCATGTGAGCCTGTGTGTTTCATCCGTATCGTGGCACAATTACACACACACGATTTCCAACTCAGGCCGGTTCCGTTGCTCGAAGGGTTGGCGGTAAGAATTGCTACGCCGTCTGTGGCTGCATGGGAACTTGGCGAGTCGTCGTCTTTCTCCATAAATCCTGATCGTCACGCGAACAACAGCCACTATTGCCTAAAAACTACGACACAACAGTATCAACCTCGCCCCAGCAGAAGGACACGAATGACGAGCGCTAAGACGGAGAAAGAGAGACAGGGTTAGCGAGAGCTGACTAGTGCAGGTGCGCTGTCATCTCCTGAGGTGGTGGGCGAAGCAGTGAAGTGAAACGAAGGAAGATAGAAGGCATACGGAGGCACCAAAACCTATTGCCTGTCACATACTAAGTGCCATTAAGGGTTGACAGCTGTCAGCTGACAGCCTCAAAAATTTGAAAATCTGCTCAAAAAACTCTCGATCAGAACTCTGCGCACTCTCAAATGGAGCGCACAGTAAAAAACTCGGCGACGAAGAACGCTTCGTATCGACGCCCTGGACTGAATAGTGTTCTCTGATATATTCTCTACGTGCTGGGTATGGTCGCGTTTAGTTGGAAGCTCAGTGCATCACCACTTTCGATTTTGAGACTTGGCCGATGGACTATGAATGTCTCCTGTCAAGTACACTCGTGGATTTGGGGCGCATTCACTGCGGCCCAGTACAGGTGTATTGGAATATTACTAGTTTGGTTTACATCAATATCAAATTCAAAATAGTTGTATAGCAGGGTGTCGTTGCCTCCTACTTGTCCGAGTTGAAGCGACCTTCGCTTGTACAAGTAGAGCTATCGTGATCGCTGACAGGCTGCTGAATGTCTCCTGTCAAGTACACTCGTGGATTTGGGGCACATTCACTGCGGCCCAGCACGGGTGTATTTGATTAGTTTAGTTTACATCAATATCAAATTCAAATAGTTTTATAGCAGGGTGTCGTTGCCTCCTCCATGATCCATCATCGACCCAGCAACTGCGTGGATGCCTGCAGTTGCAGTGATGGTGTGGCAGAGTACTCTACTACTCCCTGTTTGCAGTCCTAGTGTTGCATACTCTGGTGGACGTACTATTGCTTGGAGAGAGAAGGAGAAAGTTGGAGATCGTCCGCGATCGGGGCCAATGAGTTGGGAGACGGATTCCCTCACCAATTATCCACTCATAACGATGCAGTATTGTTTGCGAGATCTCCAGAACGTACAGTTCATTGGCAAACAAGAACAATATGAAAACTGAATACCAAACGGCAACCAAACACACCAGAACTCAGTGCAAAAAGTAGCACACCAAACTCCAAATCTGATCACCATGCAGGTTCCGCCAAAGCGGATCCGCGAAAGCGGAGGCTCCGCTCGCATTTTTTTGGCGTAGCGAAATCCAAACTTTCCGCCAAAGCGTAACTTACGCCTCCGCCGCTGCCGAGACAACGGCGGAAGCGTAAGTTACGCTTTGGCGGAACCGCCAAAAAAAGTGCATGTGTGACCGGGGCCTACACGAACCGCCAAAAAAGTGCATGTGTGACCGGGGCCTAAGGCCGCGGTCACACATGAAAAGCTTACACCGCTTTTGCGGAGGCGGAAAGCGGAACTACCGCAGCCGCTTTGGCGGACCACACGATGCAACGGTCACACATACATGTACTGCTACTGTGCTCCTCAACGCTCCGCTTTGGCGGAGAGAATGCAAATACAGCACGTCCTAAGAAATTTTAGATGTTCTTGTCCGAGTTGAAGCGACCTTCGCTTGTACAAGTAGAGCTATCGTGGATCGCTGACAGGCTGCTGAATGTCTCCTGTCAAGTACACTCGTGGATTTGGGGCACATTCACTGCGGCCCAGCACGGGTGTATTTGAATATTAGTTTAGTTTACATCAATATCAAATTCGAATAGTTTTATAGCAGGGTGTCGTTGCCTCCTCCATGATCCATCATCGACCCAGCGACTGCGTGGATGCCTGCAGTTGCAGTGAGGGTGTGGCAGAGTATTCTACTACTCCCTGGTTGCAGTCCTAGTGTTGCATACTCTGGTGGACGTATTGCTTGGAGAGAGTTGGAGATCGTCCGCGATCGGGGCCAATGAGTTGGGAGACGGATTCCCTCACCCATTATCCACTCATAACGATCCAGTATTGTTTGCGAGACCTCCAGAACGTACAGTTCATTGGCAAAGAAGAACAATATCAAAACTGAATACCAAACGGCAACCGGCCAAACAACACCAGAACTCAGTGCAGAAGTAGCACACCAAACTCCAAAGCCATCACCATGCAGGTTCCGCCAAAGCGGATCCTCGAAAGCGGAGGCTCCGCTCGCATTTTTTGGCGTAGCGAAATCCAAACTTTCCGCCAAAGCGTAACTTACGCCTCCGCCGTTGCCGAGGCAACGGCGGAAGCGTAAGTTACGCTTTGGCGGAACCGCCAAAAAAAGTGCATGTGTGACCGGGGCCTAAGGCCCCGGTCACACATGCACTTTTTTTAGGCCCCGGTCACACATGCACTTTTTTTGGCGGTTCCGCCAAAGCGTAACTTACGCTTCCGCCGTTGCCTCGGCAACGGCGGAGGCGTAAGTTACGCTTTGGCGGAAAGTTTGGATTTCGCTACGCCAAAAAATGCGAGCGGAGCCTCCGCTTTGGCGGAACCTGCATGGTGATGGCTTTGGAGTTTGGTGTGCTACTTCTGCACTGAGTTCTGGTGTTGTTTGATTGCCGTTTGGTATTCAGTTTTCATATTGTTCTTCTTTGCCAATGAACTATACGTTCTGGAGATCTCGCAAACAATACTGCATCGTTATGAGTGGATAGTTGGTGAGGGAATCCGTCTCCCAACTCATTGGCCCCGATCGCGGACGATCTCCAACTCTCTCCTTCTCTCTCCAAGCAATACGTCCACCAGAGTATGCAACACTAGGACTGCAACCAGGGAGTAGTAGAGTACTCTGCCACACCCTCACTGCAACTGAAGGCATGTACGCAGTCGCTGGGTCGATGATGGATCATGGAGGAGGCAACGACACCCTGCTATATAACTATTTGAATTTGATATTACGAAGTAGTGGTTGCGACCTCGGCGATGATTTGTAAGAAAAGGGTTTGCTCCCCACACTGGAGCTCGCGCTAGTCAAGTGTCAAGTAAAGTCGGCTGAATTTGATATTGTAAACTAAACTAATATTCAATACACCCGTGCTGGGCCGCAGTGAATGTGCCCCAAATCCACAAGTGTACTTGACAGGAGACATTCAGCAGCCTGTCAGCGATCCAAGATAGCTCTACTTGCATGCTTGTACAAGCGAAGGTCGCTTCAACTCGGACAAGAAGGAGGCAACGACACCCTGCTATACAACTATTTGAATTTGATATTGATGTAAACCAAACTAGTAATATTCAAATACACCTGTACTGGGCCGCAGTGAATGCGCCCCAAACCCACGAGTGTACTTGACAGGAGACATTCAGCAGCCTGTCAGCGATCCACGATAGCTCTACTTGTACAAGCGAAGGTCGCTTCAACTCGGACAAGAACATCCAAAAATTTCATAGGACGTGCTGCATTTGCATTCTCTCCGCCAAAGCGGAGCGTTGAGGAGCACAGTAGTCTTAAATGTATGTGTGATCGCTGCATCGTGTGGTCCGCCAAAGCGGCTGCGGTAGTTCCGCTTTCCGCCTCCGCAAAAGCGGTGCAAGCTTTTCATGTGTGAAAGCGGCCTAAACTACTGTGCTCCTCAAATGCGGCACGTCCTGTGGAATTTTAGATGTTCTTTAAGATTTTCCGAGTTGAAGCGACCTTTGCTTGTACAAGTAGAGCTATCGTGGATCGCTGACAGGCTGCTGAATGTCTCCTGTCAAGTGCACCCGTGGATTTGGGGGCACATTCACTGCCTCCCAGTACGAGTGTATTTGAATTATTAGTTTAGTTTACATCAATATCAAAATTTATTATAGTTGTATAGCAGGGTGTCGTTGCCTCCGAGTCCCCCATGATCCATCATCGACCCAGCGACTGCGTGGATGCCGGCAGTTGCAGTGAAGGTGTGGCAGAGTACTCTACTACTCCCTGGTTGCAGTCCTAGTGTTGCATACTCTGGTGGAAGTATTGCTTGGAGTGAGAAGGAGAGAGTTGGAGATCGTCCGCGATCGGGGCCAATGAGTTGGGAGACGGATTCCCTCACCAACTATCCACTCATAACGATGCAGTATTGTTTGCGAGATCTTCAGAACGTACAGTTCATTGGCAAAGAAGAACAATATGAAAACTGAATACCAAACGGCAACCAAACACACCAGAACTGAGTACAGAAGAAGCACACCAAACTCCAAAGCCATCACCATGCAGGTTCCGCCAAAGCGGATCTGCGAAAGCGGAGGTTCCGCTCGCATTTTTTGGCTAGTGAAATCCAAACTTTGCGCCAAAGCGTGACTTACGCTTTATCGGAACCGCCAAAAAAAGTGCAAGTGTGACCGGGGCCATAGCGGAGGCAAAAAGCGTAACTACCGCAGCCGCTTTCGCGGAACACACGATGCAGCGGTCACACATACATAATTATAGGGCGCTTTCGATCACACGCATTTCCGTCAATTCTAGAATTAGATATTGTTGATGCACGGTTCGATTACACAAAAAGTGACAAATTCCGTCGTTAGAATTGATTTTTTTCCAATTCCGTCAATTCTGAAGAGAGGGCAGAATTTCTCTAATTCTGGCGCCAGAATTGCACACTCGGTGTGTTACCGGTCTGGTCATGTGTCGTATCCGGTCGGCCCGGGGTTACACGGCCCCAAGGCTGCGGTCGTCGACATAACTAACTTACTTAACCTTCTTCTTAAAAGGCCGTGCAGTGGTGACCACTTGGAGAGAGAGTCCACCAACAAAATTACTCTTACGCACGCACGCACATATACCTAGACATACTCTCACACACACACACACTCAGGCATAATTATACAGACACGTACACTCACACTACCGTTCAGGTTTACTCACATCTTCAACGAAGGTAACTTAGTTCAAGAGATGATATGAGAGCACAAGGCAAGAGAGACGAAAGCCGAAGCTTCCGCCTGTAGGCGGAAGGCAAGAGAGAGAGAGAGAGAGAGACAGACAGACAGACAGACAGACAGACAGACAGACAGACAGACAGACAGACAGAAAGACAGACAGACAGACAGACAGAGAGAGAGAAATAGAGAGAGAGAAAGCCGATTGCCATAATATCTAACTACGGGCAGGAGGCTGATCCCCCCCGTACGAACTATAGGACAATTAACGAACCATAGTACAACCGCATGCCGCAGTGTACCAAAACTCAGCAATAATGTGTATAAACAGTATCACAAAGAGCGGAAGCCAGCTAAGGAAAAAACAGGGTATAACAACTAAGGAAGGCGCCAGGCTTTGTGTTAAGACATAAAATAAAGGTGATTAGGAACCAGTTTACGGGAGATAAATAAATAATTAGACACCTAAATAAGGCAGATTTGTCACGTAGAGGCCTAAAAGGCACGTGTCAATAGTATGGATACGACATATCCCCCGCTTACACGGAAAAGAACATGTCCTCGTGTTATAAGTAACTTAATAAATTAGACTAAGATTATGGGTAACAATTTAGACTAAACGAGTGCAGGTCAAATTGGAGTCCTAACCAAAATTGTTCCAAAACTAACTGTAGTATCGAACACAACTAATCCAGTCAAAACCACTGAAGTCACTTACTCGTGCCACACAGGACTCCCAAACAGCTGGGGTGGATGGCGGAAATGCAGGGTTCGCCTTTCCATCACGCCAACTGGCGGAGCACTGTCAAATACCCGAGCGGTGTCCTCCTCGTCTCGGGCGGCGGTGGTTGTCCGTTGGCACCAATTGACTTCGGGCCTTGGTCAGAGGTTTCCTTTTCCAGCTCCTTAGGTAGGCGGTCGGCAAAATCCTCTGACAATGTAGCGGCGGATCCTGTATCAATCACAGCGTTTACTGGACATCCATTCACCACTCCAGGCACCAACATGTACGCACGCTCACTCGCATGTTCAAAGAAGACCGAACACATAGATCAGGTTATTGTTTTCTGTCGCAGTCTAAGTTTTGCAGATACTGACTTCAACCCCAGGGTTCCAGTTCCCGGGAAAATCTACAAAAGCAGATGCAAACGACCTCCCGTCATTTACAGCATAGCCTTGAAGCTGTACTCTTCGTTAATAATGACAACTCTCGGAGAAAGTACTCCGACAGATTGAGAATCCGCAGAAAAGGGCACTAGACTAGATCCATTTCGTCGCTAAAGAGCAGTAAAAACCGTACTCTTCTGCTCTGCTGTTAATCCACTGGGTGATTTCTCTGACAATTTCCCAGGAAATCGGGCATACTCCTCCAGCTCATAAAGTTCCAATGGGTCCCTCGGGATCATTGTGTTTTGAACCATATGTTGGGGTCTCTACGTTACACTCTTCTGCTCTGCTCTTAATCCTCTGGGTGGTTTCTCTGACAATTTTCCAGGGCATGGGGCATACCTCTCCAGCTCATAAAGTTCCAATGGGTCCCTTGGGATCATTGTGTTTTGAACCATGTTGGGGGTCTCGACGCCCAGAGCTTGGAAGATAATCAATCAGGCTTCCGGTAAATTTCCGGGCATGGTCATCGCAGAATTAGAACTATCCGAACTAAAGAGTGGTAATACCATCAGCTATATCCCAGAGGCTAATCCATAATTTTTTCTTGTATTATATATATAAAGAAACTTTGATTGAGACATAAGTAATTTTCAGCGAAGAGACTATTCGATTTGAGAATGGTGTGTGCAGGGATCTCCATGTAATGAAGTGGCTGCAGTGGAGCTTGCATACCATAAGAAATCCTCTATTTCTATCCAATTAATAAAAACGTCTCTGCAAAAAACATACATAAAGATGTACTCGATAATCATATTGAAAAGACGTTTCTATCAGTTTTATAGAAATTGATGATTAGGAAACTGAAGTAACAAGCATGATGACCAAGGTGAAAGCAAAGCATAGGGAGGGCACTGGGCTTTCCAGCCAACTGATTTGTAAAAAAAAATTAATAAAAATAAAAAAATTCACGGTTCGCGTGAGACTCGGCCAAAGGCCCAGTTTTCCGCATCCGCAGGAACGCCACCACCCTCTTGGATCAAGGCGCAGATGCAGCTCCTAAGCGGTGGGAGGTGAGTAGATCAGACCCACCACAAAGTGGTCAAAGACCGAAATCCCATTCACTGCATCCATGTTTCCCTCGTGCCAGGCCACGAGTTCCCAATTTACTGTGGGTCGCAGCACGGCTGGAAAAAATCCTTCCGCTTCCAAGCAGGACTTGAACCTGGTACCCTCTGCTTCTCAATCATGGTCTTAGACCATCCCACTATGCCTGCCTGTAAACCAATTATTAATTATCTGTAGTTGGAATTTTCAGCGTGTATCAGGCGCGTACCAGCGTACATGCCAACAGTAACTCTGACTAGCGGGGTACCAGGGTACATGCCAGCAGTCACTTGGACTGGCGAGGTACCAGCGCACATGCCAGCAGTCAGTCTGACTGGCGGGGTATCAGCGTACATGCCAGCAGTCACTCTGACTGGCGGGGTACCAGTGTACATGCCAGCAGTCACTTTGACTGGCGGAGTACTAGCGTACATGCCAGCAGTCACTCTGACTGGCGGGGTACCAGCGTACATGCCAGCAGTCACTTTGACTGGCGGGGTACCAGTGTACATGCCAGCAGTCACTCTGACTGGCGGGGTACCAGCGTACATGCCAGCAGTCACTCTGACTGGGGGGTACCAGCGTACATGCCAGCAGTCACTCTGACTGGCGAGGTACCAGCGTACATGCCAGCAGTCACTTTGACTGGCAGGGTACCAGCGTACATACCAGCAGTAACTTTTACTGGCGGGGTACCAGTGTACATGCCAGCAGTCACTCTGACTGGCGGGGTACCAGCATACATGCCAGCAGTCACTTTGACTGGCAGGGTACCAGCGTACATACCAGCAGTAACTTTTACTGGCGGGGTACCAGTGTACATGCCAGCAGTCACTCTGACTGGCGGGGTACCAGCGTACATGCCAGCAGTCACTTTGATTGGCGGAGTACTAGCGTACATGCCAGCAGTCACTTTGACTGGCGGGGTACCAGCGTACATGCCAGCAGTCACTTTGATTGGCGGAGTACTAGCGTACATGCCAGCAGTCACTCTGACTGGCGGGGTACCAGCGTACATGCCAGCAGTCACTTTGACTGGCAGGGTACCAGCGTACATGCCAGCAGTCACTCTGACTGGCGGGGTACCAGCGCACATGCCAGCAGTCACTCTGACTGGCGGGGTGCCAGCGTACATGCCAGCAGTCACTCTGACTGGCGGGGTACCAGCGTACATGCCAGCAGTCACTTTGACTTCCGGGGTACCAGCGTACATGCCAGCAGTCACTCTGACTGGTGGGGTACCAGCGTACATGCCAGCAGTCACTCTGACTGGCGGGGTACCAGCGTACATGCCAGCAGTAACTTTGACTGGCGGGGTACCAGCGTACATGCCAGCAGTCACTTTGATTGGCGGAGTACTAGCGTACATGCCAGCAGTCACTTTGACTGGCGGGGTACCAGCGTACATGCCAGCAGTCACTTTGATTGGCGGAGTACTAGCGTACATGCCAGCAGTCACTCTGACTGGCGGGGTACCAGCGTACATGCCAGCAGTCACTTTGACTGGCAGGGTACCAGCGTACATGCCAGCAGTCACTCTGACTGGCGGGGTACCAGCGCACATGCCAGCAGTCACTCTGACTGGCGGGGTGCCAGCGTACATGCCAGCAGTCACTCTGACTGGCGGGGTACCAGCGTACATGCCAGCAGTCACTTTGACTTCCGCGGTACCAGCGTACATGCCAGCAGTCACTCTGACTGGTGGGGTACCAGCGTACATGCCAGCAGTCACTCTGACTGGCGGGGTACCAGCGTACATGCCAGCAGTCACTCTGACTGGCGAGGTACCAGCGTACATGCCAGCAGTCACTCTGACTGGCAGGGTACCAGCGTACATGTCAGCAGTCACTTTGACTGGCGGGGTACCATTGTACATGCCAGCAGTCACTTTGACTGGCGGGGTCAGAAAATTGGTGCTCGAAGGTGTCGCTAAACACGCTAAATACGGACTCCGATTGCTGTTTTTTTGTTAAAGGCTGGGTGCGCATCTGGGCACGCACGAACTGCAACCGTAACGCGTCCACGCGCCAGTTGTGAACACAGCTTAAGCTTCAATTTGTGGCCTCCTGCTTTGCTGCAATTGCGGCCGGGGTCGACGTTTTCACCAGGATTTGAGGCGGACCCTTCAGTACTCAACAAAACGCTGAACAAGAAGCGTGTTCAAATTCAGGTGATGAAACTTTGTTTTCAAGCAATGGATGCCTGCAGGTGTCAGGCGATGACGTTATACTAGCATTTATACACTAGATTATAATGAGCAGTAGCAGCAGCAGCAGAGAGATAGGGTAAGCAGTTCAGCACCTTCTTTCATTGACAAGCACTGAGCTCACGTTGTTGCTGTTTTCAGGCCTGCTACCTTCGCAGCAACATGCGCCACAGGTAGCGCATTTCAGGAATTTGAGAACACTTTGTTCTTGCAAAACTCAACTTCAGCATGCCAAATTCAAGAGATATACCAGGATTCGTATTCCTTTGTTTGCAAACAAATTCACGGTTTGCGTCAGACTCGGCTAGAGGGCGAGTTTTCCGCATCCGCATGAACGCCACCAACCCTTCAAGGATCATGGCCCAGATGCAGCTCCTAAATCGGTGGGAGGGAATGTGGGCCGGTATGACCTACAGAAAACAGATTCGCACTCTGGGCGAAATATTGCGGAACGTGAAGAATTTGTTTGATGCGGAAGAGAGCTCCAAGACCACAACGGCTTTTGTAACAATTGCGGTGGAAGGGTCATACCAATGTTTGAACACAGAAAACAGTGATTCCGACAGCCTGACTAAGGCAATCAAATCACAAACATTGCGATGTGCGAAGCGACAATTGTAATGACAAGTCGGAAGTACCTATATTTTTGTTATTCAAACTGATAGAAACGTCTTTGCAATACAAAACCCGCTCCCGATAATAAGATTTTTTAAGGGGGACATGTCCCCCAGACCCACTCTTTCTCTTCCCCTCCTTTCGGTCATACTAGGCCCTGGCGGAAAATGCTCGAAAAGGTGGCAGATTCTGCTCGAAAAGCAGTGAAATTGGCAGAACCATACAAACCTTATGGCGTGCAATTCCTCGAATTCTGCTAAATTTCTTTATCCACATACCAAACATGCATGAAACCTACCAGAAAAAGTACCGAATTCTGCCAATTTTTCTGCCGGCATTATCCGCCAACGCCTAGGTCATACAACTTTTTAGAACCTGGTGGCGCCCCAGCAAAGTGATCTGTCAGGGATTAGGACTGCCCTGAAAAGAGAACAAAATGCAAACCCCAACAGGACTGGAACCTGCGACCTTGCTTGTCATGAGCATAGCTCTAACAATCTAACCTATGGCACTGTGCAGAACCTAGAAGTGGAAAGCGCTGACAACTTTTTCACTAAAATTTCAGCTAAAAATTTTTTTCCAATTAATTCTGTTTTTCTCGTGAATGGTCACCGTTTCCGATTGGAAGAAGTCCTTTCTTTGGAATTTGACGAAATTATTCATCGACTAATTTTCTCTGCTTGTAAAGCACACGGATTGAGAGTGAGTGGATATTGCAGCAGCCGAAATACCTTCGCGTTTGAATTGCCGTTGCTGCGCTTCACTACGAACAATACAATACCATGCGGACAAATGTGAGCACACGACACGGAGTACTGTACATCAGCAGAAGCCTTTTCCAATAAATCGTTACGGGTTAGGGCTGCTGTACTACTAGAACTCAGCGCACACCTTCAGTGAAATGTTGGGGACTGAATGGGAGATGCTTACCTGACTTCAAGCCAGGGAGAAGCACCTGCTCCCGAAAGCGGCCGGATGGTTCTTGTCCGCCGACGGCTATTGTGGTAACGTTGACCCGGACGATTGGTAGTCCCACAAATCTAAACGCCACCTGCCGATTGGCAGGTAACGAACGAAAGCGCTGAACGTCCGCAACCAGATTGCGACGGAGCGTCACTCAAACTCCCTGAAAAAACAATATGAAGGGCCGCAAGCAGAACACGCATCGGCCCAGAACACCTACAGACGGCAACGAGCAAGAAAAAATGATTCCGCATTCAACTGAAGCGCGGACCGTGCAGCAGTCCAAGATCCTCTCTACACGTTCGCTGCACGCTCCAGCGGCCAGAGCTCTGTGGCTTCATTCATCTGTCTGATCTGGCAGAAGATGTAGATTTACGCGTAGATTATGTACATGACTGTACAACATGACATCAGATTCTACTGCCTGCTCCACACTACAAAAGTACAGTGCTACTCGTGTACATCAACACGTACTAGTAGATCTACGAGTAGGTCTAAAATCATTGCGGGCCCATCTTTCCGCTGATACCACGCTAACTCCGAAATGAAGCCGACTGTCAACTGTGTCGCCAGAGGCGGACTACAGTAGCTGTTCAAGTGTCATCAACAGTAGCTGTTCAACGTTGATGGGTTACTATCGCTGTCGGGTTATCTTTCGCGCTGCTACGTTCCGCTGTGTTGTGTGTCAGCCTACTGTCAGGGGTACTCGGTCGGCCCGTCATCGTCCAGTTTACATGCTTCGTGAGTTGACGATGGTGGAGGGTCGGGTTCCCCTGCCGTGATTGGTGCTGCACCGAGCTTGTTTTGTGTGAAAGTTTAAAGGGAAACTGAACGCCAAAAATAAGTATGGCTTGTCCGAAGGAGAATTGGGCACTGATTCCGATGAGCTATGTCTCGAGCCGATCAGAGAAGAGGAACCGTGTCAAATTTCATAAATAACACCTTCCATATTTGGAAATTGGGCTTGATGACGTGCGTACTGCTTAGCTGTCACCATGCTGTGCATGCTCAGCAGTGTAATTGAATGAAAGAAAACAATTACTTTGGTGTTTTGCAGCTCTATTCAGTCGTTCCCTGACGGTAACCAAATCTAGATGTAGGAATATGTTGAGCAGGAGAGTGACACATGTCTTCCCGAAGGCTGTCCAGCCTGCAGTGGTGATGAAGAAGACACGAATATCACCCCAAGATCGATTGTAGCGAATTGGAAAACTCATGGTGAATTTGCTTCCACTCCAAGGCAATGTCGAGGTATGAAGGGTGCTTGTACTGCCTTCCAAAGTGAAGCGGAGATGAACATGGCTTTGCATAGCTGTTGCTCTACGCCAACTTACCTACTCTTGCTGGTACCGTAGTGGTATATTGCAAATTTCGTGGACGAACAACTCGAGTCACTAGTGGCTAGTGACCAACACTAGCAGGGGAGATTTTCAATTTGACAAAAATTGTTCTCGTTTGAAAACTTACATTAACAGTCATTAGACTCAGTAGGTGTCTCTCTGCTGCTTCTTTCCCTTCATCGGTAGGGTTGTGCTTGAAGTCAAAATAAATAGAACATGTAGAACAAAATCTGATCATGTAATTCGAATTTCAACTTCAAAGTATGTGTACATCAAATCACAAAAATTTCAAGGTGGTGCTGTGCACTGAAAAAGACTGGGAGCTGGCAGCAATGGAGAGGGTAGAAACGAAACCAGTAAAGTAGAGTATTCAATTCATAAGGTAGAGGGAGTTGCAAACGGGAGACGAGAAGTGAGCATTTCAGTTCAAAGTAGTGTCAATAGACAGCATCGTGTTGCATATGTTGTGAATATTGTGCGAACCTAATAATTGACACAGGGTAGTGATTAAGCAGAGTATTGTTAAAATACGAGGTACTTTGGGAGCAGATAGCAATCAATATCACGGCATGGTTTAGACAGGAACTCATAAATGTCAAGAAATTGATAGGCCAAAATTATAATTATTATCCCCAGAGTAGTATAATTATTATGGTGTTCTCCTGTGTTTACATGCAGAGCCTTGACGTTGCTGGACGAGCGACAATATAAATTACATAAACTTGTAGCTCATAATGTGGGATGACTGCCGTATTTCATTGCCAACACAAACCCATCCTGTGTCAGTGCAGCCATCCAGCAACTTGTACTCCCCGGACCAGATGCCGCTGCAGCTGAACACCATGCCGATGGAAAGCCAGGAGTTGATGGCGAAGCATTCTGCTCTGCACAGTACAAGGCAAAGAACAATAATGAATTATAACGCATTGTAATCCTTCCCACACGTCTTTGTAAAAACAAACAAGCAGTGCCATTATCACAACACTTGATCAAGCCATATTGATGGAGCTATTTTCCATTGTGCTGGCCCAGCATCTGCACCAGGAAGACCATGTACATTTACAAGTATCTTGTGTGTGTGTTTCTGCGTGTGTGTGTGTTTGTATCCGTCTGTGCACACGTCTGTGTGTGTGTGGGGGGGTGGGGGGGGGTAGACGCATATGTGTATGGGTAGGAGTGTGGGGGGGGGGGGTACATGCACATGTGTATGGATGTGCGCGCTGCATGCATGTGTCTGTGGGATGGGGTGGGGGTGCACGCACATGTGTACATGTGTGTATGTGTTCGTTGAACATAGAGAGTCCTCCTGATTCCATAAACTTTGTGATCATTGTGATTTCATGTGCTTTGAAGTTGAAATTCGCAATACATATACTGATGCTTGATTAGATTTATGTTCCACATGTTCTATTTATTGTATTTTACTTCAAGCACTTGTACTATTCAAGCACAACCCTACCAATGAAGGGAAAGAAGCAGCAGAGAGACACCTACTGAGTCTAATGACTGCCACTGTCAGTTCTCAAACAAAAACAATTTTTGTCAAATTGAAAAATCTCACCTGTTAGTGTTGCTCACTAGCCACTAGTGACTAGAGTTGTTCGTCCACGAAATTTGCAATAATGTAGCACTACGGTACCACCAAGAGTAGGTAAGTTGGCATAGAACAACAGCTATGCAAAGCCATGTTCATCTCCTCTTCACTTTGGAAGGCAGTACAAGCACCCTTCATACCTCGACATTGCCTTGGAGTGGAAGCAAATTCACCATGAGTTTTCCAATTCGCTACAATCGATCTCGGAGTGATGATCGTGTCTTCTTCATCACCACTGCAGCCTGGACAGCCTTCGGGAAGACATGTGTCACTCTCCTGCTCAACAGATTCCTACATCTAGATTTGGTTCCCGTCAGGAAACGAAATAGAGCTGCAAAACACCAAAGTAATTGTTTTCTTCCATTCAATTACACTGCTGAGCATGCACAGCATGGTGACAGCTAAGCAATTCTCACGTCATCAAGCCCAATTTCCGAATATGGAAGGTGTTATTTTTGAAATTTGACACGGTTCCTCTTCTCTGATCGGCTCGAGACATAGCTCATCGGAGTCAGTGCCCAATTCCCCTTTAGATAAACCATACTTCTTTTTGGCGTTCAGTTTCCCTTTGAAAAATAAATAAATTTGACGGGTTCGGGTACCGGGCCGGTCAAGAACAATGAGTGGTACAACTTCCTGGTCAAGAACCACCTTCCGCTTCCGTGGGACGCCACCACCCATGACCAGGCGTCAGATGAGGCTCCTAAACGGTGGGGGAGGACAGATCAGATCCACCAACCATGGGCCAAAGGCCTAAATCCCATTTGCCACATCCATGATTTACTCATGCCGGGCCACGAGTTCCCAATAAACTGTGGGTCGCAGCACGGTTGGAAAAATCCTTCCGCTTCCTAGCAGGACTTGAACTTGGTACTTCTCGTTCCTCAATCCTGGTCTTAGACCAACCCACTGTGCCTGCCGGGGCCTTAGCGGAAACAAAAAACGTAACTACCCTGTCCCTGCGGAAATTTGCGGAAAAACTCTCGAAAACGTGCGCAAGAAATTGCGGCAGAAAACAACAAAAAATGCGAAGAAAAGTGCGGAATGATGCAGAACTTGCCAGCAATTCGCGGAATTATTTACAGAAAATTGCGGATTTTGGGCCAAATCACAAAATTTGTTGCATCGTATATCTACTCGGGAGTAGTCCGAGTTGTACTATGCAAATACCCTACACGATCATGGAAAGCACTGCGTGAAAAGTGCGGGAAATCGCAGATTTTGCTGAAAATCGCGGGTTTGGGCGAAAATCGCGAAATTTGTTGCATCCGTGGAATCGCGATTTCCTGGCATGACAGACTACCGCAGCCGCTTTCGCGGAACACATGATTCAGCGGTCACACATACATAATTATACTAGCGCTTTCGATTACACGCATTTCGGTCAATTCTAGAATTAGTTATTGTTGATGCACAGTTCGATTACACAAAAAGTGACAAATTCCGTCGTTAGAATTGATTTTATCCAATTCCGTCAGATCCGTCAATTCTGAATAGAGGGCGGAATTTCTCTAATTCTGACGCCAGAATTGCACACTCGGTGTGTTACCGGTCTGGTCATGTGTCGTATCCGGTCGGCCCAGGGTTAGACCCCAAGGCTACGGTCGTCGACATAACTAACTCACTAAACCTTCTTCTTACAAAGCCATGCAGTGGTGGCCACTTGGAGAGAGAGTCCACCAACAGAATTACTCTTACGCACGCACGCACATATACCTAGACATACTCACACACACACACTCAGGCATTATTATACAGACACGTACACTCACACCAGCGTTCAGGTTTACTCACATCTTCAACGAAGGTAACTTAGTTCACAAGGCAAGAGCGACGAAAGCCGAAGCTTCCGCATAAAGGCGGAAGGCAAGGGAGAGAGAGAGAGACAGAGAGAGAGAGAGAGAGAGAGAGAGACAGAGAGAGAGAGAGAGAGAGAGAGAGAGAGAGAGAGAGAGAGAGAGAGAGAGAGAGAGAGAGAGAGAGAGAGAGAGAGAGAGAGAGAGAGAGAGAGAGAGAGAGAGAGAGAGAGAGAGAGAGAGAGAGAGACAGAGACAGAGAGAGAGAGAGAAACAGAGAGAAAGGTGATTGCCATAATATGTAACTACGTACAGGAGGCTGATCCCCCGTAGATCTACGAAGTATAAGACAAATAATGAACCATAGTACACCCGCATGCCGCAGTGTACCAAAACTTAGCAATAATGTGTATAAACTGTATCACAAAGAGCAGGAGCCAGCTAAGGAAAAACAGGGTATACATAATATGGAAGGCGCCAGGCTTTGTGTGAAGACATAAAATAAAGGCGACTATGAATCCGTTTATGGGAGATAGATAAATAATTAGACACCTAAATCAGGCAGACTTGTCACGTAGAGGCCTAAAAGGCGCGTGTCAATAGTATGGATACGACATATCCCCCGCTTACACGGAAAAGAACACGTCCTCGTGTTATAAGCAACTTAATAAATTAGACTAAGATTATGGCTTAAATTTTCACTAAACGAGTGCAGGTCAAATTGGAGTCCCTAGCAAAATTGTTCCAAAAATTAACTGTAATATCGAACACAACCAATCCAGTCAGTACCACTGAAGTCACTTACTCGTGCCACACAGGACTCCCAAACAGCTGGGGCGGATGGCGCCTTTCCATCACGCCAACTGGCGGAGCTCTGTCAAATACCCGAGCGGTGTCCTCCTCGTCTCGGGCGGCGGTGGTTGCCAATTGGCACCAATTAACTTCGGGCCTTGGTCAGAGGTTTTCTTTTCCAGCTCCTTAGGTAGGCGGTCGACAAAATCCTCTGACAACAATGTAGCGGCGGATCCTGTATCAATCACAGCGTTTACTGGACATCCATTCACCACTCCAGGCACCAACATGTCCGCACGCTCACTCGCATGTTCAAAGAAGACCGAACACATAGATCAGGCTATTGTTTTCTGTCGCAGTCTAAGTTCTGCAGATACTGACTTCAACCCCTGGGTTCCAGTTCCCGGGAAAATCTACAAAAGCGGATGCAAACGACCTCCCCTCTTTTACAGCACAGCCTTGAAGCTGTGGTCTTCGTTAATAATGACAACTCTCGGAGTAAGTACTCCGACAGACTGAGAATCCGCAGAAAAGGGCACTCGACTAGAGCCATTTCGTCGCAAAAGAACGGTAAAAACCGCACTCTTCTGCTCTGCTCTTAATCCCCTGGGTGGTTTCACTGACAATTTCCCAGGACATGGGGCATACTCCTCCAGCTCATAAAGTTCCAATGGGTCCCTCGGGATCATTGTGTTTTGAACCATATGTTGGGGGTCTCTACATTACACTCTTCTGCTCTGCTCTGAATCCCCTGGGCGGTTTCTCTGACAATTTTCCAGGGCATGGGGCATACTCCTCCAGCTCATAAAGTTCCAATGGGTCCCTCGGGATCATTGTGTTTTGAACCATTATGTTGGGAGTCTTGACGCCCAGAGCTTGGAAGATAATCCATCAGGCTTCCGGTAAATTCCGGGCATGGTCATCGCAGAATTAGAGCTATCCGATCTCTAAAGAGCGGTAATAGCATAAGCTTTATCCCAGAGGCTAATTCATAGTTTTCTTGTAAGAAAATTTGATTGAGACATACGTAATTTGCAGCGAAGAGACTATTTGATTTGAGAATGGTGTATGCAGGGAACTCCATGTAATGAAGTGGCTGCAGTGGAGCTTGCGTACCATAAGAAATCCTCTATTTCTATCGAACAAATAGAAACGTCTTTGCAAAAAACATACATAAAGGTGTACTTGATAATCATATTGAAAAAACGTTTCTATCAGTTTTATAGAAATTGATGATTAGAAACTGAAGTCACAAGCATGATGACCTAGGTGAAAGCAAAGCATAGGGAGGGCACTGGGCTTTCCAGCCAACTGATTTCTAAACCATATAATTATTATTAATTATCTGTAGTTGGAATTTTCAGCGTATATCAGGCGCGTACCAGCATACATGCCAGCAGTCACTCTGACTGGCGGGGTTTCAGCGTACATGCCAGCAGGCACTTTGACTGGCGGGGTACCAGCGTACATGCCAGCAGTCACTCTGACTGGCGGGGTACCAGCGTACATGCCAGCAGTCACTCTGACTGGCGGGGTACCAGCGTACATGCCAGCAGTCACTCTGACTGGCGGGGTGCCAGCGTACATGCCAGCAGTCACTCTGACTGGCGGGGTACCAGCGTACATGCCAGCAGTCACTCTGACTGGCGGGGTACCAGCGTACATGCCAGCAGTCACTCTGACTGGCGGGGTATCAGCGTACACGCCAGCAGTCACTCTGACTGGCGGGGTACCAGCATACATGCCAGCAGTCACTCTGACTGGCGGGGTACCAGCGTACATGCCAGCAGTCACTCTGACTAGCGGGGTACCAGCATACATGCCAGCAGTCACTCTGACTGCCGGGGTACCAGCGTACATGCCAGCAGTCACTTTGACTGGCGGGGTACCAGCGTACATGCCAGCAGTCACTCTGACTGGCAGGGTACCAGCGTACATGCCAGCAGCCACTTTGACTAGCGGGGTACCAGCGTACATGCCAGCAGTCACTCTGACTGGCGGGGTACCAGCGTACATGCCAGCAGTCACTTTGACTGGCGGGGTACCAGCGTACATGCCAGTCACTCTGACTGGCGGGGTACCAGCGTACATGCCAGCAGTCACTCTGACTGGCGGGGTACCAGCGTACATGCCAGCAGCCACTTTGACTAGCGGGGTACCAGCGTACATGCCAGCAGTCACTCTGACTGGAAGGGTACCAGCGTACATGCCAGCAGTCCCTTTGACTGGCAGGGTACCAGCGTACACGCCAGCAGTCACTTTGACTGGCGGGGTCCAAACATTGGTACTCGAAGGTGTCGCTAAACACGCTAAATACGACTCGGATTGCTGTTTTTTGTGAAAGGCTTAGTGCGCATCTGAGCACGCATGAACTGCAAGCGTATCGCGTCCACGTGCCAGTTGTGAACACAGCTTAAGCTTCAATTTGTGGCCTCCTGCTTTGCTGCAATTGCGGCTGGGGTCGACGTCTTCACCAGGATTTGAGGCGGACCCTTCAGTACTCAACAAAACGCTGAACAAGAAGCGTGTTCAAATTCAGGTGATGAAACTTTGTTTTCAAGCAATGGATGGCTGCAGGTGTCAGGCGATGACGTCATACTAGCATTTCTACACTAGATTATAAAGAGCAGTAGCAGTAGCAGCAGCAGAGAGATAGAGTAAGCAGTTCAGCACCTTCTTTCATTGACAAGCACTGCGCTCATGTTGTTGCTGTTTTCACGCCTGCTACCTTCGCAGCAACATGCGCCACAGGTAGCGCATTTCAGGAATTTGAGAACACTTTGTTCTTGCAAAACTCAACTTCAGCATGCCAAATTCAAGAGATATACCAGGATTCGAATCCCTTTGTTTGCAAAAAATCACGGTTTGCGTCAGACTCGGCTAGAGGCGAGGTTTTCCGCATCCGCATGAACGCCACCAACCCTTCAAGGATCAAGGCGCATATGCAGCTCCTAAAGCGGTGGGAGGGAATGTGGGCCGATATGAACTACAGAAAAAAGATTCGCACTCTGGGCGAAATATTGCGGAACGCGAAGAATTTGTTTGATGCGGAAGAGAGCTCCAAGACCACAACGGCTTTCGTAACAATTGCGTGGGAAGGGTCATACCAATGTTCGAACACAGAAATCAGTGATTTCGACAGGCTGACTAAGACAATCAAGTCACAAACATTGCGAAGTGCGAAGCGACAATTGTAATGACAAGTCGGAAGTACCTATATTTTTGTTATTCAAACTGATAGAAACGTCTTTGCAATACAAAACCCGCTCCCGATAATAACATTTTTTAAGGGGGACATGTCCCCCAGACCCCCTCTTCCTCTTCGCCTCCTTTCGGTCATACAACATTTTAGAAACTGGTGGCGCCCCAACAAAGTGATCTGTCAGGGACTAGGACTGCCCTGAAAAGAGAACAAAATGCAAACCCCAACAGGACTGGAACCTGCGACCTTGCTTGTCATGAGCAAAGCTCTAACAATCTAAGCTATGGCACTGTGCAGAACCTAGAAAGCGCTGACAACGTTTTCACTAAAATTTCAGCTAAAATAACTATCCAATCAATTTTGTTTTTCTCGTGAATGGTCACCGTTTCCGGTTGAAAGAAGTCCTTTCTTTGGAATTTGACGAAATTATTCATCGACTAATTTTCTTTGCTTGTAAAACACAAGGATTGAGAGTGAGTGGATATTGCAGCAGCCGAAATACCTTCGCGTTTGAATTGCCGTTGCTGCGCTTCACTACGAACAATACAATACCATTCGGACAAATGTGAGCACACGACACGGAGTACTGTACATCAGCAGAATCCTTTTCCAATAAATCGTTACGGGTTAGGGCTGCAGTACTACTAGAACTCAGCGCACACCTTCAGTGAAATGTTGGGGACTGAATGGGAGATGCTTACCTGACTTCAAGCCAGGGAGAAGCACCTGCTCCCGATAACGGCCGGGTGGTTCCTGTCCGGCGTCCGCTATTCTGGTAACGTTGACCCGGACGATTGGTTGTCCCACAAATCTAAACGCCACCTGCCGATTGGCAGGTAACGAACGAAAGCGCTGAACTTCCGCAACCGGATTGCGACGGAGCGTCACTCAAACTCCCAGAAAATAACAATAATGAAGGGCCGCAAGCAGAACACGCATCCGCCCAGAACACCTACGCAGGCTACGGACAGCAACGAGCAAGAAAAAAACGATTCCGCATTCAACTGACATGACACCGACGCAAGATCCTCTCTACACGTTCGCTGCACGCTCCAGCGGCCAGAGCTCTGTGGCTTCATTCATCTGTCTGATCTGTCAAAAGTTGTAGATTTACGCGTAGATTATGTACATGACTGTACAACATGACATCAGATTCTGATACTGCCTGCTCCACACTACAAAAGTACAGTGCTACTCGTGTACATCAACACGTACTAGTAGATCTACGAGTAGGTCTAAAATCATTGCGGGCACATCTTTCCGCTGATACCACGCCAACTCCGAAATGAAGCCGACTGTCGACTGTGTCGCCAGAGGCGGACTAGCTGTTCAAGTGTCATCACATGCAACAGTGATCGATGTCGCCTGTACAGTGCACTATAATTATTATTATGATTATGTAGACGCTAGGCTTGTCTGTTCACACACTTACACGTCACGTGGTACACAGCCGGGCTAGATCGTAGTAGATGCAAGGCAGGGCAGAGGAAATGAGATACTTTTTTTTACAGGCAGTAGCTACAGCCAGTTCAAGGCCAAAGGCAAATGTGTAAAAAGGCTGGCGGCATCCACAGCAGCACTCTACACAACACATCATCATCATGCAAGTACTAGTACATTTTACTCATTCATCCTGAGCTAGCCGCTCGCCATGTTTTTTAAAATTTCGGCCAGTCGGCTACTACATGTGTCGTCGTATCCGGTCGGCCCCGGGGTTGGCCCCCACGGCTGCGGTTCGACATGAACTAACTTACTAATAAACCTTCACATTACAAGGCCGTGCAGTGGTGGCCACTTGGAGAGAGAGTCCACCAACAGAATTACTCTTACGCACGCACACACATATACCTAGACATACTCTCACACACACACACACACACACACTGAGGCATATACAGACACGTACACTCAGAGCAGCGTTCAGGTTTACTCACATCTTCACAGGAGGGTACATGTAACTTAGTTCAAGAGAAGATAATGAAGAGCACAAGGCAAGAGAGATAGAGAGAAAAGGAAAGTGATGGCAATACTATCCAATTGCGGCCATGGAAGTCCATGGCTACCAGATTGCTGGTCCCGCATGCAATAGCGTATCAAACCGTAGTAAATATGTGTACAAACTGTTGCATAAAGAGCGGGAGCTAGGTGGGGAAATAACAGCGTATACCAAATAAGGAAGGCCCCAGGCCTTGCGTGAAGATATAAAATAAAGACGATTATGAACCCATTTATGGGAGATAGATAAATAATTAGACACCTAAATAAGGCAGACTTGTCACATAGAGGCCTAAAAGGCACGTGTCAATAATATGGATACGACATATCCCCCGCTTACACGGAAAAGAACGCGTCCTCGTGTTATAAGTAACGTTATAAAATAGACTAAGATTATGGCTAACAATTTAACTAAACGAGTGCAGGTCAAATAGAAGTTCTTATCAAAATCTGTTCAAAGACTAACTGTAATATCGACCACCACTAATCCAGTCAATACCACTGAAGTCACTTACTCGTGCCACACAGGACTCCCAAACAGCTGGGGCGGATGGCGGGAACGCGGAGTTCGCCTTTCCATCACGCCAACTGGCGGAGCACTGCCAAATACCCGAGCGGTGTCCTCCTCGACTCCGGCGGCGGTATCAGTGGCATCAGGCTGGTAGGACGGAGTCAGGGTAGATGCCATGGGCTGCGGTGGGTCCGACTCATCTTGCTCGTGAACCTCCTGCAGCCGACTCGGTCGATGATGGCAACTTTTCAGCCGGTTGACGTGCACTATCAGCCGACGTGCCGTGGCTCAGACAGTTTGATGCGGAAGGTGACGGCTGAGATCTTCTCCTCGACTAGGTACGGTCCGTGCCAAAGTCTAGCAATCTTGGCGGTTGTACTCGTCGGAATAGCTGGCACCAGAAGCCACACTGCGTCACCTGCTGCAAACGTCACGGCCTTAGCGTTGCGATCACGGATATGCGCTTGATAACGGTGCACGTTGCCCAGGTGTTCCCGGACCTGCGCATGAGCGTCCTCCAGGCGTCGGCGGAGAGCACTCCGAAATTCCGGCTGTGACGATACTGCGGATGCTTCTCCTGGCGGTAATCCAAATGCCAAGTCTTGAGGTAGGCATAACTCCCGACCAAAGAGTAGATAGCTTGGACTGTAGCCGGTACTAGTCTGCGGCGTCGAGCGGTATCCCATCAAGAAGGCTGGCAACTTGATGTCCCAATCTCGATGATTCCTGCAGACATAGTGCGCCAGGCCACGCTCAAGCGTCTGGTTGAATCTTTTAAGCAGACCGTCACTCTGTGGATGGTACGCAGTTGTCCTGGTCTTATCTATGCCAAGCAGAAAGCAAACACTGCGAAACAAAGAGCCATCAAAGTTTTTGCCCCGATCGGTATGCAACCGATCAGGAGCAATAGTCCACTACAACCAAAATATGGCGGTTCCCTTCCGCTGTCTCCGGTAAATTGGGGATCAAATCCGTTGCTACTCGCTCAAAAGGATACCCCGGCCAGGAAGACTGTGGTGGAGCGCCAGACCCTCTGCCTATGGGACGTTTCAACTGGCTACGGCAAGAACAACTTGCAACCCAATCTAAGACATCTTTCTTCATGCCTACCCAGTGAAATTGTTGCGTCAGTTTCTTCTGCAGGCGTGTAGAACCCGTATGTCCCCCCCCCCCCTGGTCATGATACTCTTGCACAACCAAAGAACGTAAATGTCGGGGAACTACGACTTGCAAGATAGATGGCTCACTGGGGCAGGCGTCCTCCCAACGACGGCACAACACCCCCTCATGATGAACCAGCATTTCATGATTTTTCCACAAAACACGTACCTCGGGACTGCTACCCATCATGTCCTGTGGGCAAGGCGGAGAGTCCATACCTAGCCAGGACACTACTTGGGCCAGATCTCGGTCCTTCTCCTGTTCCGTTTCCCATCTTGACCACGGCCAGTTGAAACGGCGGATGAGGGGTGTGGGGATGTTGCCAACGTCGTTATTCACGGCCCCTACGAACAGCGTCGTCGGAGCATCAGGGCGGCGTGACAGTGCATCAGCGTTAGCGTGTGATCGACCTGCCCTGTACAATATGGTGCACTCACATTCAGACACAAATTCCAGCCAGCGAGCCACAATCGCCGGTGGATGTTGAAAGTTAGCCAAATGTTCCAGAGAATGGTCGCTGTGCATATAACAAATTCAAATTTTCTACCAAGCAGGTAGCAACGGAAATGCTGCACAGCCCACACCAAGCCCAACAATGTTTTTTTTGGTGGGGGTTAGACAATGGGAAGTACCTATGTAGGGGCGTGAGCCACACCTTGATCTGGTGAGCTGCGTCGCGTTTGCTGTGGAGTGCTGTGCTGTGCAGTGGAGCTTGCGTACCATAAGAAATCCTCTATTTCTATCCAACTAATAGAAACGTCTTTGCAAAAAACATACATAAAGATGTACTTGATAATCATATTGAAAAGACGTTTCTATCAGTTTTATAGAAATTGATGACTAGGAAACTGAAGTAACAAGCATGATGACTTAGGTGACAGCAAAGCATAGGGAGGGCACTGGGCTTTCCAGCCAACTGATTTGCAAACCAATTATTAATTATCTGGATTTCCCAGAGGCTGAATCGAGTAGTTAGGGTGTATGGTGCTAGGTTTTAGGCGCTTCACTACGAACAATACAATACCATGGGGACAAATGTGAGCACACGACACGGAGTACTGTACATCAGCAGAAGCCTTTTCCAATAAATCGTTACGGGTTAGGACTGCTGTACTACTAGAACTCAGCGCAGACATTCAGTGAAACTTAGGCACTGAATGGGAGATGCTTACCTGACTTCAAGCCAGGGAGAAGCACCTGCTCCCGATAACGGCCGGGTGGTTCCTGTCCGACGTCCGCTATTCTGGTAACGTTGACCCGGACGATTAATAGTCCCACAAATCTAAACGCCAGCTGCCGATCGGCAAGTAACGAACGAAAGCGTTTCAATTCCGCAACCAGATTGCGACGGAGCGTCACTCAAACTCCCAGAAAATAACAATATGAAGGGCCGCAAGCCGAACACGCATCCGCCCAGAACACCCACACTGCCACAGACGGCAACGAGCAAAAAAAACGATTCCGCATTGAACTGAAGCGCGGACGGTGCAGCAGTCCAAGATCCTAGATCCTCTCTACACGTTCGCTGCACGCTCCAGCGGCCAGAGCTCTGTGGCTTCATTCATCTGTCTGATCTGGCAAAAGTTGTAGATTTACGCGTAGATTATGTACATGACTGGACAACATGATATGACATCAGATTCTACTGCCTGCTCCACACTACAAAAGTACAGTGCTACTCGTGTACATCCATATGTAGGTCGATATGTAGGTCTACTACCGTCTAGATAATCATTGCGGGCCGATCTTTCTGCTGACGCTCTCACACCAACTCCGAAATGAAGCCGACAGTCTGTGTCGCCAGAGCAGAGGCGGACTAGCTGTTCAAGTGTCATCACATGCAACAGTGCTAGTATTAGTAAGCGATGTCGCCTGTACTAAAGATAGGGCTTGAAAGTGATGACGTCAAAAACGGCCAGGGAGTACTAAGTTGACATCAGATTTCTATTTTGGATCCACTAAGGTGTGACTTTGCTATTGCCTCAGTATGTGGGTGCATAGCAACCCACTAATGTCGTATGCAGGGTGACTTTTACTTCGCCACCAGTTGTAACCCCGCCCCCAGTAGCCAAATCAGTCAGTTTCACTGGTTACATCACCTTGCTGAGAGTAGGACGGCTTGAAATGTGCTTGGACCCATACAAAAACTGGATCCAAGTGGATCCAATTTTTGAATTTTTGAAATTGTTGCTATGCTGTTACTGTTAGGTCCCGGTTTCGCTCAGTCAGCAGAGCACGAGGGTACAGTAATGGATAATGGTTATCATACAGAATTGCACACTTATTCAGAGAGAGAGAAAGAGTTCTCAGGTAATACACTGTAGTCTAGCATGAAACTAATTCCGTACTAGTCCGTAGGAAACTAGAAAGGCAGCAGCTTTTATAGCGAAGGTAGAGAACTAAGGTTGGTAAGACAAGGATTACGAAATCATCCTTCTACAAGTTCTAGAATAGTGGAGAAGGCAAACCTAGATCATCATTGCTATACAGGTAGATGAAGTGAGCATTGCGTAACATAAACATAATGACTAAGCGAGGTATTCTAGAAGGTGAGATATGCAATTTAGTCAGCAGCATTACTCATCAGGCATATTACTGTAAGGTATGGAACATTCCGGAATCAACGACGTGATTGACTAACTAAAAGGAAGTGGTCGAAGTACTAGTTCTAGAAGTGCTGACAACAAGGTTACAAGCATGGGAGATCTAATTATAGCTTATGACGAGGCTTACATTTACGTGCATGTACTACAGTACTAGTAGTCGCAATCAAGTCATGTACATGTCATAATGTATGCATTTCTACCCTAACATTACGTAGCACTTTCAAGCCCTATTATGTAGACCATACAATAGGGCTTGAAAGTGATGACGTCAAAACGGCCTGGGAGTAGTAAATTGACATCAGATTTCTATTTTGGATCCTCTAAGGTGTGACTTTGCTATTGCCTCAGTATGTTGGTGCATAGCAACCCACTCATGTCGTATGCAGGTGCAACTTTTACTTCGCCACCAGTTGTCACCCCGCCCCCACTAGCCAAATCAGTCAGTTTCACTGGCAACATTACCTTGCTGTGAGTGAGACCGCTTGAAATGTGCTTGGATCCATACAAAACTGGATCCAGGTGGATCCAGTCAGTTTCGAATTTTTCAAATTGTTGCTATGCCATTGCTATGGAGTGACGTAGCACTTTCAAGCCCTATAGGCCTGTTTGTTCACCCACGTACACGTCACGTGGTAAACAGCCGGGCTAGATCGTAGTAGACGCAAAGCAGGGCAGAGGAAATGAGATCCTTTTTTCAGGCAGTAGCTACAGCCAGTTGAAGGCCAACGGCAAAGGCGTAAAAAGGCTGGCGGCATCTACAGCAGCACTCTACACAACACATCATCATCAGGCAGGGACTGTCGTGGACATGGAAATGCGGTCGCACGTCTAGCGGCCCCAGGGCGCTGGCTATGCAGCCATGGCATGCATTATTACGCGCTACTGCTGGTCGCATCGTATCAACATGTGCGCTGCATGCAACGACGACGTTCTGTACGCGCTGAGGGCGCCGGCCCTGGTCCATCGACTGGATTTCCATGTCCGCGACAGTACATTGTAGTCATTCATCCTGAGCCACTCGGTTTTTTTTAATTTCGTCCAGTCCGGCCCAGTCGGCTACATAATTGTCTTGGGGGTTAGACAATGGGAAGTAGCCATGTAGGGGCGTGAGCCCGCCTTTCGCCACCGGAAGAGGACCCACACCTTGCTCTGGTGAGCTGCGTCGCGTTTTGATCATGCTGACTGAGGCTACTCCTTTTCACAGTTCGGCCTCCACTAAGGCCGCGGTCACACATGAAAAGTTTGCACCGCTTTTAAAGGGGCACTCCGGCTTCATTTTCGACGCCGAGTTTTCGATGCCAAGACGAAGGTAGGTGAAAGAGAAGACCCCTCGAACAAGAACGAGTCTCCAGAAGCGATCGAGTCGAGCAGGAAGACGACTTTTGAATTTCGGCCGAGCGAGCGCTGATGACGTAATGAGGGATTAGCTTGCCAGTGGAAATGCATCTGCGCACATACATTTCACATACTTTTTGGCCAATTTTCAATCGAAGAAGAGGTTGTTTGCTATGTTCTCCCAACGCCGTGAGCGATCCCGTCTTCTATACCCTTCCAGGTACCCTGAAGGTCCTCCAGAGGAGAATTTTTCCCCATCAAAGCGTTGTTGATCCGCTAAATTCGTCTCGAGACATATTCACCCAGTGCAGTGCTGATAAATGTAGAATGTTGAATCTGTGATAATTGTCGACGATGGAGAGAGAGGCTGATAGCCGCTGTCGCAGGGAGAGTGAAGCTGCTGGAAGTAACAACGGGGAGCCCGTTTGTATCACCTGAACAACCAGACTTCAAAGCAGCTTGACCAAATCGGAGGGTGCCTCGTTGCTTATCGTGAATATTACACCGACATGAATTAGTACAAGTATACTGGTGAGTTTTTATCTTGTTTTGTTCGTATGCTAGTACCCTGGCCTGGAGTTCTCGTTAGCAAATTCCTATTCCCTGGCGTTTTCTAAACATTCCGTGTAGGACTGAATACGTGATCAAGTATTCCGATTTGGGTAGACGTGGAATTTGGACATGTATTTTATAAAACAAAAATTCTAAATAGAGCGTTTGTAGAGAAATGGTTGCCCAAATACAACAAAATTTATTCTGCAGTTCTACAACTTGTACTGAAATCCAGTCAAAGTAAACATGATTCTTCATGACAGTTGGGGTCAATGAAATCTGATCCAGGCATAACGAATGGTGACGCCTGCCACCCCGGGAACGAATGCCCATTTGGTGGGGATACCAAAGTACTCGAAAGTAGTGCGTGCTTCAATGTGGCATGGAAGTTTTATCTGATCTCTGGTCAATGCAACATACGATAGCCATCATGAATTGCAGGCCTCGAACGCAACTAAGACCAGAATTGGCAGTTCCCTAAGTTAGATGCTTTATAATTCCATGGCCCTAGCTGTAGTTATAGAGGGTCACGTTTTTGCACATTATTCTTATAGGCGATAGGTTTATACTGATGGCCACAAACAACGGCAGTTCAAACTTCACTGATGTGTTCATGAGGTGAGAGATTTCTCTCCACTATTTCTGTTGTGCACACAGGTCTGTCCAATATGCATTGACCGTATTGGGTATGGTACCTGCTCTGAGAAGGGAATCGCTGGAGCCACAGTCCAACTATACAGGCTTTCAAGAAACAGAGAGGAGACATCTTTGCAAGCTGATACCTGATGTGTACCGACAGAATTCTCACGAGATACCTTACAGACTACGCCTGGTGTATACTTCATAGTACTCCTTCGACTACTGTCTACTTGTAGAATCAAGTCAACTGAAACAAGTTCAAACAACTCTGGCTTCAAACGAACCGTCGATTAGACAAACCGAAAACATTCTCTCGTATACTAGAGCACTCTGACAACTCACGACCTATTCCTAACGATTGCCACCGCTTATAAATATGTAGAGTACTAATTGGAATGTGCTCACAATCTCAACAATTCACTGAATTCAGTGCTATAATTATTTGAACTATGTGTTCCTTCCATAAATGTTGTATCCACATTATAATCCACAGTGCTGCAAAGTTTCAGAGTTCTCAGGGTATCAAACAAAATTATTTCAAATACAGTGATTGTTCGTGGACATTATAGCGTAACTTCTAGTTCCCTGGTCCTTTTCTTCTCTAGCTGCCGGCGAGTCCAACAGTGAAATTAATAGTTCAAACAATAGGAGGACAGAGGAAGTGTTTTTACTCAGAGTTTTACGCACTCAGCGATCATCAGAAAACAGTAAAATTGTTAGTTCATATTTATGTGGGGGGGGGGGGGTGAACATATTTCTATATAAGGGCCCTGCAACTGTAATACCACAGTACAGTAGATAGCAAATATGTAGAAAACAGAAATGCATGTTCCCATCATTGTACATGGACGGGCGCAGCAGGCCGAAGCTATCAGCCAGAACAGGATTTACAATCGCCTAGAGATACTTGAGCTATTCCAGTATTCTCCGTGAGCTGTCCCATTCCACAATGGTTCATGCCACCATTATTTCTGGTAGTATCCATGTGCATAATTCCAAGACCATCTCGGATTCTTCAGCAATTTGTGCCACGGCAAAAGACAACGCTGGACTCGGTCACTGGGGCTGTCAAAACTTCGCATCACAAATGAACTTCAATTTCTCATCTGGTTCAAGTATATGTACTGCCATGACTTGACCATGCTTCATCCACAGCTGGGCGAAGATTGTGGCGTTGAATTCCATAGCGCACCTTCTTGCTGCCATGCAGGAGTATGTTGAGAGAAGTGAACATCTTTTTACTAAAAAAACCGTGACTGAAGAGGATAGCATTAGCAATAGCCTTGGGTGAATTTCTTGCAGGTACACGTTGTTGGTAGGTCTACTGGTCGGTCTCCATATCGTCAAGTTCAGAAATCACCTGTAGGCTGTACTACACATCTTGCAGAAGGGATCCTGATCGAAAATTTTTCTGATCATAAAATTCACTATTAATAATAAACTGAGGGCGAGACAAATAGTCAGTACTCCCCGATTCCGTCTAGCTGCTTTGATCAAGTGATGCTAACAAGCTCCCCGTTGTTACTTCCAGCAGCTTCACTTTCCCTGCGACAGCGGCTATCAACCTTTCTGTCCATCGTCGACAATTATCACAGATTCAACATTCTACATTTGTCAGCAATGCACTGGGTGAATATGTCTCAAGACGAATTTAGCGGATCAACAACGCTTTGATGGAGATAAATTCTCCTCTGGAGGACCTTCAGGGTACCTGGAAGGGTATACAAGACGGGATCGCTCACGACGTTGAGAGAACATAGAAAACAACCTCCTCTTCGATTGAAAATTGGCCAAAAAGTATGTGAAATGTATGTGCGCAGATGCATTTCCACTGGCAAGCTAATCCCTCATTACGTCATCAGCGCTCGCTCGGCCGAAATTCAAAAGTCGTCTTCCTGCTCGACTCGATCGCTTCTGGAGACTCGTTCTTGTTCGAGGGGTCTTCTCTTTCACCTACCTTCGTTTTGGCATCGAAAACTCGGCGTCGAAAATGAAGCCGGAGTGCCCCTTTAAGGCTGCATTCACAACCGGGTACAAAAATTCGCGTTTACATGACTGTACAAACCACTTGCAACGCCTGTGCATTCACACAGTCAAATGCAGTGCATGCCAAACACGTAAAAAGTGACCCGCGTGACCCATGGCGAAGAGCGGGAATTTTGATTTCTGCATGAGCTGAGCGCACCGGTACCGTGCGGCCATTGGCTCAATTTTTCAAAAATACTTTTTTTCTACACAGCCCTACTGGAAAACAGGTGGAGAACAAAAAGAAATGAGGAAAAGGACAAAACATAGGGGTGTAGGGACGACGTGCTAATGTGCTGGGAGCAACTCAACTGACCAGAGGTCTCAACTAGGCATCGAAAAATGGGTGTGTGTGGGGGGGGGGGGTGCACAAGAACAACTGCAAAACAAACAGAGTCTAGAGAATACCATAAAAATAATAACTTGGTGCAAAATAATGAGAAGAAAATAATTAAGAAAAAGGAAAATCATAAACCACATGGCGCTAAAGCTGCACCAAAATAATAATTTAAAGGGGAAGTTAAGGCAAAAATTAAAATTTCACCAGTTGTAGTCTTCGGGGTGCTGAGTCGAATGGTCGTGGTCCGAGGAAGCTGAGACGCTCCCTTCCTACTTGAATCCCAATCGAACTCGCGCACTTCCACCGAAACTGGGTGACTGCGCCCTACTAGATGGGGATTTGTATGCAAAATGTCACTAAAAGCGCCATTTCGTTCTTATAAAAGCACGGATGACCGCGATTGGCCCATATGTTGTAGTCGTTGGGACGCTGAGTCGACTGGTTTTGGTCCGAAAAGGCTGCGATGCGGCGTTCCTCCTTTATTCCCAATCGAACATGGTTGAAGAAGCGGTCACGTGCTCCTGCGTACACCAGTCACCTGGTCACCGTGCCTGCAGGGTACAACTTACTAGCCTGTTTGACCTTTTTTGGGTGCAGTCCTGTCACCCGAGTTGAACTCGAGTTGAACCTTGGTGTGAAAGTTGTCACCTGCTGGCGTGGTGACCAGGTGATTTGGGCACCCAGGACCACGTGACCGCTTCTTCAACCATGTTCGATTGGGAATAAAGGAGGAACGCTGCATCGCAGCCTTTTCGGACCAAAACCAGTCGACTCAGCGTCCAAAAGACTACAACATATGGGCCAATGGCGGTCATCCGTGCTTTTATAAGAACGAAATGGCGCTTTTAGTGACATTTTGCATACAAATCCCCATCTAGTAGGGCGCAGTCACCCAGTTTCGGTGGAAGTGCGCGAGTTCGATTGGGATTCAAGTAGGAAGGGAGCGTCTCAGCTTCCTCGGACCAAGACCATTCGACTCAGCACCCCGAAGACTACAACTGGTGAAATTTTAATTTTTGCCTTAACTTCCCCTTTAAATTAAAACGAAACCGGGTGGAAAACCAAGAAATCATAACAAACAAAACAAACAAATAATAAAAGGTAAATGAAGCCCAATATCATCAGCATAGCCGAACCAAGGAACATGGCCCGTGCCACAGTCAAGAGTTCATCCGTAGAAGTCGGTAGCCATCAGCCAGTGTTGGTGCGTGAGGTACTGATGGACATCTTCTTTGAACGTGAGGAGCCGCTTCAAGCTGAGTGGAGTCCTTACAATTTCGCTTGGCAAGCCATTTCTTGGTCCGCTAGTATGATCTCGGTGGAACGCCTACACAACTGGTGTATTCCTCTGAGTGTGCTGGAGTTGTGAACCATAGCGGCCGTGTATATCATTTCCTGATCACCTTCGGATAGCTGCTTTGTGCACAGATTCAGCTCATCTGCAATTCTCTTCTCGGCAACAGCTCTTTTAAACATGCTTCAGTAGTTCCTTTTTCTTGCTGGTATTTTCCCCATAGTTCTATCAGCCGTAGCTCCACCTTGGTAGAAAAGACAACTCGAGGCATGATACCGGACTCTCCAAAAACTAACAAAAACTCTGTGCACTCGACACACCAAACCACTCGCTTCGACTTGCCTGAAAAGTAAAAGCCGAAATCCGCTTTCAAAGCCGCCTTCAAAGCCACTCCGGGAAGGCTTTGAACGTTGATGTGATTTTTCACTTTTCGCGCATGCTTCCATGCCTACTTCAAGGAACAAGACGCTTGTATACTTAGTTAGTTGAATGGGGTTTTGTACCGTGTACAGGCCGCGGTCACACGTGAAAAGCTTGCACCGCTTTTGCAGAGGCGAAAAGCGTAACTACCGCAGCCGCTTTGGCGGAACACACGATACAGCGGTCACACATGAAAAGCGTAACTACCGCAGCCGCTTTGGCGGAACACACGATGCAGCGGTCACACATGAAAATCGTAACTACGGCAGCCGCTTTGGCGGAACACACGATGCAGCGGTCACACATGAAAATCGTAACTACCGCAGCCGCTTTGGCGGAACACACGATGCAGCGGTCACACATGAAAATCGTAACTACGGCAGCCGCTTTGGCGGAACACACGATGCAGCGGTCACACATGAAAATCGTAACTACCGCAGCCGCTTTGGCGGAACACACGATGCAGCGGTCACACATGAAAATCGTAACTACCGCAGCCGCTTTGGCGGAACACACGATGCAGCGTTCACACATACATGGTAAACTACTGTGCTCCTCAATTATAGCTCAACGCTCCGCTTTGGCGGAGGGAATGCAAATGCAGCACGTCCTATGAAATTTTAGATGTTCTTGTCCGAATTTAAGCGACCTTTGCTCGTACAAGTAGAGCTATAGTGGATCGCTGACAGCCTGCTGAATGTCTCCTGTCAAGTACACTCGTGGATTTGGGGCACATTCACTGCGGCCCAGTACGGGTGTATTTGAAAATTAGTTTAGTTTACATCAATATCAAAATTTATTATAGTTGTATAGCAGGGTGTCGTTGACTCCTCCATGATCCATCATCGACCCAGCGACTGCGTGGATGCCGGCAATTGCAGTGAGGGTGTGGCAGAGTACTCTACTACTCCCTGGTTGCAGTCCTAATGTTGCATACTCTGGTGGACGTATTGCTTGGAGAGAGAAGGAGAGAGTTGGAGATCGTCCGTGATCGGGGCCAATGAGTTGGGAGACGGATTCCTTCACCAACTATCCACTCATAACGCAGGGGCAGATCCAGAGATCTCTACAGGGGGGTTCCGGTTGAACCAAAATTGAACAGCCAAAATATTATGGAATCAGATTGTATTGAAGTTGTGCGGTTGTAATTACGACAATCCGATTGTGTTAGTTGGAATCGCATGCTTTTAAAACAAACTACGGACACATATTCTTCCATCATCGACCACACCACAACTGCGCTCTCCACGTTGCCATAGCACACCACCACTGCACCATCGCTGGAGAGCGCAGTTGTGGTGTGGTGGACGATGGAAAACCTGTACAGGGCCAAATGCTGCTGCTTACCCTACATTGTACATATTTAGTATGGACACATAATCATAATTATACATGTTTGCAATCGACTGGCACACAGGTTCAGTGAGGGCTTGAAGACCCTTTCAACTTTTTTTGTAAAGATCGAATATGCAAGCCATGGGTTCGTTGAGAGCCAGAAATGCCGAAATGACAACTTTCCCTGTCCGTTTGTACTTTCGGAATTTTTTAGCATTTTTACGATGCGAAATGCTCTATAATCACAGGAGCATTGTCTTCCCTTGACAGAAACAACAACAGCGAAACAGTGTCGTCTCGACAATCCGTTCAAGGCCATCTAAAACACATCGCTGGCGCAGCACTCCGTTCCTGCGGAGTAACAACTAGTCACTACTGCATGCTGCAGCAGGTAGAGATTACTGACTCTCGGCTTTGCTTGGATGTCGGAGCCCTCATCTTCTGAGGAGCTTGAACTCTACGTGTACGATTCGAGGTTCGTTGAAGAGTGTCATCAATCGGAACATCCTTTCTCTTCCGGAAAAAAACTTGTCCAAGGAATACTGACCATACCCATCCAGAGCAGCAGTGAATGACAGCGCCAATGGAGGTAAAATTATTTGGATCGTTTCCAAAGATCAAAAAGGAAACAAGCTCCCAATGTTGTCTACACTACACGTCTACAGTGTCCGTTTGTAAATCACGGACATGAACGCCAGTAGACAGACTGCGTACACGGTACAGTATCGATCTACCGCATGCAGTGCACTGTACTCCTTGACTCAGTGACTGCAGTGTGATCGGACGGACGTCCTTTTGTGCACACATGATATTTTTCGTTATCACTCCCTTAGTATTGACTCACATAGATTTTTGCCATACCTAAGCAGTCAAATATTCCTGCATATTTCACTCCTTAGGGCTATATTGACTGCTTATATTTGACTGCTTAGGGGTTCCGCAGTTGAACGGTGCCTGTAGTGCAGCATTGTCACTGCATGAGTAGGTGGTGGTGCAACGGTTGTGCAATCATAAAACCGGGATTCATGAGGTAATCGTTCTGGAATTTGAAAAACGGACTGTTTGTCGTGATAAATCTAATATTGACTTCGTACTTGGTCAGTATAGGAAATAAAAACCTCGTAAAAGACCTCGGCTTCGCCTCGGTCTTTTACTCGGCTTTTATTTCCTATATTGACCTCGTACTCAGTCAATATTAGATACATATTTCTCAGCAGTACACTCTGCAAAATTTAGGGGGTTCCATGGAACCCCCGGAACCCCCCCCCCTGGATCCGCCACTGTAACGATGCAGTATTGTTTGCCGGATCTCCAGAACGTACAGTTCATTGGCAAAGAAGAACAATATGAAAACTCAATACCAAACGGCGACCAAACAACACCAGAACTCAGTGCAGAAGTAGGACACCAAACTCCAAAGCCATCACCATGCAGTATCGGCCAAAGCGGATCTGCGAAAGCGGAGCTTCCGCTCGCATTTTTTTGGCGTAGCGAAATCCAAACTTTCCGCCAGAGCGTAACTTAAGTCTCCGCCGTTGCCGAGGCAACGGTGGAAGCGTAAGTTACGCTTTAGCGGAACCGCCAAAAAAAGTGCATGTGTGACCGGGGCCTTAGCGGAGGCAAAAATCGTAACTACGGCAGCCGCTTTCGCGGAACACACGATGCAGCGGTCACACATACATATAGGGCACTTTCGATTACACGCATTTCCGTCAATTCTAGAATTAGGTATTGTTGATGCACAGTTCGATTACACAAAAAGTGACAAACTCCGTCGTTAGAATTGATTTTATCCAATTCCGTCAAATCCGTCAATTCTGAAGAGAGGGCGGAATTTCTCTAATTCTGGCGCCAGAATTGCACACTCGGTGTGTTACCGGTCTGGTCATGTGTCGTATCCGGTCGGCCCGGGGTTAGACTAGAGGCTGCGGTCGTGGACATAACTAACTTACTAAATCTTCTTACAAGGCCGTGCAGTGGTGGCCACTTGGAGAGAGAGAGTCCACCAACAGAATTACTCTTACGCACGCACTCACATATACCTAGACATACTCTCACACACACACTCAGGAATAATTATACAGACACGTACACTCACACCAGCGTTCAGGTTTACTCACATCTTCAACGAAGGCAACTTAGTTCAAGAGATGATATGAGAGCACAAGGCAAGAGAGACGAAAGCCGAAGCTTCCGCCTGAAGGCGGAAGGCAAGAGGGAGAGAAAGAGAGAGAGAGAGAGAGAGAGAGAGAGAGAGAGAGAGAGAGAGAGAGAGAGAAAGAGAGAGAGAGAGAGAGAGAAAGAAAGAGAGAGAGAAAGGCAATTGCCATAATATCTAACTACGGGCAGGAGGCTGATCCCCCCCCCCCCCCTACGACATAAAAGAAAAGGCGATTATGAATCCGTTTACGGGAGATAAATAAATAATTAGACACCTAAATAAGGCAGAATTGTCACGTAGAGGCCTGAAAGGCACGTGTCAATAGTATGGATACGACATATCCCCCCGCTTACACGGAAAAGAACACGTCCTTGTGTTATACGTAACTTAATAAATTAAACTAAGATTATGGCTAACAATTTTAACTTCACGAGTGCAGGTCAAATTGGAGTCCCTACCAAAATTGTTCCAAAACTAACTGTAATATCGAACACAACCAATCCAGTCAGTACCACTGAAGTCACTCATTAGTGGCACACAGGACTCCCAAACAGCTGGGGCGGATGGCGGGAACGCGTGGTTCGCCTTTCCATCACGCCAACTGGCGGAGCACTGTCAAATACCAGAGCGGTGTCCTCCTCGTCTCGGGCGGCGGTGGTTGTCCGTTGGCACCAATTTACTTCGGCCCTTGGTCTGAGGTTTCCTTTTCCAGCTCCTTAGGTAGGCGGTCAGCAAAATCCTCTGACAACAATGTAGTGGTGGATCCTGTATCAATCACAGCGTTTACTGGACATCCATTCACCACTCCAGGCACCAACATGTCCGCACGCTCACTCACATGTTCAAAGAAGACCGAACACATAGATCAGGCTATTGTTTTCTGTCGCAGTCTAAGTATTGCAGATACTGACTTCAACCCCACTGTTCCAGTTCCCGGGAAAATCTACAAAAGCGGATGCAAACGACCTTCCGTCTTTTACAGCACACCCTTGAAGCTGTGCTCTTCGTTAATAATGACAACTCTTGGAGTAAGTACTCCAACAGACTGAGAATCCGCAGAAAATGGCACTAGACTAGAGCCATTTCGTCGCTAAAGAGCGGTAAAAACCGCACTCTTCTGCTCTGCTCTTAATCCCCTGGGTTTTTTCTCTGACAATTTCCCAGGACATGGGGCATACTCCTCCAGCTCATTAAGTTCCAATGGGTCCCTTGGGATCATTGTGTTTTGACCATTATATTGGGGGTCTCGACGCCCAGAGCTTGGAAGATAATCAATCAGGCTTCCGGTAAATTCCGGGCATGGTCATCGCAGAATTAGAGCTATCCGATCTCTAAAGAGCGGTAATAGCATCAGCTATATCCCAGAGGCTAATTCATAGTTTTCTTGTAAGAAAATATGATTGAGACATCAGTAATTTGCAGCGAAGATACTTTTTGATTTGAGAATGGTGTGTGCAGGGATCTCCATGTAATGAAGTGGCTGCAGTGGAGTATGCATACCATAAGAAATCCTCTATTTCTATTCAACCAATAGAAACGTCTTTGCACAAACATACATAAAGATGTACTTGATAATCATATTGAAAAGACGTTTCTATCAGTTTTATAGAAATTGATGATTAGAAAACTGAAGTAACAAGCATGATTACCTAGGTGAAAGCAAAGCATATGGAGGGCACTGGGCTTTCCAGCCAATTGATTTGTAAACCAATTATTAATTATCTGAAGTTGTAATTTTCAGCGTGTATCAGGCGTGCACCAGCATACATGCCAGCAGTCATTCAGTCACTCTGACTGGCGGGGTACCAGCGTACATGCCAGCAGTCACTCTGACTGGCGGGGTATCAGCGTACATGCCAGCAGTCAATCTGACTGGCGGGGTATCAGCGTACATGCCAGCAGTTACTCTGACTGGCGGGGTACCAGCGTACATGCCAGCAGTCACTCTGACTGGCGGGGGTACCAGCGTACATGCCAGCAGTCACTCTGACTGGCGGGGTACCAGCATACATGCCAGCAGTTACTCTGACTGGCGGGGTACCAGCATACATGCCAGTCACTCTGACTGGCGGGGTACCAGCGTACGTGCCAGCAGTCACTCTGACTGGCGGGGTACCAGCGTACATGCCAGCAGTCACTCTGACTGGCGGGGTACCAGCGTACATGCCAGCAGTCACTCTGACTGGCGGGGTACCAGCGTACATGTCAGCAGTCACTCTGTCTGGCGGGGTACCAGCGTACATGCCAGCAGTCACTTTGACTGGCGGGGTCCAAAAATTGGTACTCAAAGGTGTCGCTAAACACCCTAAATACGACTCGGATTGCTGTTTTTGTGAAAGGCTTAGTGCGCATCTGGGCACGCATGAACCGCAAGCGTACCGCGTCCACGCACCAATTGTGAACACAGCTTAAGCTTCAATTTGTGGCCTCCTGCTTTGCTGCAATTGCGGCAGGGGTCGACGTCTTCACCAAGATTTGAGGCAGACCCTTCAGTACTCAACAAAACGCTGAACAAGAAGCGTGTTCAAATTCAGGCCATGAAACTTTGTTTTCAAGCAATGGATGCCTGCAGGTGTCAGGTGATGACGTCATACTAGCATTTTTACATTAGATTATAATGAGCAGTAGCAGTAGCAGTAGCAGCAGCAGAGAGATAGGGTAAGCAGTTCAGCACCTTCTTTCCTTGACAAGCACTGCGCTCATGTTGTTGCTGGTTTCAGGCCTGCTACCTTCGTAGCAACATGCACCACAGGCAGCGCATTTCAGGAATTTGAGAACACTTTGTTCTTGCAAAACTCAACTTCAGCATGCCAAATTCAAGAGATATACCAGGATTCGTATTCCTTTGTTTGCAAAAAAATCACGGTTTGCGTCAGACTCGGCTAGAGGGCGAGTTTTCCGCATCCGCATGAACGCCACCAACCCTTCAAGGATCAAGGCGCATATGCAGCTCCTAAAGCGGTGGGAGGGAATGTGGGCCGATATGAACTACAGAAAAAAGATTCGCACTCTGGGCGAAATATTGCGGAACGCGAAGAATTTGTTTGATGCGGAAGAGAGCTTCAAGACCACAACGGCTTTCGTAACAATTGCGTGGGAAGGGTCATACCAATGTTCGAATCCAGAAATCAGTGATTTCGATAGCCTGACTAAGACAATCAAGTCACAAACATTGCGATGTGCGAAGCGACAATTGTAATGACAAGTCGGAAGTACCTATATTTTTTTATTCAAACTGATAGAAACGTCTTTGCAATACAAAACCCGCTCCCGATAATAACATTTTTTAAGGGGGACATGTCCCCCAGACCCCCTCTTCCTCTTCGCCTCCTTTCGGTCATACAAATTTTTAGAACCTGGTAGCGCTCCAGCAAAGTGATCTGTCAGGGATTAGGACTGCCCTGAAAAGAGAACAAAATGTAAACCCCAACAGGACTGGAACCTGCGACCTTGCTTGTCATGAGCATAGCTCTAACTATCTAAGCTATGGCACTGTGCACAACCTAGAAAGCGCTGACAATTTTTTCACTAAAATTTCAGCTCAAAAAAACTTTCCTATCAATTTTGTTTTTCTCGTGAATGGTCACCGTTTCCGGTTGAAAGAAGTCCTTTCTTTGGAATTTGACGAAATTATTCATCGACTAATTTTCTCTGTTTGTAAAACACAAGGATTGAGAGTGAGTGGATATTGCAGCAGCAGAAATACCTTCGCGTTTGAATTGCCATTGCTGCGCTTCACTACGAACAATACAATACCATGCGGACAAATGTGAGCACACGACACGGAGTACTGTACATCAGCAGAAGCCTTTTCCAATAAATCGTTACGGGTTAGGGCTGCAGTACTACTAGAACTCAGCGCACACCTTCAGTGAAATGTTGGGGACTGAATGGGAGAATCTTACCTGACTTCAAGCCAGGGAGAAGCACCTGCTCCCGAAAGCGGCCGGATGGTTCTTGTCCGGCGTCTGCTATTCTGGTAACGTTGACCCGGACGATAGGTAGTCCCACAAATCTAAACGCCACCTGCCGATTGGCAGGTAATGAACGAAAGCGCTGAACTTCCGCAACCGGATTGCGACGGAGCGTCACTCAAACTCCCAGAAAATAACAATAATGAAGGGCCGCAAGCAGAACACGCATCCGCCCAGAACACCTACAGACGGCAACGAGCAAGAAAAAAACGATTCCGCATTGAACTGAAGCGCGGACGGTGCAGCAGTCCAAGATCCCATCTACACGTTCGCTGCACGCTCCAGCGGCCAGAGCTCTGTGGCTTCATTCATCTGTCTGATCTGGCAAAAGTTGTAGATTTACGCGTAGATTATGTACATGACTGTACAACATGACATCAGATTCTACTGCCTGCTCCACACTACAAAAGTACAGTGCTGCTCGTGTAGATCAACACGTACTAGTAGATGTACGAGTAGGTCTAAAATCATTGCGGGCCCATCTTTCGGCTGATACCACGCCAACTCCGAAATGAAGCCGACTGTCGACTGTGTCGCCAGAGGCGGACTAGCTGTTCAAGTGTCATCACATGCAACAGTGATCGATGTCGCCTGTACAGTGCACTATATTATTATTATGATTATGTAGACGCTAGGCTTGTCTGTTCACACACTTACACGTCACGTGGTACACAGCCGGGCTAGATCGTAGTACTAGTGGAAGCAAGGCAGGGCAGAGGAAATGAGATCCTTTTTTTTTACAGGCAGTACCTACAGCCAGTTCAAGGCCAAAGGCAAAGGCGTACAAAGGCTGTCATCCACAGCAGCACTCTACACAACACATCATCATCATGCAAGTACTAGTACATTTTACTCATTCATCCTGAGCCGCTCGCCACGTTTTTTAAAAAATTCGGCCAGTCGGCTACTACATGTGTCGTATCCGGTCGGCCCCGGGGTTGGCCCCCACGGCTGTGGTTTGACATGAACTAACTTACTAATAAACCTTCACATTACAAGGCCGTGCAGTGGTGGCCACATGGAGATAGTCCCACCAACAGAACTACTCTTACGCACGCACACACATATACCTAGACATACTCTCACACACACACACTCAGGCATATACAGACACGTACACTCAGAGCAGCGTTCAGGTTTACTCACATCTTCACAGGAGGGTACATGTAACTCAGTTCAAGAGAAGATAATGAAGAGCACAAGGCAAGACAGATAGAGAGAAAAGGAAGGTGATGGCAATACTATCCAATTGCGGCCATGGAAGTCCATGGCCACCAAATTGCTGGTCCCGCGTGCAATAGCGCATCAAACCGTAGTAAATATGTGTACAAACTGTTGCATAAAGAGCGGGAGCTAGGTGAGGAAATAACAGCGTATACCAAATAAGGAAGGCCCCAGGCCTTGCGTGAAGACATAAAATAAAGACGATTATGAACCCGTTTATGGGAGATAGATAAATAATTAGACACCTAAATAAGGCAGACTTGTCACGTAGAGGCCTACAAGGCACGTGTCAATAGTATGGATACGACATATCCCCCCGCTTACACGGAAAAGAACACGTCCTCGTGTTATAAGTAACGTTATAAATTAGACTAAGATTATGGCTAACAATTAAACTAAACGAGTGCAGGTCAAATTGGAGTTCTTATCAAAATCTGTTCAAAGACTAACTGTAATATCGAACACCACTAATCCAGTCAATACCACTGAAGTCACTTACTCGTGCCACACAGGACTCCCAAACAGCTGGGGCGGATGGCGGGAACGCGGAGTTCGCCTTTCCATCACGCCAACTGGCGGAGCACTGCCAAATACCCGAGCGGTGTCCCCCTCGTCTCGGGCGGCGGTATCAGTGGCATCAGGCTGGTAGGACGGAGTCAGGGTGGATGCCATGGGCTGCGGTGGGTCCGACTCATCTTGCTCGTGAACCTCCTGCAGCCGACTCGGTCGATGATGGCAACTTTTCAGCCGGTTGACATGCACTATCAGCCGACGTGCCGTGGGCTCAGACAGTTTGATGCGGTAGGTGACGGCTGAGAGCTTCTCCTCGACTAGGTACGGTCCGTCCCAAAGTCTAGCAAACTTGGCGGTTGTACCCGTCGGTATAGTTGGCACCAGAAGCCACACTGCGTCACCTGCTGCAAACGTCAAGGCCTTAGCGTAGCGATCACGGATATGCGCTTGATAACGGTGCACGTTGCCCAGGTGTTCCCGGACCTGTACATGAGCGTCCTCCAGGCGTCGGTGGAGAGCACTCACAAATTCCGGCTGTGACGATACTGTGGATGCTTCTCCTGGCGGTAATCCAGATGCCAAGTCTTGAGGTAGGCACAACTCTTGACCAAAGAGTAGATAGCTTGGACTGTAGCCGGTACTAGTCTGCGGCAACGAGCGGTATCCCATCAAGAAGGCTGGCAACTTGATGTCCCAATCTCGATGATTCCTGCAGACATAGTGTGCCAGGCTACGCTGAAGCGTTGGGTTGAATCTTTCAAGCAGACCATCACTCTGTGGATGGTACGCAGTTGTCCTGGTCTTATCTATGCCAAGCAGAAAGCAAACACTGCGAAACAAAGGGCCATCAAAGTTTTTGCCCTGATCGATATGCAACCGATCAGGAGCAATAGTCCACTACAACCAAAATATGGCGGTTCCCTTCCGCTGTCTCCGGTAAATTGGGGATCAAATCCATTGCTACTCGCTCAAAAGGATACCCCATCCAGGAAGACTGTGGTGGAGCGCCAGACCCTCTGCCTACGGGACGTTTCGACTGGCTACAGGAAGAACAACTTGCAACCCAATCTAAGACATCTTTCTTCATGGCTACCCAGTGAAATTGTTGCGTCAGTTTCTTCTGCAGGCGTGTAGAACCCGTATGTCCCCCCCCCCCTGGTCATAATACTCTTGCACAACCAAAGAACGTAAATGTCGGGGAACTACGACTTGCAAGATAGATGGCTTACTGGGGCAGGGGTCCTCCCAACGACGGCACAACACCCCCTCATGATGAACCAGCATTTCATGATTTTTCCACAAAATACGTACCTCAGGACTGCTACCCATCATGTCCTGCGGGCAAGGCGGAGAGTCCATACCTAGCCAGGACACTACTTGGGCGAGATCTCGGTCCTTCTCCTGTTCCGTTTCCCATCTTGACCACGGCCAGTTGAAACGGCGGATGAGGGGTGTGGGGATGTTGCCAGCGTTAGCGTGTGATCGACCTGCCCTGTACAATATGGTGAACTCACATTCAGACAAAAATTCCAGCCAGCGAGCCACAATCGCCGGTGGATGTTGAAAGTTAGCCAAATGTTCCAGAGAATGGTCGCTGTGCATATAACAAATTCAAATTTTCTACCAAGCAGGTACCAACGGAAATACTGCACAGCCCACACCAAGCCCAACAATGTTTTTTTGGTGGGGGTTAGACAATGGGAAGTAGCTATGTAGGGGTGTGAGCCCGCCTTTCGGCACCGGAAGAGGACCCACACCTTGATCTGGTGAGCTGCGTCGCGTTTGCTGTGGAGTGCTGTGCTGTGCAGTGGAGCTTGCATACCATAAGAAATCCTCTTTTTCTATGCAACTAATAGAAACGTCTTCGCAAAAAACATACATAAAGATGTACTTGATAATCATATTGAAAAGACGTTTCTATCAGTTTTATAGAAATTGATGATTAGGAAACTGAAGTTACAAGCTTGATGACCTAGGTGAAAGCAAAGCATAGGGAGGGCACTGGGCTTTCCAGCCAATTGATTTGTAAACCAATTATTATTTATCTGGATTTCCCAGAGGCTGAATCGAGTAGTTAGGGTGTATGGTGCTAGATTTTCATTTTTGTCATTTTTTCAAACATAACACGAGGTTTGATCCTGAACACACACTGACAGGTCAGGTACATTTTACGGAGTAATTATTATTATTCTGTGGTGCTAGCTTATCGGTTTTTTTTCTTCATTTTTCCAATTGTTCGCACACATAACGTGGTATTGGAACATGCACTCTCTCCTTGCATGCATTCCTTCCATACACTTCGCATACATACTCATCCTACCAACTTGCTTCACGTTATGATCCTTGCGTTGAAAGCCCTATTTCACTATTTGACCAGCTTCTTTACTGGTATGGTATTGTCGCACACCATGCATGCTGCATCAGTTATTTATTCACCTTCCCGTGGCCAGAGAATATAGGCCAATATGGAGGGAGGGGCGGCAGCCAGCCATGGTAGGGAAACAAAAACGAAGCAAAAATAAATAAATATCCCTTTATGTACTGATTTCCAGCACAGAATAAAACAGAATTTATATTTTCTGCACAATTTACACCTTCAACAGGCTACAACTTTGACCTCCTTCACTGCATTTCTACAATCTTAGGCTCTTTGGAAAGCTCCGGGCGAGAGCAACGCCAGCATACCAGACTCCATCAACTAGCTGCCACAAATCAGGCGCGGGATTACAGCAAAGTCCACCCCAAGCCAAATATGCGAGTAAATTCCACCATCAATGCCATTCCACTCTCCTCTATCACAGAAAGCTCTTTTCAAAGCGATTCAAACCTCAGCCAACAACGTCATTTTCATGTGCTCAGTTGGTCAAAGAGCACACAGATAAGGATTTCCCCCTAAAATGACAAAGAGATCGGATCAAAGTATTTCAATAACCTACGAGGAGACAATAGTCGTAAAATGGCAATGAATATAACTTAGGGCTGCCACTTACTCCGATTTTTGATCGCCTGTCCGACAAAGCAACCGATTTTGTTCCGCACAGAGGGACAACCGATTATTATATTTTGAGCGCTTTTTAGTCCAGTTGGCCATTTATTCATAATTGACATGGTTGTAGCACGTGTGCTGCACAGTTACAAATGTGTTCTGGGGCCCCAACAGCAAGCCATTTTCCTAAATATTTTCACCAAGGGGGCCGTGCCCCCTGCCCCCAAGCGGGGGACACCCCGGCACCCCGTCAGATTTTTCTCCCTCCAAGTGTGGCAGCCCTGTAACTAATTCTGCACTCATGAGCCATGACCATGTACATGTGAAATGTTGTTTTTCTGCTGAATGGTCACCGTTTCCGATTGGAAGAAGTCCTTCCTTTGGAATTTGACGAAATTATTCATCGACTAATTTTCTCTGCTTGTAAAGCACACGGATTGAGAGTGAGGGGATATTGCAGCAGCCGAAATACCTTCGCGTTTGAGTTGCCGTTGCTGCGCTTCACTACGAACAATACAATACCATGCGGACAAATGTGAGCACACGACACGGAGTACTGTACATCAGCAGAAACCTTTTCCAATAAATCGTTACCATGGTTATGGGTTAGGGCTGCTGTACTGCTAGAACTCAGCGCAGACATTCAGTGAAATGTCGGGGACTGAATGGGAGAACCTTACCTGACTTCAAGCCAGGGAGAAGCACCTGCTCCCGATAACGGCCGGGTGGTTCCTGTCCGGCGTCTGCTATTCTGGTAACGTTGACCCGGACGATTGGTAGTCCCACAAATCTAGGTAAAGGTACAGTTTAGGGTCCCAAATTATTTTAGTGGGTCAGCATGCTCTACAGAGTCCCAGGCATGCACATTACACATAGGCCTTGGCCACAACTGACATCGAATACGATGTGGATGGACAACCACTGGTGTATGCAAAATCACCTTACGATGCGAACGAAGACGGCGCAAAGGACCATGAAAATCGCCTGAGTTTGAAGCTCGGTGATGCCGTGCGTGTCTTGAACACCTCCATGGGCAAGGGATGGTGGTGGGTAGAAGTCGATGGCGAGTCTGGCTACGTTCCATCATCATTCCTTGGCACTGAGGATGACCTGCGCGGCGCGGAGGAAGCCCCCTGGCAGAACGACGAATATTTTGACTTCTACCCACCACCATACCTTGCCCATGGAGGTGTTCAAGACACGCACGGCATCACCGAGCTTCAAACTCAGGCGATTTTCATGGTCCTTTGCGCTGTCTTCGTTCGCATCGTAAGGTGATTTTGCATACACCAGTGGTTGTCCATCCACATCGTATTCGATGTCAGTTGTGGCCAAGGCCTATGTGTAATGTGCATGCCTGGGACTCTGTAGAGCATGCTGACCCGCTAAAATAATTTGGGACCCTAAACTATACCTTTACCCAAATCTAAACGCCACCTGACGAACGAAAGCGCTTCACTTCCGCAACCAGATTGCGACGGAGCGTCACTCAAACTTCCAGAAAAAAACAATATGAAGGGCCGCAAGCAGAACACCCATCCACCCACAGACGGCAACGAGCAACAAAAAAACGATTCCGCATTCAACTGATGCACGGACGGTGCGGCAGTCAAAGATCCCATCTACACGTTCGCTGCACGCTCCAGCGGCCAGAGCTCTGTGGCTTCATTCATCTGTCTGATCTGGCAAAAGTTTTTGATTTACGCGTAGATTATGTACATGACTATATTTGACTGCTTAGGTATGGCAAAATCTATGTGAGTCAATACTAAGGGAGTGATAATCAGAATTCCACTGTACACTGTACACTGTACAGGCGACATCGCTCACTGACAGTCTGTTGCATGTGATGACACTTGAACAGCTAGTCCGCCTCTGGCGGCACAGTCGACAGTCGCCTTCATTTCGGAGTTGGCGTGGTATCACTATCAGCCGAAAGATGGGCCCGCAATGATTTTAGACCTACTCGTACATCTACTAGTACGTGTTGATCTACACGAGTAGCACTGTACTTTTGTAGTGTGGAGCAGGCAGTAGAATCTGATGTCATGTTGTCTATATTGACCCCTTATATTTGACTCCTTTTTAGCAATTGAACACGCTTGTGGCTCAATGTAGCTGAACCATCGGACCTTATTTGTCAGCTTGGATCACGTGATCCATCCAGCTGCCGCGTGCGGCAAACAGCACAAATAGCGCCAACTCTGGCCTGCGAGAGTTTGCTGCGACTAGCGCGCTAGCGCTCGTGACGTACTACAAACGCGCTAGCCAGAATGCTTTGACTTTGATGGCTTTCAGCTTCTATATTTTTGAAAAGTAGCGCGCTCAGACCAGCTCGCTCAGCTCACTCTTTTCCTCTTCCATTTTTTAGGGCAATTGTTTTGTTTGATAGACGAAGCTTAGGGTCTCTTTGGGTTTGCAACCCTTACCCTCCTGGAAAAAATCATAGTTGCTAGACTGCGACACTTCAGACCAGGTACTAGTATTAGAGCCGCTAATGGAAGACGAGCTATTTTCCGCTATCCGGAGCTCAAGCATTTGAGCCGCTAAATGGACGAGACTCCTGGGGTAAAGGATGCAGAGAATAATGAGGAGAAAACACTCGTATGGAGCAGGGAGTAGGTATTGTACTACTTCCTGGTATGGAGCACTGAGAAGCGGTAAGTCTTAGGGCAATTCTTAGCCAGTAATTACTTTCTCGCCATAATTATGTTCTCGTTTTTCGTGTCTTCTGTCAGTCCTAATATTCCCTCCTGAGTCCTCTTGCCAGACAGTATACTGCATGTGATAGTCTAATGCCAGTACACTAGCAGTACGACTACACTGTAGGCGAGAGTCCATAAGCCAGAGTGTGCAGCTCTCCATCTATGCAGCATAAACAAATAAATTCATGACAAATTTCCTTTGCCTAAGGGCTGGGTTCCACTGCCACTCCGCCGCACATCCACGGCATGAAACGTCATCATTACGAGCTGGTCCAGCGAGGCCGCGGCTCATCACCAGCTTTCGCTTCGCTGCTTGATACAAAAAATGCAAGCCGCGGTCACGGCTTGCATTGTTTCCCGCACTTAATTAATTGTTTTATACGGGGGAGTTTTAATTCGTTGCACAGGCCCGGCAGAACACGAGGATTTTTGGGATTTCACGCGCGCGCAGGCGGGCTAAATGTCATCAAAAACGTCGAGCACGATCGCGGTACCGCGAATGGCGAGTGTCACTGGAACCGCGAATGGCGAGTGTCACTGGAACCGCGCCGCTCTGCTGCATGCAGCCAAGTACTGTGGAGCAGCGGAGCTGCGGAGCCCCAGTGGAACCCGGCCCTAACCAAACTTATAGCAATTTGAAAATGTTTGACAATTTTCATAAAAAAACTTGACAACATTGTTCTTCTGTAGGGTGCTGCTGGCAACTCCATCAACGAACTCCATCAATGAGCGCAGGGATAAAGTTTAGAAACCCTTCGAGCGAGAACGTGTTTTCAAAAAGGAAGCACAAATATGCCGCGTAACTTTCCCTCTAGTACGGCCCCATCAAAGCCACTCGCTGACTACTTACCAGTAAAATGGGGTTGGACGGTTGTCAGATTAGCTGACATGTTTCAGCCAACACAACCATAAGCAGTTGTCAACTCTCAAGACTAAAAGAGCTTGCGAAGAAAGTGAGAAACCTTGGCTATGAAAGCACATGAAGCGTCAGAACAAAATCGAGCAAACTTGGACCTAGATTACCAGTGTCTGCTCCAGGGCCGGGTCAGTGGCCCTGTTTGTGAGTACTTGGACCTTTTGGAAAAAGAACACTGGGTTACCTGCGACCCGGTTGGAAGTCCTGTCGAGTCTATATTATTTTATACTTCGAGGGGTATACCGCCACTGACAGGCTGCATACGCGTGCAGATGCGTGCGGCCAGAGTGCCCAGTGCGAGTACGTTCATACAAGGGTCATGTACATGTACAATCATGTACATCAGGAAGTCGAAAGTAATTTTACGACTCCCTGACACACAGAAGCCGCACTTGAACGCATCTGGCTCTGGCCCAGTGTTGCAGGAGTTGTGCCAGGTAGACGTGTACCCGGTTTGTGTGAAATCTTAGAGCAGGTACAGAATATCCTACCATATCTGTGTACATGGGTATACAGAGTCAGTGTTGTTGCGTCCCACTCAGCACCCTTCTGGTTCATTTTGGCACCAGCACTCTTTGCGTATGCAGAGCTGAGTAGAGTGCAAGTTCGTACCACAAGTACACTGTAGCAGCTAGTTGCGAACCTAGCCTGTGCCGTGATGCACGGTACTTGTGTGCATCTACTGTATCCCTGAGTAACCCACCAGGTATATGGTGCACGATAGGGCACAGTAAATAGTCAGCATGCATCGCAGTTTTCTGCAACATACATGTATTCCTGAAGTCACTTTACACCTCAGAAGAATTGCGTCGCTAACTGTTAGTTATTCCCTGGGTCATTATGAATCATAGAAAACCCGTCATACAATAGGTTCAAGCTAAAGTACCGTATCACCATGGTAATTCCTGGAAATTCGGTGTGTTTTCTACGTTTTTGTTAAACAAGAAGCAATGTGCAACAGAAACTTCCATGGTGATAGAGTAGATGACCGTGTGAAGCGGTGTGAGATGCAGCAAAGGTGAGCCTGTTACTGCGAGTCTATGCCCTAAACAATAAACTTTGCCGTGGGATGATTCTCCTTGGGCTGCACACTCTGGTTAAAGGGGAAGTTCACCCTAAAATCAAAATTTCACAGTTTGTAGATTTCGAGGCGCTGAGTTCGGTGGTGAAGGTCCCATCGCCGTGCGATACGCCGTTCTGGAGATATTTGAATTTGAAAATTACCATGACGTCATGCAAAATGACGTCATGCGGCCGGCGCACACCCCCTCCACACCCTGTGACGTCAAAGAGATACAGGTTCCCGGTCTGCTTGCTTTTCAGTGAGCGAGAAAGAGTGGCGTTTGTGGAGTTTCTTTCTTGCCACCTGAACAGTTTCAACCACGATGACGGTTTGCTGTGCTGTCGGCTGCTCTAACCAGTCTGGTAAGCCCCCTGGGACCACGGTGCATCGTATTCCGCGGGATAAAGCTCTCCGAGCGGAATGGGTTGCAGCGATTCACCGCGAGAATTTGCCACCTTGTAAGTTTGAGGAGAGCTGTGCAATTTGTTCGGCACATTTTGAGGAGATGCCTTCCAGAGGAACTTGCACGGAGAGATGGGCAAAACGTGCGGCCGAAAGCTGAAAGCAGACGCTGTGCCATCGATTTTCCCAGACAGGCGTCCCCCAGCGAAGCGAAGGATGTCGCAGTATCAGGAGAGAGAAGAGGTGAGTGAATGGTTCTGGTGATTTCGTGCTTTGAGAGTGTGTTGAAATTTTGTCTGTACATCGCGAGTTGGAGAGGGCAGTTTCATCCACTGTGTTGAGTACATCGTATACTTGTAGAGAAAATTATTTACAGATACCGGTACAAAGCTGTTTGCAGTGTGTTGATTGCAAGGTACTAGTATTGAATGAAGACAGAAGATCGTGCAATATATTTTTGTTTTATTTCAATTCAAGTTTTACATGTCGTGAAAAGGCATACAGTGGTCACTAGCTCTGTCCTCTGCTTGGTAAGTTTCAATTCCAAGAAAGTCTTTATTGTGTTGCATTGTCACTGTTATCTGCGTGTATTTTGCAAGTATGATCCTAGCTCAAGCCTATGCTGAGCCGTATGCCGCAGCTTTTCGGTCTCCAGTTGCATGCGCATTGAGTCCAGACGATGGCATGATATCTGCTGATGCGTGCACACAGACCCCCGTCAGCACACGGGAAATTTAGAGGTGATGTTATGGTACCCACTGTGTAGATCAAATCCACACGTACATATGCTTGCAACACTGGCAGTACATTTTCATGACTATTCTTTTGCTATAAACACACACACGCGCGCGTGCGCACGCGCACACACACACACACCTTTGACGCCAATCGCCGGAGGCAATGATGGCAATGCTACGGCAGAAGCCATAGCAACTTGTGCTGGAATTGCACCATTCAACAGCTTGCAAGGCTGAAGAATTGACCGTCACAATTCAGCCTGGTCTACACCATACAGCTACACACACACACGTGCAAGCACCTGGCTGACTACAAATAGTGACAGCTTATGATTGCTTTGCCATTTGTCCATTATGCAGGTGTTCCACCGGACTCCTCGGCCAAGTTTTCCGAACATCAGCCATATGTATTGTCGGTATGCTGCGTAACGGTGCGAGCTGCTTTGGGGAACAGGGGAGTAGATCTTCCTGCTGTTAGTCTCACATGTCAACGTACATTTCAGTGCAACAGCAGCACACTACAACAAATTTTTGAAGAAGTATACAAGCCAATATCCTGGTTATATTTTTGCACCATGCAACAGTATTTAATTTTGATGAGAAAATACAGTTCTCCGATGCAAAATCGACGACAGTATTACACTGTACTATTAGCACGTACCGGTTTCCAAACTCAGATGGCTTCGATCCGGCCTGCTGGTGGATCTTGCCCAAATAGCCACGCAGTACAATGTAAAGTGCGTGCTGGTTGCTGCAGCCTTCCTCGAACTGTGAGGTGCAAGTAATGCAGCCAGACTCTGTAACCAATCCGCGGCTGCCGATGCCGGAACATCTTTGCAGCAAATGCAGTCGTTCCGCAATAATTGAACGACGCATTTGCCACATTCACACCAGGACGTATTGCCAACGCGATCGGCAGGTGGCCAGCAGTCCTCTAAGCAAGCAGCAGGGTCAGTGTCGGCAGCAGCCGCTGCAGTTTCGTCAGCATTTACACCAACTTGCTCCGCACTCGCCATCTGCATGATCTCATCCTCGGTATACTCCGGTTCCTTCGCTGGCGTCCAACTCGCTCTCCTCGGAGTCACTGTCATCTCCTGACAAGGAGGTAGACCTACCCTGAATCGTCTCCGCTCTGAGCCTCATACTGCTTGACTTTCCGCCTTGGACATTCACGACTTCACTTTCTTCTCCGTCCAACTCCAAGTAAAAGTTCCGAGCTCCAGGAGCTCCTCTATCTCTTTGACGTCACAGATTCGTGACGCCATGGCGGCGCCAAAAACCGGGGATCAAAGTGATATTTCAGTTGCGTATATCTCCGGTTATAGTCACCGGATGAAGACGAGACATACACCAATCGACTCAGCTGATTTTTCCCAATAACATATCTGATTTTGATTTTAGGGTGAACTTCCCCTTTAATGTACTCTTGGTGGCAGCATTCTGGTGCCAGAGATGATCATTTTTCAGAAAATAAGCACTAGAGAAATGGAGTGGGAGTAACCTGATTTATTCTATTAGCAGAGCTGCAATGCTTGGGATATGAGTTTATTCCCGTAGCTATGCAAAAGACGCTATTCAGTTGTACTTTAGTAGCATTTGGTGCTAGCCAGTATCCACACCGCTATAATTCGGTGCGTGTCTCGGTGCCTGGTAGGGTGGTTCACGTGGCATGCCATGGTTGGTGCAGTATCCCGTATGTGTCCCGTACCGTAATTCGAGTATGCGGTGCGCACCGTAGCATAGATGCATCTGGAGCGCTGTACGAGCTAAGATGTCGGGGCAAATATGGGGACATTCACAACATGCAATGTGAATATGCACGTCAGTTTCGTTCTAAGAAGTGGGTTTGACGGAGTAAGAAAAGGCCCCAGCTTTGGCTGCTGCATGCTAGCCCAGTGGGTGCCAATCTCCTGCCACCGGCCGAGTGCTGATGGAACGGAGTAGAAGAAAAAGAAAGAAGAATATTGCGTTCAAGAATACAATTTCGGTAAGGGATATACAGTAAAACCTGTAACTAAAGACCACCGTCACTAGCGACCAGCCTGGTACTACCGGCCACTTGGCCAGGCATGGACGGTCTCACATTCAAAATGCACTGTGACTAGCGACTACCTGCTGAATGCGACCAGCGACCGCCTTTTCCTGTCCCAAAGACAATTTTTGACCCGTAACTAGCGACCGCGATGTAGAAAATCAAATGTTGCTCGAAGCTCCTTCCTGAAATTTTACTGATTTTCCATGGTCCTGAAAGGAATATTTCGATACTACAGCTGAACAAATGAACGCAGGTAATTTTGGCTGTGGAGTAGGTGTGGACTGCACTACACCTGTCAAAATTTCAAGCGCTGTCAAGAAAAAACATGATAGGAAACGTCTTGGAGAGCGCATCGAAAGCGCTCTCTGATCGATGTTACTACTCGGAGGAGAAACGAAGACTGGGCGGCTCTGTCACCCCGGTCATACAGACGGATCGACGATGGCATCAAGGAATCCAGAAACAAAGCAGCACCACAAGGTCCTGATGCTGAAGGATCGCGTTCAAGCAACCGAGAAGTTACAACAAGGACAGTCGGTACGATTGATCGCATGAACAAATTTGAAGCCCAGCGCAAAACGAAACTTCCCCAGGGAACGTTTAACTCCTGCCGTCAGCTGAATTTGAAGTCTGCAAAAAATTAATCTTCTCTCTCTCTCTCTTTGTCTCTCTCTCCATCTCTCCGTCTTTCTCTCCAAGTGTTGTTTGACCTGAAATAAGAATGACATTGCGCAAGTCCTGGGGAATTGTATTAGCTGCATTTTGACATACATATCATATAATGGGATCCACATATTATGGTCACGCGGTGCAAACCTCTAACTAAAGACCACCTGCTACTAAAGACCGCTTTTGCTGGCAACAAGGGGTGGTCGGTAGTCACAGGTTTTACTGTACCGGTAAGTGGATAGCTAACTAAAATAATTAGCCGTATGGTTTAGAAATAGTGGTGGCGACTCTGGATGGCAGTCGTGAGTCCGGCAAGTGTCAAGTCAACGGAATAGCGCGAGCTCCAGTGTGGGGAGCAAACCCATTCCTAGGTTAGCATCCCCCCACCTTACAACAGAGCAACCGAGTTTTGGATTAAGCTGGGAGTGCCGATTCGAGCAACAGGTATGATGGCTCTGCTTGGAGCCACTAGATGGCTCGCAGCTGAGCCGGCAAATGACTCCGCTTGGAGCCGTCAAATGACTCAGCATGGAGCCACCGAATGACTTCGCATGGAGCCGCCGAATGACCCCGCATGGAGCCGCCGAATGACCTCGCATGGAGCCGCAAATTGACTCCGCATGGAGCCGCCAATGACTCCGCATGGAGCCGCCAATGACTCCGCATGGAGCCGCCAATGACTCCGCTTGGAGCCGCCAATGACTCCGCATGGAGCCGCCAATGACTCCGCATGGAGCCGCCTATGACTCTGAGTAGAGCCGCCAATGGCTTTGAGTAGAGCCGCCAAATGGTAAATACATTGGTATGCATAACCAGTTTAGAGCATATATTCCATAAATCGGCACTCCCGGAGCGGATCACAAAGTGCAGCTACCCGTGCAATTTGTAAGCGGTGCAAGCTAGGTAAAGACTGTCAGAACTTGATATCATGGGCTGAGGCCATTGCCGCAGCCACCCATACTTTGGCTGCAGGTGGTGTCCGAATGTTACTCGGGCAGACATCGCTTTCCACCTTCCTGCCTCTCTGAATATCGAGTCCGGCAGCTGATTCGAAACGAGTGGACAACGCCAGGCCAAAGCCACAACTTATGAGCAATATCCTCGCAGTTGCTGTAAATGCCCATCGATTGGCATTCGCAGCTGATGCCGCTAGTTTTCCCAGGTGCTGCGGGCTGCCACAATTGCAAACACCCCTTTGCGATTGCTGCTCTGCTTGATTGACTGTCCATCGCCCTATCCCCAGTCGCAATTGTACGAGCACCGGCCAAGTGCACCACTTGCATCAGTGAATAGCAGCAAGTCGGGGGACGGCGTCCACTTAGGGTGTAGGAAGAAGGACCGGCCGTTCCGCTAATCCAGGAGCTCAGGCCATCAGCAAAGATCTTTGAGGCACTCTTTGGAGAGCTTGATCAGGTAATACGGCTGTCGGTACCAGTTGGCAAGTGACCACAATCTGCAATTTGCGTCCAGGGGCTATCACTCTTGTAGCAAACGAGAGCTTTCCCAGAAGAGACTCGAGTTGACATTGGGTAGTTGAAGCTGTGTGAATTGTGGCCTGAAGGAGATCACGAAGCTTGGCAAGTTCGTCCATAGGCATACTGATGTTAGCGCGGCGGGTGTCCAGGATGACGTCGATAAACATCAGGACGTGGGCTGGACCCTCCACTTTTGCTGACGCCAGAGAAAACGCCGAGTAGCGAGTTGCTGGCGAGCTAACACAGGTCCAGAGCATGCATTGAGGAAGCACTTTTACCGACGCCAGAGAAACACCGAGGTATGTAAACGTGCGGCGCCGAGTAGCGAGTTGCTGGCGAGCTAACACAAGTTCAGAGCATGCATCGAGACAGAAACATTAGTCGAGGTACTCCCCGTAATGGGATGATGCCAATAACGTCAGGACTTGAGCTGGACCCTCCACTTTTGCTGGGGCCAGAGAAACATCGAAGTATGTAAACGCTCGGAGCAGAATAGCGAATTGCTGGCAAGCTAACACAAGTCCAGAGCATGCACTGACGAAGTAACGTTAGTTGAGGTATTCCCCGTAATGCAACAGGCGTGGGAGTGCGAACTGCTAGCACGTAATCCATTCACTGGTGGATGCGACAGAGTTCCATATAGCTGGACTGGAGTGCAATACAGTCTGAAGGGCAGGGCACTCTCATAAAAGTATTGATCCTGCCAGAGGATCAACAAGGACCAATCCTCCGGGCGGACGGGAATTCGGCAGAATGCACTTTTAACATTGAGCTTAGCAAGATACACCAGGGCGAGCACAATTGTGGAGGAAATTGTTTGGGAACGCATGTTCCGCAAGTTGCATGCTCGAAAGTTGAAAACAGCAATGACATGCAAGAGACATTGTACAGGATCTTGGAGGGCGCACGACCACGTGACTCGCGCATGCGTGCAGGTCGGGCCAGCTAACGCTCATTATTATTACTCTCTCTCTCTCTCTCTCTCTCTCTCTCTCTCTCGCTCTCTCTCTCTCTCTCTTTCCCCCCCCCTCTCTCTCTCTCTCTCTCTCTCTCTCTCTCTCTCTCTCTCTCTCTCTCTCCGCTCTCTGTGTCAATATACAGCTCTCACCGTCCAGGAGCGACACTGACTCGCACTGCTATCTGGTGCTCACGATGTGTTGGTCGCGCTGCAAACGGAGCGTCTCTGTAAGTTTGTATCCCTGGTGATGTTTGGACCTAGAGAGCACTATAATATTATAAATGGTGCTCTTCAGGCGCAATCTTCCTCAGCCTACTCAAACTCGACTGATGAGGGTTAATTTTCCCGAAACACTGTGTATTGAGCAGGGAGTGGTCCCTTCTTGCTGGTTTTCCGAGTGGAAGGTTGGATGGACTTTTCATGTTCTCTGGGTGGCAGCTGTCAGTCAGTCAAGTGTAAAGTCAAGGCGGCAGAATAGCGTGAGCTCCAGTGTCGAGAGCAAACCCTTTCCTAACAATCATCGCCGAAGTCGCAACCACTATTCCGTAGGTCTACCCTTGTTAGGAGACAACCCTGGGGGTATCAATTTTTTTTGTCCGATAACGAGTACATTTTTCTGCTGCTTTGCATCATCCAAATTGTGTCCACATCAGAACTGATGTTTCCTTGTTATTAGACAGTGTTTTCCACCAGACCCCTGTACAAGACAACCCATTATCAGACAATGTTTCATCGGACCCCGATAAAAGACAACATGAAATATCAATGGAGCTATCCTCGGCCATCCGCATTTTCTTGTAATGAGAATTCAAACCTGTGGGACAGCTGAAAGGGACGTTATAACGAATTTGGTCTACAAACGAATTATCTCTTATCCGGACTTGCATGTACGACTGCTAATGATTCATGGGATTTTGGATCGTTGTCTACTAATGAGGTTCATCTTGCAACCGATGTCATACTAACGAGGGTAGGACTGTAAATTAAATGCTTGAAAGTTGAAACTTCGTTTTTCAGATGAATCAGACTGCAAATAAATAGCATAGCAAAGACCATAGCTATCCCAGGAACACTTGAGTAGTGCCCTCTTTTACCCTCTTCTATGTTTTTCTCTTCAGTTTGAGCAGGTATGGATGTTTCCTAGTCTTCTAGAATTTCTAGGTAGATCATTGGTCTTGTTCGGATCGTCCATTACGTTTGCAGCTGTTCAAACTTGTATTGTTGTTTATTATTTTATTGCTTTTTTATTCTACTTGCCTTTCCTATCTTTTTGTGTTTTAGCATTAGGCGATTTGATCGCAGGACGAGAGAGGAGCTGATGGACGATCTCTCCAATGTTCCTCTTGGTTCGGAGCGGCGCCGAGTGCTGACGTTGGGACTTGGGTAAGGATGAGTGTTCCCTCATGTTTACAAGTTATCCGTTTTGTCCAACACTAATGGTTATAAGCAGAATACTGTTGAGTCAAAAATGTGCCACAATCAGCACAAAAACTGACTGATGAGATCATGACATTCAACGACCTGATGCTTAGCTGCATCACGTTTATAATCGTTAGTGTTGGACAAAACGGATAACTCGTAAACTTATGGTCCTCTTTTTTTAATTTTAATCCTTGGCTCTCCATCCGAGTTCCCTCATGTTTTGCTATTATTTTTATTATTTTTTTGCCCAGGGTCTACATTCTACATTTATTTTACTTAGACTAGGGTTAGCTGTCCGTTTACTAGTACTCATCCACACATATGTGCACATAGGGTCTACACAGAACTCTATCAGTAGGTATTTTTGTATAGGACTTAGGAGGTTGTCTATCCTCCGGGATAGCACTATATACTCCCATTCTGTGTGTTCTCTGGCAGCTATGTTCCTTGGAGACCATACGACCTTGCCAGTGTGGTGACCGAGGTCAGATGTGTCTGCACTGGCATCGTCAACTTCGCCTACTGCTACATGCTCCCCAGTGCTCCATCTGTGTCCTGTACTTTATTTGGGGGGGGGGAGGGGCAATACTGGCACTTCAGGTGTAGGGGGCAAGGGGGGGGGGGATGGGGTGGGGGACATCATGCCCCCAATGAACCTCTCCAGGCGTTGTTCTAGAGTAGACTAACCATAGGCGGAGTGTACACATGCAACACATAGTATGGGAGTTACATGTAGAACGCGATCAAACTCGGGCATATATTCAAGGCAGATGAGTCTAGTGTGATAGTAGTCCTGTACTGATCTCACTATGGTGATATAGGTCGTGCCCAGCATCACAATGCCCAACATTATAAATGACTGTTTTTTTGCCTGGGGGGCTAGATGAACATGTGGCTAGACTGCGGATGGCAACCAACTGGCTCAAGGCTGCGTTGAGACTTCGTGTGCGCGACCCGAGTCAATTGTTTACTCACCATGACTAGGCATCGCATTGAGCATCGTATGACCACTTATATATGTCACTGTTCTTAGTCGCACCGGGGGCGCATGCCCGTTTTCAGGAGACTTCTCAAAACACATAAGCCCTGTGCCCTGAAGGTTAGGCCTATTGTTAGTCCGAATAGTCCTGGCTACTATCCCGCTAAGTTCATTCACTTTCTTCTGAACCCGCATGTATGTGAGGAAAGTACTGTTCTGACCTCAACTGCGGATTTCATCAACTTGGTAGAAGGTTTGCCTGTGCGAGATCATTTATATTTGAGTATAGATGTGACCAGCCTTTACACCAACATCCCCAACGAGCTCGGTTGTCGTGGTATATCACATACAGGTGTACAAGGTGGATGCCCCTGGCCCTTCGTACATGGTTAATAACAGCAGTGACTTCCTTGATGTCAGTCATTCGGAAGAAAAATGAGTTTGTGTATGGTAACGATGTGTTTCGGCAGATCCAAGGGACTGCCATGGGTTCGCCTGCAGCAGTGGTCTATGCCGACATTGTTATCATGCGGCTGTATTTGGAGAAGTGGTACGTTTTTCCGATCTTAGAGGGGGAGGGTTAAGAGGTTCAGGTTTATAGACGCTTTATCATTGCATGGTTGCGAAGGTCAAGTTCAGCGCACTTTAGATAGGATTAATAAGTGTTCTGTAGTGTATGGCTGATGATACACTCAGGGACATTTCTTACGTCATCATTATCGTATTGACGTCACACCATGCGCAGATCATTTTAGTATGTCTGCCTTTTGTATTGACACACGTGTCTCCTTGTTCTTGTTCCGTTGACATAATTTACTTGCAATTGTAGTTGGTCTTCTTCTAGTCTCCATGTAATCGATCATAGAATAAACCGAACCACGTCTCTAGCTGAGACACTACAATTGGCGACGAAGATGGAATTGTAGTGTCTCAGCTAGAGACGGGGTTCGGTTTATTCTATGATCGATTACATGGAGACTAGAAGAAGACCAACTACAATTGCAAGTAAATTATGTCAACGGAACAAGAACAAGGAGACACGTGTGTCAATACAAAAGGCAGACATACTAAAATGATCTGCGCATGGTGTGACGTCAATACGATAATGATGACGTAAGAAATGTCCCTGAGTGTATCATCAGCCATACACTACATGTTCGGCCCTCAAGTTTGCTCATGAACTGGCACATGATGGCATTGATTTCCTGGACACCACAGTTTTCCGCAGTAAGGGATACATGGCGGTGAAGCCTCATTTCAAGTTCACCAATCGTTTCCTGTATCTGCTTGTCGGTAGTAACCACCCCTGTAATAATAATAATAATAATAATACCACAGTACGCGTACAAAGGCCAAAGAACAATGCATGAGAATACACTGAAATTAAGCCAAGTCCGCTTCTGTCTCCAGTCAACAAAAAACTCATCCATAAACTATGTCTGATCTCCATTTCGACTTGTCTGCAGCAAATGCTCGTGCTCCTTCTAGGTCGCTGGCATTCTTCAAAGGAATGTCGTGCCCTGCCAGGTCCTTCATGATGGTGGTAGGGAGAGTAGCCGCGGGACGGCCCCTTCGTCCACGTGACCCCGCTACATACTACCACCCCTGTAGTATGGGCAAAGGTGTGTTCACTGGGGAGTTGATCCGTATCCGTCGGTCTTCGACCCTTGACTACCACTACGAAGCTGCTGCCGAGCGGCCGGAGCAGGCTTTCCGGGCCCGTGTATGCAAGCGCTCCATCTTTCATCTTTCAGACCCGTACACTAGGAATGGATGCGCAGGGAAGGTATGTTGGTCAGATTGGCATGGGTTTGGGTTATTTCTGTAGTTGTATACAGTGCTTCTCATTGTATTTACCTGGGCCCGGCCTGCTGTCCTTCGCCCGTTGGTCTTGAGGTCCAGGTGTAATACCCCTACCATACGGTCCAGTGGCCAGCGCGGCCCGGTAAATTGTTGTTACAAGGTGGAACATCGGCAAGAGGTTGCTTGCTCGTTTGCCTCATGCCTCATGCTCAGTGTCCTCAGGGAGTTGGTATTTTGCTCCTGTTTGGATTTTGCAGTGTCTATGGTGTCCGTAATTAAGTTTTTGTTCTGTGTCCTTTTCTGTGGTGTTTGGTCATTGTTCACACATCTTTTTTTGACTTGATTCCTGGTGTTGTGTATCCTTTTGTTTTATCATTGGTGTTGGTCTGGCTGTAGAGTTCTAGCATCCGTAGCTGCCTCAGGGGTGCCACTTCTCCCATCAGCGTCGACTAGTCCGCCGGTACGT